>NW_020455562.1:273538-367263 GCF_003342845.1 Nothoprocta perdicaria
TTTTTTTTTTTTTTTTTTTTTTTTTCAGGGTCTGACCATAAATGTAGCATAAATATACTTTGATTAGACTAACTGGAGTTAATAATTTTATTAAGGAGTAGATCTGTCTTGTAAATATATATTTGGCATACAAATACTATGGGTAGATGAAACTGAATAAGCGCTTTTGGAAACAGAGCCAGAAAAATCTCCTAGAGAATACATTGTAGTATTCATACACTTCATAAATGATTTGTGGAAGAAAGTCTCCAGCTGAACTCTGTTATAACTCTCCTGTACAAAGAATAATGATGTAAGCCAATTATGAAATGTAACATGTTAGTATATGCAAGCCAAAGTTTCATATTTGTCCAACTTTTCAGCAGAGGACTAAAGAAGTGATGTTGTGCGTGTACAATTTGGACTCTAATGTTTATTAAAATTCTTCCAACTTACACATGGGCTAGTACACATCTCTCTGACAGACTACTAGAAATGTGAATTCAGTTTCTGAATGACCAATAAATCCTCTGAATCTTAATGCAAAAGTACCCTTGTGTTAGTATTAGCAGGTAGGTGTTGCAGATCTTAGATCCCTAACCCTGGATGTTGGCTGGCACCATGGACAGAGACCACATTTTGATAGAACGGGTGTTCATTTGCCTCACGTTTTGAATAACCAAAGAAAGAAAAATGCTTGTACTATTTACACCAATCTTCAGATAAACCAAGTAGAAGTTACAATCTACATATGCAGCTGCAGCAAATGATGCTATTAGGAACTAGTGGTCTTGCATGCATGAGATGTGTGTGTGCACTGTTTAGAAAAGCCGTAAGATCTTTGCAGTTTTTGGAGAAAAATGAGATTGTTTCCAAGGGCTCATTAGCTCTTACTTGTCCAATGTCAAGTAATCTTTCAAAACTGTAGTTAAATATAAAAAAGTTAGGATATATAATATTAAAATATTTTTCTTTAAACTTCAATAAAAATTACTTCTTTGGAAGATCCAGAATTGTCCCACTTTGTTGCAATACTGGTGTTAGCATCTGGAGAAGCAGAGTAAGACTGAATTTAATTTGACTACGTCAAACAAAACAAAATTAAAACTAAAGTACACTCTGAAAATCACTGCGAAAAGATAAACCTGRAGACAGAAATTAATGATTGTCCCCCCCCCAAATAAATAATAATAAATAAATGAAAAATTGATATAGAGATTCTTTTCAACTTCAGACAGCATTTTTAGTAAGATGGAATGCACTAATATTCATCTGAGTTCCCTAAATTAGTGACTTGACCATCACCACATTAAAAATAACAGGGAGATCATCTTCATATAGCTCAAACTCCTGCAAAAGTTGAATACATGAAAATACAGGAAAACATATCAAATTTACAGGTTTCCACTGCAAAATGTTAATGATAAAAAATTCTCCATTTAATTATAGACTTATCCATTTCCTCYTCCTTAATTAAAATTTCTTGTTTGCTTATCATATTTTCAAAAGGTATGGTATCATTTTCATCTGAGTAYACATATGTATCAGCACCTTATTTCTGGATTTTTAAGTTGTTAACTAGCCRTTTGTATTCCAATACTATATTCCTCTCTCTTTGGAAATTATTTTTTATCTGTGTGATTGTGGTTTTGTCCCTAGCATAATCACAGAATCACAGAATCACAGGATGGTTGAGGTTGGAAGGGACCTCTAGGGATCACCTAGTCCAACCTTCCTGCTCCAGCAGGGACACCCAGAGCATGGGGCACAGGGTGGCATCCAGGCAGGTTTGAAGAGCTCCAGAGAAGGATATAATAATTAGCAGAAACTATCAATTTGATATACTGAAAGACCTTTTCTCCTGTGACAGGACATGGCTTTGTTTCTGCTTGTGTCAAACGTGTTACTTAGCAGTTATCTGCATTTGTCCCCTCCCTGCAGTGGTGGCAGAGGCCTCCTGCTTGCCCTGTGTGGCCAGCCAAGTGGTTGCTGTGCATCTGGTGCTAGCCAGAGCACACGGTTTTCAATGAAACTGTGTCACACAATGTTATCTTATCAAAAGGGGTTAGTTAAAACAAAGCACCACAATATTAACACACGGTATTTGAGCGCATTGTTCGTTCTTTGTTTGCATTTCTTTCAGTGGAATTTATTTTCTTATTTGAAAACCTAAATGTCACTACCACCAAGGTTTTTCCATTCCAGTAACAAATTTATCTGGAATACTTATTTTGCTATCTATTTTCTTAGAATGTTATTATTGTTTGGAGTGAGAAATATTTAAAATAATTTTTGTCTTTTGACGAATTCTTGAGCATATGGAGTGCATTGTGGCMAAGCTTAATATGAAAACTAATGAAGTAAGCTGAAATAAACTACTGGTTATTTCTTAATAAAGTATTTGAAGTTTTCCAAATGTTATACAATAAGAAGGAATGAAGTCTCTACTAATTCTGTTTTCCATTGCCCTCTGCTTTTATGTACCATCCACATGCAGTGATGGGAACAAAATGCATAGAAGTTGAAATACAGACAATTCCATCTCCATGTGAGGAAAAACTTCCTCACTATGAGGGTGACAGAGCCCTGGCAGAGGCTGCCCAGGTTGGTTGTGGAGTCTCCTTCTCTAGAGGTCTTCAAACCTTCCTGGATGCCTCCCTGTGCCCCATGCTCTGGGCAGGTTTAGATTAACTGCCTGTAAACCAAGCACATTTCTCTGCAGCAGTTCAGTGAATGAAGCAAATGTGCTCTATGGTCTCTGAAGCATCAAGGGGCAGGACAGTTCCTTCTACCCCATTCTACAGTGGTCACCTCAGATCTCTGCGAGCCTGTTCTTATGGGTCATGTTTAGGTGGTGCCTTTCTGCTCAGCACTGAACAAGAAGCTAAATGGAAATGTTGACACAATTCCTGTTTACCCAGTGTACGTGATCTAGGGCTATGCTGAGCCTCTTGTGCTCTGCCCACAACTTGTACAGTTTATGGTGGATTAATCGCAGCCTGCCAAAAACTGTCAAATGCTTTAGATTCAGAATGTCGTAGGAAACAATGAAAAGCAAAGTAAACCCATATAGAGGGGTGAGAATCAACTTTTAGAAACGTATAGTTACAGAATATTTTGCCATAACTGAAGCAGTGTTTTCCTTGTAAATGCTGAGAGGAAAGAACAATGTATACTGTTCTTAATCCTATATTAATTGGAAGTTTGAATAGTAAAGGAGCTGGTGGTCCCTCGTCTGGAAATATTTTAGCTTAGTCTGGGATACATTACTGTGCCCTCCAGGTTTGTTCTGTATAGCTTCTAAGCTAAGTTCCTCTTGCACTGAGTAAGTCACTTTTAGGTTGAACACCTATTAAAAATGAAATGTGTAGAATTTCTAAGGAAACTTTAAGATTCCAAATTAACATGATTAAATTGAAAACTTCATCTATACAAATCTATATAATCTGATTTCAGCAAAATGAACTTGATGTTTTGAAACACCTTTCAAAATTGTTAATTTTTCTGGTGAAGAGAGAGTTTTTGTGTCTTCCTTGTAATAAGTAATGGAGCACTTTAAACCCTAAAAAAGGTAGTTGGGGTGAGTTCTGTAAACAAAGCATTTCAGTTCTGTAGATTAAATAGGAATTTCACCTACTACATGTATTTTGCTTTGTTTTCAGATGAAAATCTTCTATACTTGCATTTTTTTTTAATGTTAGAGAATTCATTCCATTTAATGACAAAATCTTAAACTTACAGAACTGTGCAGGTCATTTTAGCCAAAATTTATAGACATCTTTCCAACACTGCTTGTAAAATATATACACAGCTCAACATTCAGTAATGAATCTAGTGCCTTTCCCTCAGGCTGCTCTACACAAAGAATTCCCTCTATTTCAATCATATTGTTATAGTTAAAATGTGGCTGTACTGGTTTTGCTTGTTCCTTTCATTTTTGGAGAGGAAAATGAAATAGCTTTGTGTTAATCCTTTCTTGCAAGGCTAGAACATCTCATCTCTGTGAGTGATAGTCTATTAATCTAGTTAATTATAAAGTTTGTGTTTGTTTGTGGTTTTATTGCTAAGAGAGGCAATAATAATAAAAGAGCCTTTCAATGCTGAGCAGGCATTAAAATCTTATTCCCCCTTTTCTTCTCGCTCTCTTTTCTATTTTTTTTCCCCTATTCTCCTTTTGCCTGGACAGATCCATGCAGGGGTGCACTGAGCTGTTGCTCTTCCTCTCAGGCACATCCGTTTTTTGTTCTTTTGGGGTCATTTATTTATGGGGTTTATATCTATTGATCACATGATCAATGATCAATAATAATGTAATTTTTAAGTAACGAGAAAAAAAACTAGAGATGAAATTAGTTCTCCAGATAAAAGAGACATTCACCCTTCTTCTCCAGGGGAGCCTGTGAGATGTTTTTGTTCTCTTCTTTGTATTATAGCAACCAGCAGCTCAAGAAGTGACAATGTTCCATTTTTCTAGTGCCTGATACCATCAACTTCCTCCCCGCCAAAAAAAAAAAAAAAAAAAGAAAAAAAAAATTGTTCTAAGAAGCCAAGGTTTTCTAGCCCTTTGTATAGCTAGCACTAAATACAATGTAATTTGGTCCTCAGTGTGTTTACAATTCGCTCAGTTAACATACAAATAGTTGGTAGCAAGACATCTCTGATCAGTTTCTGGGGAAAATATGCACATCTCAAGCTCTCCAAATATCTGTATCAACAACTGTTCACTTCTGTTGCATGTTGGCAGATATTTTGGAGTGTTTATCCTCAGTGTAAATCATAACTGGTAAAAATAATCAGAAAATGCTACACAGCTTATATTAGAAATAGACAGTTATAATCCATTGCTCAGACATTAAGTTCTACTTTGCTGAGGCCAGAGTAAAAGAATCTGATGAATGTGAGACCCATGGTAAGAAAATTCTTCACTGGGATGATTTTTTAATTTTTTTAAGAGAAGATGGATGACTTGACTTTGTTTACTTCATAGATAAACTAATGTTTTTATCCTTTTGACATTTGATTTCCTTTCCCCAGGATGGCTCAGATCTAAATTCATGAGGGGAGCTCTTGTACCAAAATGTCCTTCACGGCCACTGAAAACCTAAAACAAACCAAAAAAAGGGGCCTCTTTACACTTTCCTTTTCATTCAAACTCCATATATCTGTGCTTTAAATAATAAATGTTTTCTGAGGCGGTGAAGTTTTGTAGGAACATATAATTTTCTTGAGAGATTTCAAGTACATATAGAAGGTAAATCAGTCTAACACATTTGAAGCACCTGCCTCTTGCAGAAAGTGTGTTGTCATTCTGCTAATGGATGTGAATACAGGTTACCTTAAATTGGTTACTCGTTTTGAAGGTGGACTTTAGGTGGACTGATAGGAAGGTGGAAGGTGGACTTTATTAACTGATATTTCTGCAGAAACCTTAGTCTTAGTTAGCAGGAGGAAAACAACCACGGACCCYTCACATCAACAGGGTACCTATGTTAAAGGGATAACCTGCCCAGTCATGGAAACCTTGCTGAACAGCAGTGAGGAGAAATTTCAGCACAAAGGGCTGCTCCGAGGGGACTCTGATACCCCCACCGTTAACTCCTCCAAGACCTCATGCAGACTGTTTCCTAACTAACTTGGATATCAAAAGTGACCAAAGATGTTCCTTTGCAGGGATATCTCTCTTAAGAAGTGACTTCTTGGAGTACTCTGAGACTTTCTGAGAGAAATGGGAACACTGCTATCTATGCTACTAAGGTTAATTAGTAATTCTGTAAAGCTAAATCCTTTACCAGTTCAGTTCATTTCCGATCTCAATATAAAATTCAAATGCTTTCTGTGTTTCTGGATCAATAGTTTTACATAATGAAAGAAATATTAATAGCTGCATGAATAAAAAGACCCAGGCATATGAAGACAATGAACTCTGGGTTTGTTTGTTTAAGAAATTAGAGGAAAGCAGWCTGAAGTGGCTCTATTCAAAACAAAATATAGTTTTTTACTGATCATAAGAAATAGCCATCTGATCTCTTAGAATCTGATCTCTGGCAGAAGGAAAATTCTATAACTTGTTTCATTAATTACTAATATTATTAAATCCATGTCTATCAGTGAGGATTGGAATTTTGCTGGCATCTCCACTGAGAATTGTCCAGCAAAAAGTTKTGGAGCTATTGCTGGAAAAAACGTAGTAGCTTTTGTTATAGATTCTGTCTCCTGTTTGTTTCTCCAGGTGACTAAGACCAGATGTTCAGAAATGCAGCAGAGAAATGCGAATATTTTAGTGATAAACAACATATGAAAATCTTCTGAAGATTTTCCTGATCCTCACTGTGTAGTAGTGGGCTTACATTCTTGATTTTTGAGTATACATACATATATAAATATATATAAATAGGTTTTTACCATTTTTAAAGATACTTCCTYGTAAACAAAAAATGAATGTAAAGCAGTTATATTTAACCTTCATGCAAGGAACTAATTCCACTTACCTGTTTACAGGGCTGGCCTTTGCTGTTCTGTCTTCAGTCCATCCAGTTTTTGGTTTATATGGCTCTTTATTCCCTGTGATTATTTATGCAGTCTTTGGAACGGGACGCCATGTTGCAACAGGTAGGTCTCCATGTACTAAAACATTTCCAGAAATAGGGAGTTGGAAGGAAAAAATCTTTTATATTTTAAACTACTTGAAGGAAAATTATCTAAGGCTAAACAGAAGTAAGACTTTTATGCTTCTTCTTATAGAAGAATATAAGATCTTTTCTCCAATTTAAGAAAAATAATGTCATTAAGGATATTTGAGTAACTGCTGTTACTGTAATTTGCATTGTCAAAATTGACAGTATTGCTTTGGCCCTTCCTTTGTAAATGTAGTTTATTAAGAGGCTTTTTGTAGCTTAACTCCACACACATGCCATGGGCTAAGATTTTAACAAAAAGTTCAGCCAAAAAGTATTTGCAAATAGGAATGGAAAAAACTCAAAATGTTTCTTAAAACATATAAATCATACATTAGTCAATTAGTCAGTTGGCCAAAACACAAATTCAGAGAAAAAAAGAAAAAAGAGGGAGAATTTTTTATGCCTATTATCTGCTAGAATTCCCTGAGCAGCTTGAAATACAATTCATGCAACTGAAACATGGATTCTTTGCTGGGCAAATGTGAGCACTTGATGACCTCTGAAGTCTAGAGGATGGATGAGATAGGCCCAGTAGTAAAGCACAGTAGGGCTGCATAAAGGGACACGAGTTCTCTAATCATCAGAAGATTTAAGCAGAGGGAATCCATATTTCCTTTGGAAAACAAGAATAGCTCTTGAGGACACGCAGTTCTGGGAAATCACATACATAATGAATGCTGCTGAATCAAATTGCTCAAGTGTATATATCAGCAAATAAGTTTAGTAAGAAGCTYGCCAAATACTGTATTTCTTTTTTTGTTTAAATGTATGTTAAAGCATCAAAATGCATGCTTAATAATGTTGTTAAAAACCTAATAGGAGCCATTTCACACAGTCTACTGAGAAGCCAGGATGTTTTCCAGAGCTCCTAAATTTGTATCTCACCATCTGATCCTCTCATTTTAAAACAAAGTGTAGAGTAAGGAAGATACTACAACTGACAGTGAATTCCTAGGACTTGATGCCAGAGGACACTGTGTAGGCAGAAATTACTGGCAGGTTTAAAAATGGGCTTAGACAAAATAGGGAATACTATCCCATAAACAAATTCTGAAAGATCCAGATAAGTGTGTACACAATAACATTCCTAATACATTAGTTGTGGGTGCTGGGGCATTAAGAGGGGGAGGGATGCAGAAAGGGGCCAGGCTGTGTGCTTTCCCTAGGTAACACCTCTGATGGCTGCAGCTGGAGGCAGAGTCTTGTGCCAGATGGACACACATAGGAGTGCGCAGTCGTAGAGCTTTCTACAATGTCTCTGTGCTTTTCAATACTAAAATATCATCCTTGTCTKTCTGTCACTAGATTTGCTTTAGACTTACTTTCAGCAAGTAACTATTTCTCAAACCTGCTTCCATTTGTTAGTGGTCAGGTTGCTTCTGTATCATGTACTAAAGAGATTTAAGTGTAGAAATTTGTGTTAGGCAAAAAGAAAAGACTATAAAATAATTTTTAGCATGTAAAGTTAGAGATTTTTAGAGAATACACAAATAGATGCTATCACTCATGATGACCAAGTTTTGAAAAAGAGGCTATTACTGACTACTACGTACATAGACCTATTGGTAACTAATCTGTGGCTTTCTTTTTTTTTTTTTTTTTTTTTTTTTTTTTTGGAACTTTTGTTTTAACTTCTTTAATATCTGCCAATGCAGTTGAACGTCTTGTTCCTTCAGCCAATGCTAGTTTCACTACAAGCAATGATTCAGGAGTCCTGGGCCTCTCCGAGTTTGAAATGCAGAAGATAGGAGTTGCTGCAGCAGTCTCATTTTTAGGAGGACTCATTCAGGTAGGTAGTGAACATATAATCTGTATGTTACTGACGTATAGATATCATTTCTGATAGCTTTGACATCCATAACATTTTTTCAGTTATGTGAGAAAAACTGACTTTGGATCTGGTGAGATGCTTATGAGTGATGAAATTAATGTGTTTTGAGTATTTATTGCTGTGTAGTGGAGATGTAGCAACTGCCTCTATACATGATCCTAGAGTTCTGTAATATGAGGTAAAACCACATTCAATCAGCTCTAATATTCAGTTGCTGTTCATTCTCCATTTTCTTCTCCTTCAGAAACAAAGCATGAATCAGTGCTCTGGTGAGCATTGACATATTTCTGAGGTTTTCTATTGCTCTTGGCTGGAAGAGAAATAGTATACAATATTCAATAATTAAAAACAGTAGGGAAAACGTATTTAAATTCTCTTTAGAATTCACACACCCATCATTAAAGAAAAAAAAAATTAGTAAAACAGATGTTTTCAAATGATTCTCCAAAGTTTATTCAAATGATCAGAGGTCTTTTAAATTTTTCCCCTTTTCCTCTTCTGACCGCAAACACTGAATCCCTTTATCCACTGCCAGTTGCTTAAGTCTTTAAAGAAGGCTTCCATCCTTCCTGGTAAATAAGACCTAGATCCACAAATGGAAGAAATATTGCAGTATTCAGACCTGGCCTTTTGAAAGGAGTTCCTCTCTCCTCTGTGCTTAGTGTTTTGGATCTCTCTACCATGTAGAAGAACAAAGCTCAAAAGGGGTTCTTCAGTGGCCAGCTCACTCAGCGTGAACTGCAGCGTATGCCTATGTTAGATAGGAAAAATCAAGCAGCACGATTATTTCTCCMTGGTTTGCTTCTTTGCTTCTTTTATTGGTCACAGGATTATACCTGAGTGTGAGGAAAGCCCCAAAGACAGCATAAAGAAGACCTTGTACTGATCACGCTTGGCCTCTGCCTGAGCACCAGAGCCTCTCACCGCCTCATGCGCAGTGATGCTGGACTCTCTGCTCACAACGGTGTGATCGAGTGTATGCAGAGGTCTTCAGATGGGAGTGTTGGGCTCAGAGCCTTACATGAAAGAAACTTAGGTGCTGAAGAAGAAAATACCTAAAGTGGGGAGCTTGTGTCTGTGTTTGATCTAACTTCAAAATTTGATGCAGGAAAGCTTTGCATAGCTGCTGGAGAATCTTTTGAGGTTTCTCAGTCCTCTAGATATCTTTTTCATTTTGAGAAGTTGTGCTTTTTTATGAGCCGCAAACTGCTCCAGCTGAGTTATCTCAGTYTGTCAGATCTAAACTTGATTGGAATGAGGAGAACTAGGAAACCTTCCACCTGAGTCTTCAAAGTAGGCCTGAGAGGGAACTATGCCAAGCATGTGTAACAGGACTTGGGCTCCTTTCCCGCTTGAGTAATGTCACATTCAATGGAATCACACTAAATGTGTGAGTAAAGTGTGATTCAATGGAATCACACTAAATCAACCTGTGCTTATAGTGCTACCACTAGTACTTTATTTGAGTCTAATGGTCACAGCATTGCCTAGAATGTGGAGACAAATTAAAATAGTTATTTCTCATATCCCCAAAGAATGACTTGAAGTTAGGCATCAGGGATACTCCAGTGGAACTCTGTATCAAAGCTATAATTAAATTTTATTTATAATTTGCCATTGTCCTAGATGTTGTGGAGTTTTAATCTGTGTTTCTTGTCATGATTTCAATCTGTTGGCCAGCAGTTACTGCTATTTCCAGCTAGGGTGGCAGGGGACTTCTTGCTGGTAACAGAGAGCTAAGTCAGTAGTTCCAATTATCAGACGAAAGTAGAAATTAATGAACAGCCCCAGATTAGATGATGTGTTATTCTGGGACAAAAGGAATATTAYCGTTTATTTTTTGAAAATAGTTTACTGTTGAAGCTATCCTCAAATGTATGAGGAGATGTAGTAGAAAAACTGCACAAAGAAACTAGAGCCATGCACTTTTCATATATATATATTTTTACTGTGAAAGTCATCTATCTGAGATATCCTCTACTTCCCTAGATATTGAATTTTTAAAAAATGAGTAATGATGGAGACACTCCTAACATATGTGATTTTTCTTCCTATACAGTTATAGTAAAGACCAGTATTAGTATGAAA
The DNA here is from genome assembly GCF_003342845.1 of Nothoprocta perdicaria. NCBI lineage: Eukaryota > Metazoa > Chordata > Aves > Tinamiformes > Tinamidae > Nothoprocta > Nothoprocta perdicaria. The sequence goes on from NW_020455562.1 coordinate 284,114, forward strand.
AAATAAAAAGTACTGTTCTTTTGGCAATATTCTATATTTTATTCTGTTGTTCTGTTGCTCTTCAACTGTCAATTCTTTCTACTGTTTATGTACATCACCAAGGAAGAAAAATCATACAGTATATCAGAAAATAAGACTGGACACCTACAAAAAGGAGTATCAGAACCATAGAGAAAATATTGTAGATGCAATAACTGAATTTTTTTTAAACGAATTGAACATACTTTTACATTTTAATTATTGGTTATAGAGTGAAAGATTTTATGACATGGTGTAATGTGATGCTGTTTGGTGCTGTCAGCTCTTCTTAGTCTCAGACGAGGTTTATCCAAACAGCAGTGGTTGCCAAGCAGTGGACTGATCCTCAAGATGGAGTGGTAACTTGAGAGTTGATCTAGGACTGTATAAATACTAACTGTGTTGAATATGTCTGTGGAGAAGAGTCACACACAACTAGACTCAAAGAACTTGTTTCAGAAGAAATTTCTTCCTTCTGTTCATCCGTCTGTTTCTGTATGTTACTAACACTGCAAGGACAGCAGGAATATCCCATGCCTACTCCTGCTGAGAATCACACCCTTCCCAAATATTTTCTGTCCTGATGCCTTCCTTGTCAGATCTTCATTGTGGAAGACATAGGGATATACATTTAGTTTATTTAGCTGTAATATAAATAAATGGTAGAATTTATATGCYTGCCTTTGTTTCTATAAAATCTAGAGTTATTGTCTTATTTAAAAGAGCATGTGTGGAGACCAGCATAGCCTTCTGCTTGTTGTAGAGTGGCTACATAGGCAGCATATCTGAAATCCTGGCATTGGYGTATGAAATGTAACCCCTGTCTGAGCAAGCAATAAACAAGACTTTTTAACTGTGACCTTTTATTTAGTACTTGAGAAAGAGGGTCATTTGTCTCCAAAATGCTCATGATTTAAAGTAAAAAAATCTCGGTGTAAAGTAAATATGAGGTTGATGTTGAATTATTTCCAACACCGAGAAAGTTACTAAGGTTTTGAGTCATGGCACCATCTCCTATTGTTCACCATAGCAGTTTTCTCTGAAATATTAACTAGTATTATATATATACTAGCATTTCTCTGTTATACTATGTACTTCACAGAATTGTCACTGTRGCTTATTGCTATATAAAACTTCATTCTGTTCTCTAGAAAAAATATATTTAGAAAGTCCTTATCTGAAGAATGCAAACTGATCTTAGGAAAAAAACCACTGATGAAAGGAGAATGCATTTCTTATTGAAACACTAGTGTGAATGATGTTTCAAATATATAAATAGGTACACTGTTAGAAAATAACAGATAAACAAACTATCTGAAATTGGAAATTATCCTTTCTAGGCCTGAAAAACTAAATTACTACTCACTATGGCTATAACAGCAACTACCATTGTTGAGGTCCAGTGTTGAATAGCAATCAATGTTCTGATTGTTTGTAGTTCTGAGCAGTTTGTATGCTATTTTGTGAGCTGAAATACCTTCCATAAATTTGTAACAAAGGTGATGTTATCTTCAAGACTGACCATAACCGGGCGGAAGTCCACTCCTTGTTCCGGAGGTGAAATCCAGTTAGAATATAGGATTGTGCTCATGAAATTGGATGTTGAGTTTGCYTTTCCATTTTAAATTTTCTGTTTGTAGGAAGATATTCTAAATTATTTCAAGTATTTCCCAAATGCTGTTCATTGTGTTTATGTATTTGAGCAAGAGTAAACCACAAGCATTGCATATAAGTCTGCTTTGGTCACTAGTAAAACTTGAATCTTGGAAATTAGTGAGGTARACAACATAGCAGAGGATAACCCTGAAGAATTCAGTGTATTCACTTCATCATTCTTTGAAAGGCTTCTATATTTTTAGCTGATGGTGATTTATCTTGCAGTTCATTAAGAAGATTCCATCTCACTGATCTACCATCTGGCTGCTGCGCTTTGTTGCAAATGCTGATATAGATATCTCTGGTTTTCAGGTAGCAATGTTTCTGCTGCACTTGGGCAGTGCCACCTTCTTGTTAACAGAGCCAGTGATAAGTGCAATGACAACTGGAGCAGCGACACATGTTGTGACTTCGCAGGTGAAGTATCTGCTGGGCATGAAAATGCCATACATCTCCGGACCATTGGGATTTTTTCATGTGAGTTCATCAGAAGAGACGGGTCATTTCACTAGCTGATGTTATGCTCCTTTGCACAAGATATATTACACATGTTGTTCTAAACGTATTTCCTTGATGTTTTCATCATCACTGTGGTAAAAGAAATACAAGCTGTGGTTTGTGGATCTCCCCTGCATCATCCATACCTTAAATGTGTTGCTTATTAATTTATGACAAGAAACATTGCCAGAAAAATGGCAGGTGTGCAGCTTTGTGTTAGTATTTTTGTAAAATGCATATAGCCATTCATATAGTATCATAGTAGCTCCCTTTGGAAAGCAAATATTGTTGACTGAGATAGTTAAGGGCAAAGGTGTTTATCTTATTACCTAAAGCACGTATTAGTCAGAACTCTAAGATAATTCTCTCTAGCAAACTCTAAGTTTGGGTGTTATGGACATAAGCTTTTAACAGAAGCATTAGCAGTATTATAATAGTATCTGGTAAGCTAATATTTTCCTAATATTATATAATTACATTGACTTTCTAAGATGATATTTACATTCATCAGATAGCAATTAGCAAATAGTTGAGTTACCAGTTAAAGTGAGGYCGCATCTTGTTAGATGAGTCAGAACATCTTTATTTAAAAATATGCACCATATTTTGTTGCATTACCCTACTCCTTTATTCTTTCTTATTATTTTTGAAAATTTGTTAAAATGAACTCTGTGATAAGAAGACATTACTTTTTAGAATGTTCTTTATAATATAAGGCCTTTTATGGAGATTTGATTGGTAAGTTTTTTACTGGACTGAAATATTAATGAGAATTAGGGACATGTAGTAAAAATAAGCAATATGTTGTGATTGCATAACTAAAAATGTCGTAGTCATTTTTAAAAGTAGTTCATCCACCTTTGGGACTATTAGAAATGATTCATGTTATATTAAAATATCCGTTAAGCTTTAAAAAGCTGCTCATAAGTATATCTTGATATAAAATATAACCATCCTCTTTTCATGTTGTTTCCATGGAGACTAAACTTACTTAAGGAATATTGTCATCTTGTAGAAATGACTTAGTGTTAAGTACAGCAGCCAAGACTTAATCAAAACACACATTATGAGCAATAATCAGGAACAGCAGTGATACAGGGAAATATATCCATGTTGGTATGCTAATGATATCATACATGAGGTCATTGAAATCCTTTGAAGAAAATATATTCCCAYATCTCTTGTATTTTTTATGGACGAAACAAGACTTTGCCCTGCACTTCATTTTTGAAATCAAGCCCTTTTGGATAGATTCCAAAGACAAATTTTCTCAACTTTATTTAAGGTTCTGAACTGCTYTGTGGACTTCTGTACAAACAAATTAAAATGCCTATAGCCATGCAAAATGCAAATAACCATGYCCATACCCTCTGTATGACTTTAAAGAATAATAAATAAGAATTCTCTGGATTTAGAAGGAAAAATTTTACCATCTAAGTCACCTCAGACAGAATCACCACAGAGAGATTTTTACAAACGTCGTTTCTGTGGTGGAAGTTTTACATCAAAACTAWACCAATTAAATGGAGGTTATTCACCATTGCTGGCAGCATTCCATAAACTGTAGATGAGACACTTAGGGATATGGTTTAGCAGGCATGATGTTGAACAGTTTATGGCTGGGCTTGATGATCTTGAAGGTCTTTTCCAACTATAATGATTCTATGATCGTCTGCATGCAACTACAGAATAAAAAGCAAATTTGGCATTATCTTCATCAACGTGTTCTTTAGGACAAATTCATGAAACCAAGGAGTGGTATTTTTGCTTTTTTTTTTTTTTTTTTTTTTTTTTTTTTTTTTTTTTTTTTTTTTATATTTCTCCACTCCCAACCACCTCCCACTCACAAAACATACTTTTTTTGCCTCAGGCAGCCTTTGAGTCTACAAAGCAAGATGTTAATAAAGTGATAAGACAGTCAAAAGTCAAGTAAGCCAATGAAGCCTGTTTTTTATAGCAAATGAGATCACAACTAAATATGTAAAAAGGAGCTTTATATGTGGGGAACAAATCTATCAGAGTGGCACTGAGTCTACGGGATTTTTCTGTTTGAACAGAGTTTTGTAATATATTTAGTTTAATTTTTTTTATGCGCGGTTTGTAACACTGCACATTGCAGCTTCAGATGAGATTTTCCAAAGAGGTATGTCAAGGCAAGCAAGAGGTATATCAAAGGTAAAGAAGAGAAATAGTCAGGGAAGAATATATATAAAGTCTAGTTTTTACAAGGCTCAGCTTAGAGAAAAGCTGTCATCATGATTTCCTTAGTATCTGAAGACAGAAAACACGCATTTGCCTTTTGTCCGTGTTTAGACATATTTATTCTTCCACAAGTTCCACTGCTGGAGAAAATCCAGTAGTACAGAATGAACCCCAGCAATTTAGCACAGCTACTCTGCAGAAGAAAGWGACCTTGTGGCTGTGCTGCAGATTTGTTGCAAAATTTTTGTGGCTGTGTTGCAAGTCAGCTGAAAAAATCTTCATGTTCCCTATACAGTTCATAGTGGTGGCCTGTGCTTTGCTGGACAGGCTTAAATCAGAAAGAAACTCTTTTCTAAATGTAAGAAGGTCATCTGCTCTTAAATTATAACTGTTGCATCCAGTTGTTTTAATTAACTTGTTGCTTTTATTTCTTGCTCTATTCGCTTTAAAATTTATACTCCTTTTGGAACTAATCTTTTGGGTTTTCATGTATATATTTTCAAAAAGAACTCAGAGGATTTCATTAATGAGTCAGCATAGAATAGAAAGCACTACCGTGTGCATTATCATTCTGAGAAAGTGTGTGAAAATATAGTAGAACTCAAGGCCAATAATTTCCCAAGGGTAAAACTKTAGTGACATTCAGTATCTATATACATGTGTGGGTAAAGTTTGAAAATAGAATTTTCCACATGTTTGCAAATTTATATCAAGACCAAAAGTTTGTAGATTGAAAAGTTTCTAGATTCCTTATCATACTTCATGAGGAAAAATATATTTCTTATCTTTTTCTGAAACAATTTTTGTAGATATTTTTTCTTCGTAGAGTATGCAATTATTCTTAAGAAGATAGGAAGAAAAAATAGGAAATATTTGGTTATTTACTCATTCTGCAAAATGAGTATAATCTCTTCAATAACACAATCCCAACGGGGGAAAAATATTTTATCATCATGTTGAACGCTTTTGGATAGTACAGGGTTATTAACTAAGACAGTTGTTCTAGTACTTTCTCCTGTCTTGTATAGATATTCATATTTAGACTCCAAATTATTCATTTTGTTATTGTTACAAGTTTATCTGAAAATGATTATTAGCTGCAAAAAATTATTAATCTGTATTTTGATAAAACTATAAAAATTGATAAAACTATAAATTTTGATAAAATTATTAGTCTGTATTTTGATAAAACATCACTTTTCATATATTTTAGTGATATTAGATATTGTTGCAGGAAACATTCCTCTGTTGCTTGATTTTATTGTTATTAATGCTGTGGTTTWAAAARAAAATACTTCTAATGCAGCCAAATTTACAGCCAATTGTTATTTTATATTATAATTTGCTTTCTCTACACAGTTTACATTTCAGCCCAAGCAATAGTTCTGAAAACCTTGATGCAGAATTCAAGTGACTGAGCCTACTTTTTTTATTCCTGCAGCTTGTATTTTGTCCAACTTTAGTTCCTGTAGGCAATTGATCATTTCTATTACATGAGGCATGAAAGTACCTGTGATAGGCATATAATTTTTCTTTTTTTTTTCTCCCTAAATAGAAATTTCTCTGACTTTCTTCAGCTCTACTAAACATTTCAGTGAACTTGAATTTTTCCTTCATTTTTTTTCTGTTGCTCTGTTATCATGTTGATTTATACCTTGCTTTCCAGACCTTCAGTTTGGAAAAGAACTAAAATTGCAGTTTTCCCTGTACAATTTAGATGCAGTTCAAAGCCTGCAGAAGTTCAGTGATTTCTAAATTGTACAATGAAGTGGTGATGAACTTGGTTGATAATTGGATGATCAGTGCTGGAGTAAAGGAAAAAAATGTATTCTTCTGAATCTACCTATTCACTTGGAATGTTTTATTAATTGACATATATCCCTTTTATTCATCTTCATAGGTGTTTCTATTGCTATTCAATATTTCTGCTCTTATTTCACAGTTTCCTTACATTCAGCCCCCTAATTCCTTTCTTCATCTTATGTCAAATTGTCTTGTTCTACCCATGTTTTAGGTCATGCTGATGACCTAACTTTTGTGTAAGGTTGTAAGGTTGACCTAATTGTTGTGTGACCTTAACTTTTGTGTAAGGTTGGATTAATTAAAATATTCCTGCTTACTTCTGCAGATAGGAATTTATAGTGTTTCTTATATAACAATATTCACTGCATTTTGAAACTTTATCAAAAGTCCACAGTATTTTAGCTATAGAATACTGATAGAAACTCTATAGAAAGCTATGGAAACTGTTGTTTTTCTGACCTGCACTGTATTTTATGAATGTCATTACTCAGCTCCTGAGYGTTGATACAGCCCTCAAGGATAATTCTAGGTTGCTGATGTGGTTTACAATGTGCCATAGCACAGAGCAGTGCACTTTGTGATCTGTGACCGTTGCTTGTTTTTCATTCCAATCACCCAGATTTATGCCTACATATTTGAGAATATCAGATCAGTTCAGCTGGAGGCTTTGCTTCTGTCCCTGCTGAGCATTGTGGTGCTTGTTCTTGTTAAAGAGTTGAATGAGAAATTTAAAAGAAGTATTAAAGTAGTTCTTCCTATCGATCTAGTTTTGGTAAGTATGAGATCAAATATCAGACCTTTTGCTTTACAGAGCTTTCAGTGGTTCAACTAATCTGCTGCAGTTTACTGTGTTATCTTGTCAACAGTTACCCACAGGCACACTTGCCACATTAAATGGATAGCTAAACTTCACGTCTCTGTGTTGAATACAAGAGGAGGAAACACTTTCACTGTGTTTCACTGTCAAAGAAATGACATATGTCCCCAATTTGTAAAATATTTTTCATGTGTTTAATATTTATTATATAATTCCAAGAACGTGAAGTCTAAAATATTAACGTGTAAGAAATTAGAAACAGAAAATGAAAAGCAACTGGCATATAGAAACTCCAGGAAAGTCTTATATGTGATACCTGTGGATTAGATATTGTTATTTGTCTGCAAAAAAGTTATTCATCTAAGTTTTAATTTTCTTCAATTTTACTTTTTACAGTTTTACAGGAGTTTTCCTTTCGCACAGCATAAACTAAGTTGAAATTGAAATAAASTATAGCACTGTAAATCTCTACTGGTAAAGTTTAAGCACTGGTCAAGTTATCAGCACCAGGAAAGAAATTTTCTCTTTTTCTGAAGATCTCTAAAATAAACAAATTTGAAGGACAGGTGCTTCTCAGAGCAGATATCACAATTACTCTTTTGTTGAAAGGATGATTTACAAAACAAATGTTTCTAAAGGTCCTTTCCATCCTCAACCATTCTGTGATTCTATGATTTTTCTTAGACAAAAGGATAGAAAAAGAGGTAGTATTGATCTGGTCCTTGCCCTAAGATCTGCTTTGTGTTTCATACTAAGCTGCATACAATGTACAGAAAAACCTAGGATCAKAGACCGGGGCCTGTGGCAGTTTGTCTGGAATTTACATGTTCTTTTTACAAAAAAATGTAGGCAAAGTGAGTTCGAACCTCTTTAGGGTCAAATTTTCCTCTTCCTCGTCAGGATTTCTTACCACTGCAACATAATTATGAGAGACAGGCACACCTTCTTCTGCAGTGTTTTGTGCCCTAATCAACGCTGCCAGTGTGGATTAGGTGAGCTCAAAGAGCGTCAGCTGAGTCAGACCATTTAGGGGCATCTAAATTATGAATTGCTTTATGTTGCTTACATGTATAAAAATGACTGTAACAAGGGATATGTGTAACATGGAAGGATTTTTAATACCAGTTGACAAGATTCCTGCTGTTTTCAGAGACTATTGCACATTGCTTTCATAAAGGTAGAGCATCTAAATTCTAGTGTAGCCCTTCTTTATCCTTCCATTTTAAATCCTTTTTTTGTCCAAATCTTTTCTTTATTCTGTATTTCAGTATTATTATGTATATTTATATCATTTGCATGCAGTAATAGAGATCATATGAGAACCTAAAATTGATAGAAACTTAACGTCTTTTCTGTATTGAATCACACAGATAATCGCTTCTTCCCTTGCCTGCTACTACGCTGATATGGAATACATCTACGGGCTAGAAGTTGTGGGACATATTCCTGAAGGGTAATATGTTTTTTATTAACTTGTGGATATTAAATATATATATATATATGGCCTACAAAAAGGTCAAAATATTTTGTTGAAATAGGAAGTAGCAAAAATCTACCATGTTCTTTTCAGCCCTCAAATAGTCTCTCATAGCCTCAGAGACTCAGCTATAGAGTCTCTCTCAGTAGTTCCCCTCTTGGTCAGTCTTTCATATTAAAAAGATTTATCTACACAAAAATAATTATAAAAATGCATACCATCCTGTACATTTTTCATGGCAGATTCATTAATTTAAAGGATAAAAAATCGGCACTAAATGCTTGACGGAGCTGGTGGTTGTACAGCAGGAGGGTGGAACATCACCTGCTGTTTCTGTGGGTTGCCTTGGGTTGCCCTAGAAGAAAGGACTTAGAATCAGATAAGGCTTGTAGATTGCTGCACTTCATTCCCCTCCACTCATTCATATACTAATTTTAGAAAAAGTGGTTTCTTAGCAAAAGTGAATGAATTAGTTATCTTTTTATCTAGAAATCTAGTCAGAGGTATGTTGTTCATTTCCATATAAGTTCATTATAAAGTGTATTGCAATCTGTTTTTCTCCATGACCTTGATCAGAAAGAGAAAAATTATTCAGTATCATTAATTGCAAAGAAAATTTAGAGTAGATATTAAGGAGAGTATTGTATGGGAAGTTGCTGAGATAGATTTAGGGGAAATTGTATGCTAAGTAGACCTAAAGTTAAATGAGGTTATGTATTTTTGATATGTATTATATATTGATGAACTGTATTGGCGCAGTTTTTTTTCCAAAGCTTATTTTTTGTCTAATCTGTCATACTGATATTCTGTTGTGTTGAAAAATATAAGCATAAGCATAGATCCTTCCTGGATATTTTTAGGCACTTCCTAGAATATCTAACTTTCTTGGAGTGGAAAGTGTTAGAAACTCTAGGAATATAATTCTGCTCTTAAGTGATGTTAGCCCAGGAAACAAGTCTCTAGAAGACAGATGAAATACAGGGGATGTTTGGGCTGATTTAATTCTTAATATATGCATTTCTGTAAGATGCCAAAAGGTGGATGAAATGAATGTGAGCTACTCCTTCTAACCTACAAAAATACTAAATTATTTAAATGTTAATATTTAAAAATCCAATTATAAAAAAAGAAAAAATCCATCAGAGTCTGGTTTATTTCTCATTAAAAAATTAAGGAGTAGTTGCAGATTATATTATTCAGTAGCAGAGCTAATGTGTAAGGATGCCTTAGTAATTTTTCAAATAAGAATTTACAAATGAGACTTCATCTGGGATCTGGGATCATCTCACCTTCCTATACAAATTCTTCCCAGCAGTTCTTAAAAGATCTTACTAACTAATCTGAAATATTGAGAAAAAAATTATAAATATTAAAAAAATTAGCTTGTATTTTTGCATTCCACAGGTATATTGAGGCTGTGTACAATGCTTTGCAAGAAGAACTATCTTTATTTTTACAGGATACCATCACCAAGAGCACCACCCATGAGTGTCCTCCCTGAAGTGGCCACTGAAGCTTTTGGAGTAGCCCTGGTTGGTTACGCAGCCTCTCTAGCTCTAGCCCAAGGCTCTGCTAAAAAGTTTAAGTATTCGGTGGATGAAAATCAGGTAAAGCTCTTTCTCTTTACTGTCAGTYTGCACTGAAATTGCTTCATTTTTCTGAAAATGTAATATAGATGAATGCCCAATAGAAAGTGGAAGTTCCAGATGCCATCATGAAGCCTTCCAGTGATTACAGTTTTGCCCAAATCAGCTCTGTAGAACATTCTGATTGGTAGAGTCACTCCTACTGAAGAAGCAAATCCTTCAGGTTAATCTTATAATGCCCCATTCAGTTCAGCTAGCCTCCAATTTGGGTGTTAATATGTTTTTCTGGTGTTCTGAGAAGAGACTGCTTCTCCTGTGGCAGCTGAGGTTTCAGGCCAGCTAATATTTTCAATTAGCAACTGATTAAAGGAGCAAAGCAGTTCTAAATATAAAATAGGTACTTACAGCCCCAAGATATATCTGGTGTTATAAAATGAGACTTATGCAAAGTAGAAGTATCCTTTGAAGTAAAGGTTTATTTGTATAAAAGAGGCAAGGTGGGTTCAGATAGCACTGTCAAATCTGCACCCATATCAGCCATAGTTCCCCTTTGCCGTAGCAAGTTTTATTTAATCTTGCCTTATCCTGCCTTCCTACTGGTCATGGAGGGTGGGTAACTTCAAGTCAACTGAAAATCTGTGGAGATAATAATACAGGTACTATGGCAAGAAGCACGCAATTCCAGGTAAGGTCTAGCTGGTAATCACACTGCGTGATTAAAATTATCCCCCCACCTTTATTTTAAGGGGCTTAGGATAGATCACACGAGGTGGAATGAAGAGGAATTGGTTCTGTAGGTGGCGGCCTGTTTGAACACCTTGTCAGAACAACTCGGTTTTGTACCATCAGTGCAAGTATTTTGCAAGTCATGGTATCATGTGGAAGCGTGTTGAGAATGTTGTTGTCTATTCAAATTGCCTTTTTTTTCTCAGAAGGAATATGCTGTGCTGTGAATTTCTATTGATGTTGTAGGGCCGTGTTTTATAGGGAGCAGAGGATGTGTCCGAGGGTATCAGAAGCCCAGCTCTACATCCCTGCAATAGGATGTAGGCCTTCGGGGCACTTCATGGAGCATATACATCTGTAGTTCTTTCAGCACCCTTAGAAAAAAATGTAACTTGGCCTAATTATTGGGGTGATGGTGTCTATGGATACATTTTTATTGAATATTGGAGAAAAGGACACAAATGACTCATAGGACTGACAGGAATCAGGGCAGCCGATGTTGCAAGCAGAATGTGTCACCGTGCCATGAGGAGTGCACCTGGGCAATGCAGCTGTGCTGCACGTGGGGACCATGGATATGCCTCTGCCTCGCCTCGGCCTCGAGGCAGGCAGAAGTACAAGGCAATAAAATGTATTTGCAACAAAACATAGCATAGAGTGTAGTATTGCTACCACATTTCACTTTCACTAAGGTGGGATCTAAAAAGAAAAAAATCAGTGCTTGGCCTTTTCTAAGCAGAGTCATAAGCCTGATGTGATCTGAACCCACCCCAGATGCCACTACTCCAAACCCTGGTCTGTTAAAATGCAGATGTGAAACAGGGCATAAATATTTTGATTGAAGCTCATCTTCAAAAGCTGGCAGTGTCATTTACTCTATGAACATAATGTGTCTGCTTCAGCTTTTGATGAATCTGGTTCAACAGCTGTATCATCCAAGTTAGGTCTGAGTCATGATACATCGTGTTGCGGTATTTTGGCCATTCTTTATTATTGCTGATTTTTATGTGGGGAATTCCTTAGCTGGCAAGCAGAATTGAAATATCAGCAAATTCAAAAAGAAAAAGAAATCGTGTTCTTTCTAACAACTTTGCAGGAGCTTTTGGCTAATGGCCTCAGCAACGTGATTCCTTCATTTTTCTTTTGCATACCAAGTGCTGCAGCGATGGGACGTACAGCACTTCTATATAGTACGGGCGCCAAAACACAGGTAATGGCTCGGACTGGAGTAAGTAGGACAACTCAGACTGTAAGTTGTTCACTGTGCTGATTTATCCACTTGTTCGGATTTAACCACTCTATTTTTCTATCCTCCCTTTTCTCATATCCTGGAGCATGACTTTTCACTGTCATCTTTAACAATCTACATGTAATTCCAGATGATCAAAAACTGTCTTGCTGGAAAAAAAAAAAAAATCACTCTTTAATGTGTATCTATTTAATTCAATATAAATTCTGTGTCAGTGGAAAGGTAAGTGTTTTGTTTTGCCCTTTCACAGAGTGCATGAAACGACACATAAACCCTCTCAGGTTTATGTGGAACTGTCAGCACTGTAGCAAAAGTGCCCTCTAATGGTGTTTAACGGATTTAATGGTAAGTGCTAAACAGAAGATTTTTTTAAAAAAATCAGCGCTTGTACTTGAGATTCATAGAATCACAGAATGCCCAAGGTTGGAAGGGACCTCAGAGGTCATCGAGTCCAACCCCCCTGCTCACGCAGGGTCACCTAGAGCACGTGGCACAGGGCTGCATCCAAGCGGGTTTTAAAGATCTCCAAAGAAGGAGACTCCACAACCTCTCTGGGCAGCCTGTTCCAGATTCAAAATGAAGTCAAAATAAACTTGGGAGCTGCTCCTAAAAGAACCAAGCAATCTGACAGTTTCTGCCTTGTGGCATGTCCTGTCCATCAGTAGGTCTGCATTGTGCCTGCAGAGATGACATTCAGCTTTGTTAGGATAGATATTACCTATTTCCTACTGTTGGAAACCAAACCCCGACATTCTTGTTGCAGCAGCTCAGAGAAATTAGTGACTGGGCATTTACTACATGTAATGGAGTTGGCATGTACAGATCAGAGTTTCTTTATATATTAACACCATGGAAATAATTTGCTATATAATACATCTAAAATTGTCTGTCCTCTTTTCTTCTCCTCCTTTTTGGAGACCAAAACATCAACTCAAACTTCTTCTTTTGAGTCTGTTTAGGCAGAATGTAGAAACAAGAATTACGTCACTGCTAAGCTTTGGTAAAATCACAGGCGAAGAGAAGACCAAAGGGTTGCTTTGAGCTCACAGACAGAAGTCAATTTATTTTTCATTTAATTTAATTTATTTAATTTCATACATATCAAGAGGGAAATGTGAAGAGCATTGCAGAGGCTCTGAGCAGCCCATTTTCCTCCAAAGACTGTATTTGTATTCAGTGTAGTCATTTACTCTTGCCTGCAGTCTTTTCCTAGGGGACAACAGAAGTGAGGGACTATTATCAGCTAAAAATTGTTCTTCAAGAAGCATTTATGCTTTTTTTTTCTCTCTTTTTTTTTTTTTTTACTTTGAGGGGATGTGGGAGAGGGAAAAGTTTCTAGTGACTCTGCCACCAGATTGTGTATCTTCTGTAAACCGCCATTCTTGATGGAATTTTGAAGAGAAACATGGCTTTTTCTAGTGTTTTAACAACTTGTCTGTTTTTGTTTTTAACAACTTGTCTCTTAAAATGAAACCTAATTATTTTACTAAAGAAACATTTTATCAATCCAAAATAAAGTGAACATCTGCCTACTTATCATCAAAAACCTTCTGTGAATCTGAACTCCATCTTAATGAGGTCTGAAGTACTCCACTTTTTAATCAGTGGGAGACTGCTATTTTATTACATTTTTTCCGTCAAATTAATGTGAAAATTTGAACACACTCATCCTGATTCATGCTACCTGAACTAAGTATCAGTTTTTAACATAAAATTATAATTTCCTACTGGATTTTTTATGATAAAATATATAGATGCTAGTGTGAGTATCAGTGACGGTTGCTGACTTAACCCAGTGGGTTCATTTTAGTGTTGGTCGCCCCAAAAGTACAAAGCTTCTCTTATGAAAAGACAAGCACATAGTTCTCTATATAGAATTTTTGTTCAATGACAAAAATCTGTGGTCTAGTGGAACATTGGGTACATTACTGTAATTTTTGCAGAATGCAAATAGAATGAGTGCTGTGAATATTGTGAAATGAGTTATTGCACACAAATATGCAATATTTAATAGCTGGTTGAATAAGTCATATTGTGGTTTGTGTTTGTATGATGACATCAAGGTCAAACAAAAATATTGCTGTCAGTTACAATGTTTTCACTGAGTTGAAGGGTAGCTGAAGATAATCATCAGAAACTAAAATTAAATGCATCTGTAACCTGTAGATTAATAGCCAGAATCTCTAACATCTTGTTCTTAACTTTGTCAATAATGTTTGCTTAATGGGATGTTTAACATATTTTAACTTTTCTTTCTTTAACTTAACTAGATTGAATAATGTGCTTTTCTTGTTCATTGCTTTTAGGTGGCTTGCCTTATCTCTTGTACATTAATTCTTGTAGTGATCTATGCAGTCGGACCCTTGCTATATTGGATGCCCATGGTACAGTACTCACTTTTAAAGGTTACATCAAGTATTTTCTGAAGACTTGATTTCTTGGTTCTCCATCTAAGACAACTCTCTTTTATTTCCATGCGAGTGAGAGAAGTAAAGGAGGAACATTTCTCAAAATCATAAAATGTATAGATTAATACATAATGTATAGAGATTTTATATATAAATATGTATAAATATACATATATTACATATACTTTTTTAATATGGTTACATGCATAGGCTTCCATATAAGTATATAGTTAAATATTTCTCTTATCTTACTTTTGGCATTATTGTACAATATGTATCCATATTAATTTGACCTTTCCCTAGAGCTCTGAAATCAGTGCTGCTGTGTTTATATGCTGGCTTTGTGTTGCTCTGATGAAGTGTAGAGGGTCAGAACTTCCTGAAGTTCCTGTCTTTTTCTCATGGTCTTTTAGGAAGGAAAAATTGTGTTTAATGCTTCGATTTTTGTGTCACAAGGTCATCAGAACCTATCCCATATTTGAAACACTAAGCATGATTTTCTATAATTAAATTTTATTGGTTGGAGCTGAAGGAAGAATCAATTCCTTAATGAGCTTTTTTATATTATTATTCCCTTATAGTGTGTTCTAGCAAGCATCATTGTTGTGGGCTTGAAGGGGATGCTGATGCAGTTCCGTGACTTAAAAAAATATTGGAATGTGGATAAAGTAGACTGGGTAAGTGTAATTTAGTCCTAGGATGTTTTTCTGAGAAGATTTAACAAATACTTACTAAAAAGCTTTGATAGAACTGCTGTCCAAGAAGACAGAAGCACAAGCTTATAACACACAAATTCTTTTTGTGGGTCTACTACCTATTTATTTTCTGTCTCAGAATGACAGTATCTGAAATATTAATTGTCTTTAAATAGAGCTCTAGCAAATGATTAAAAATCAATCCTAATTTAATACTATATACAGACAGATCAAGTTAATCTGAACAGATATGTATTTTACTCTATAAGTCTGTACAACCCTCTAGCTGTACTAGCTATCTACTGTAGCTGGTTACCACATTTTTGCTATTACAGAATTATTTGAGGTCCTGATATTGTTGTTCTCTTTGTGCATGGGTCAGCAGTACTCAACAAATAGAGCTGGGAACGATGCAGGTCCTGAGTTACTGCAGGTAAATTGCATGAACTCTGTTGGTTTTGTAAGCAGAAGAGAGATTGATTGATCATGGTGAAAGATTCCACAGGATGAGAGCTGATATAGGGCAGAGAGAGGTGGAAAGAGATATGATAAGTGGAAAAGGTATAGAGACAAAGATAGATGGAAAGAAACATAATATGAAAATAAATTTTAGTGCAAAGTCACATGTGCACATAATTCTTTGGAAGTATTAGAGAGATGTTTTAGTGGGACACATTCAAATATTATACCATATTTAGGAAAGCTCCTAGTTTTTTCTTCTGAGAGATCTTTTGATTATATTAGTCCATTGGTAGAATGATATGGTAAGCATTTTTTAGCTTACGTATTACTGGTACAGACATCCCTTAAAGATCTAGGAACTTTTATTTTTGTGCCTTTCAGGTAACACCTGCTCAGGAAGGTAGTCTGACTATATCTTTCTGTTCTGTGGTAATAAGTAGGAGTTTCCAGAAGTGATAGAAGATTCTTTTGAGTTCTTCAGTAATTTAGTATTCTACAGTCGTAAAATACAGTAATTGTTTGTCTAGACTGAATACGATATTTGGTGGAATATTGGGTTTCAGTAAATACGACGAAGTTTGGGTGTGTCAGATCTTTCACAGTGACAGAAGACTAGAATTATTCTTTTGGCAAAACCCAGAAGAAAGGCTCTGCCTTTTATGAAACCTTATGTTCCTCCAGAAGCAAAGTCTGTTTTATGTCACTTGCACAATATTTGGTTTTCTGCTTGACACAGGTTGCCAGTGACCTAAACAATGAATGATATGGAGCACAAGTTGTTTTGACACCAATGGACTGGAGACAATTGGTAGTTACAGGAAGGAGAGCTCTAGCTTCTCCAGCAATGCACTGAGATAATAGTTAGCCAAGTTTTCTAGCAGTGCATTTTGGAAGCTCCCTAGATTTGTTGAGACTTCAAAGATAGACTAAAAGAACTGATTTTTGCTTTTGTGGTTTTGGCAGAAAATTATGGATGAATAGTTAGGTATTAAATCTTCGACAGATATCAGTTTTAAGAGATGCTACATAGAGAAAGAATTGGCTGGATTTATCTTTTTGGCTGAACATATCTGAAACCACCATTTATCTTTGGTAGTTGTTGATCTTACATTGCTCGATTTTTTTTGTTGATCTTACATTGCTGCACAGCACTGATGGAGGCAACCAAGCCCTGTGATTGAGTGACTGCACTGGTGTTGATTTTGGACTTAGGAGATTCACCGCAGCAATTGATAGCATTTGGAAATGAATCAGTTCCATTACCTAAGTTGTCCAAAATATTTTGAAGCTAGGAACTCTATTAAAACCTTTGGAAATAACTGCCTTTCTGGAACAGCTTATGTGAAGTATATACACCATGTAACACAGGACTCTTATACGTCTGACAAATGATAACGCAGGGAAACAGAGTATTGTAGTTTAAGTCAAATTCTTACCTTACTCCTTATCACTTTTATAATATTGTAACTGTGGAATCTTCATACTGCAACGAGCATGAAGAATATTTATTTGTTGATTAGTATTTTGCAAAATCTATCCCTTTTTAAACGTAAAAGGTGCAGCTCCAAATCTCTCCATTTGAAATATTTGATTCTTTCTTGCAAATGTAATGCTTAAGAGCAGCTGAATTTAAATCAGCAGCTAGACTGACAAAGCTAGGTTGGTAATACCAAATGTTATCAGCTAAATATTATTACATATGTTTGCTTTGGTTTTCTTTCAGCTTGTTCTGATAAATTCTCAGGAACATCTTGTTTTTGCACATCACTTCTCAAATCACATTTGGTCTCTTTCTTGCTAGAGGAAAAGATTTACTCCAAGGTCTTCTCCTGTCAGTCAGAGCATTCATATGACCTTAAAGGTCTTTTCCTTCACTTAATGTCTTCTGTCAGCTGCAATACCTCTGGGATGACTTAACAATTTCCAAAATTCTTGCTCAGCTTAATTCAAATATAAATATGAATAATGTAAAATGTTGCTACAACATATAAACATAAAATATAGGTATAAATGATAAAATACATGACAAAATTAATTACACACATATATCAAATTAAAAATAATATAAAATACTTCCTCAGACATTCAAACTATGCAAGGATTAGTTCCTGGTGATAGAATGTTAAATAAAAATATTCTTATTGCTTTTAGCAGTTGGATTTGAAAATCACCAAGGGGAGCGGAAAGTATTTCAGAAGGTGATATTGTGAAACTGTATATGAAAATGGCAATAAAATAAGAAACATTCCTATGAGATTTAAATAATCATGTGATTTAGGTATTCAGCAGAGAAATACTGCAGTATTTTGGACAGGAAAAATGTTAGATGTAGAAATTGTACAAATGATTTTGCCAGAAAATGACCAGACCTGAAATAGCTGAGTTATATATCTGAGTTGTAAATGAAAATGGCAGTAATTTATAATAAAAATAGATATCCCCTGGTTTATGAAAGGAAGCTATGTATGTATGAAATAAAAATTAAAAATATATAAGGGATGACATTAAGTCAGTAATTAAAATACATTCAAAAGAGAGACACTTTTGACAAGCAGCCTTGAAGACCTTGTCACTATGAAGTTCTGAAACACTGAGCAACCACAGGGAATGGGGAATGAAGAAAACAATTCTGATAACTGCCACTATAATATTTCTGTTTCATTCTTACTATTTTTATCTCTTTCATTAATATAATATCAGAAAACACAGAGAGATGGGAGAAAAAAATGTTTTGAGTATTGAGAAAGGTATATGAGCTCCTGTTCCCACGCATGGGCCGGGCTGTCAGGCTAGGCAAGGCTGTGCATGCTCTCTCTGTTGCTCTCCCTGTTGCCATTTCAAACAGCTCAAATCTGAAAATATAAATGAGTAGGAATTAGAGGCCCAGGAGTGTTCTTGTGCAGAAATTTTGCTCTCACCAGTACAAATTCCTGTATTTCTAGAACATCTTACATTATATCCTCCAAAGGATCAGTTTCTTAGTTTCTTAGTGTTTGAGGTATGCATAGCTATTAATCATCAAGGGGCCTAAATCATGACAGAGCTTGGAGGAATTAAACACACAAATTACCACAGAGTAACAAGTTACCTTTTCTATGATAATAATTTTACCTGGATGCTTCTAGCTTTTGACATCTCAGGGAGATTTTCTATCCTCCCTTTCTTAGGGAATATGCTACCTTGAATTACTTTTGCTACAGTTTTTTAAGTGAGTGGGAAGAGGCTTGCAAATGCTTAATCCTTTGAGACTGTGATTTCCATATAAATTCTCTTTAAAGAATAACACTTATGCCAGTCCATCTGGCTCCTAGAAGGTCTGTGTAAAAGAAATACCCTCTCAATATTGTAAAAAATTATATTATAGAACTGCTCTAAAAATCTACTATTACAAAATCTCTATTCGATGACTGTAGTGACAATTTTCCATTTCAGCACTTGGATTGTGATTTTTGGTACAGGTTACCTTTACATCCGCTATGCCAAGGCATGCTCTGAATGAGCAGGACTTTGGACTTTACTGGGATTTTGCTGGCTACATACTGGTGACTAGAGCATGGCCTTCCGTATTTGAGCCAATCTTCATGGCCTCACTTAGCAGACAGCACAGAGCTGGTCAGTATAGTCAGTAAAACTGAGGATATGATTCATCATTTATACAGATGGGCATGTGCATAATTAGATAGGGTCACATGAATGACATCCTAAATGGATCTAGTAACCTCATTTTTATTGACTTTGGTAGGAATCTAGACAGCCCCCTCAGCTATAGACATCTGTACTGTAGATAGTTAATATGAGCTGAAATAAATCTTACTTATGCAGTCAATAGCTGATTATCTTTTCAGTCCACAATGGAAAGGGAAGTTTATTATTTGTTTATGTGTTCTAGGTGTTCCTGCTGGAGCAGGGGAGTTGGACTAGAGGATTTCTAGAGGTCCCTTCCAACCTTAATGATTCTGTGATTCTGTTTTCAAAGTGGTACAGAAACAGAGCTTTGGAGACAGCAAATCATGCACAGTCACCACAGCTCCATGCTCCAAATGCTTCTATTTATTTTGGATATATAAGGCTCAATAGAAATCCATGTCTCCTACTTACTAGTTTTATCTCTTTAGAATTATTTTAATTTATGCAGTACAACCATACTTTGAAGATGGATTTTGTTTTAAACTTTGAGAATAACACGTATCTATAATACATTTTTGCTTGAGAAATGACTTGAGAAATGCAGTGGTGCACATTATATCTATCTTAAAGTAAGTTACCAAAGAAGTCTTTGATGTTTTTATGACTTCTTTGTTGAACCCTATGACAATTCATGAATTAAAAAAAAATATCTAACAGATCAGCGTATCTTCTTTCTACAAGTTGACTCTACCTCTCCTCATAAAGTATTGACTATAGGCCAACATAAATTGCAGAACTGATGACTGGCAGATGAGAAAATGATGGTTTTGGCTCATCCTGTATCACAATAGTTATCTCAGGTTATAAGATGTGAGATACTCAGCTGCGTGAGGGACACTCAGCTAGACTTCTCAGAAGTATTTAATCTTTTTTTGCCTTTGATTCTTCCTATATACACTTTGTATTGTTTTGTCATGCTTTATTTTTCCTTCTGAGAGAGAGAATAATTCTGCAGATCTTGCAGCAGTTGTTACCTAGATGTATTGCAGTAGAAGCAGCTAACTTGATTTTAGGCTTTGTTGAGGATTCAGTCTTTACAAAGCTGGGATAAATGTTGATCTAGTCTGAATTTCAGGCTTGTAGTGCTTCTGTTAACCCTTTTATATACGATAAGCAAAGTTTTATAAATATATATATAGGATATATAAATCTTAGAATTATTTTTTTTACTGATTAATCAGAACTTCATGTTTTTTGTTCATACAGTATTCTTTGCAGATGTACCAGAATAATTTTGTATAAGTTGCTATTTTACTTTTTAATCTTATTTTAAATAAATAACTGGAAATGGAACATTTTTATAGAGAACGAATCACATCTTTAATTAGCTGCTGTCATTGAAAAGACAGCATTTTTTTTTCTGTATTTCAGAAATTTAAAGAGAAGGAACAAAAAGCTTTCTCAGGAGAGATATATATTACTCCTTCCTCTAGAAAGCACAAATTAATACTGTATGTCTTGTTTTTTCTAATTTAGAAAATAACAATTCTGAATTACACTTGAACAAAGATCCTGTATTGAGGTTGAAAGTGTCCTATATTCTCTGGCTTTCGTAAAGGAAAAGCATCAGAATGGATAATATTAACATGGATTATACCATTGTAACATGATTTTTTTTCCTGAAAACTCTAACAAGAACTGTAATTGTTAAAACAGGCACCTAAAAAAAGCTAAAATACCTCTCATTCTTCTTTTCCACTTTATATAAAAAAAATCAGCTGTTAGTTTTTACTTAAGGAAATATTTGCTGAATATTTGTGATACTAGGCTGACATAGGAAATCAAGTTCATATCTTTTTCATTTTAATTCTAAAATCTTGATGTGTCCATTTTCTCTTTAGAAAATAATTGAGGAAAAGATCCTGAAGTATAGAAATGTTTTTACTTTGTAATATATAAAATTCTTTTTACAAGTAATGATTTTTAAAGATATACTTATTATTTTTTATTTTGTAATTAAAATAAATAAAATATTTTTCTATTCAGTTATTGAGAGATGAAGAAGCATTCTGCAAATCCACAGTTTTCATTTAAACAAATTGGTTTCTCAAGAATTTCTAGTTGTTACTGAATTATTTTAGTTTGCTGTACACTGAGAAATGACCCTTTTAATTAACTTTATTGCAAATTGTAACTCCCACTTAACAACCAGTGGGAGAAGGTCTCGCTGTATGTGACCTTTAAGACACTTCTCTGTATGAGGTAAGGTGAGGACTTTTTACTGATAATAATTGGACAATGTGGAAAATTGAATATGATTTTTATAAATAGACCAAATTTGTTCTGAATTATACTGTTATCACATCCGTATATACTTTTTTGAGTAACTCAGAAATGAATTTCTATGAGAATAGGATTTGTAATCTCAGGCCATATGTGTTCTCTACTGGAGAAGTGTTATTTTACTCACTGACATTCTTTTTTTGTTCATTTTAAGATCCTACTGATCACCTCTTTATGCTAAGAAAGTGTATACAATTTAAAAATCTGGATTTTCAACTTGTAAAATATACATCATTGCAAACATTGAAACTAATCACCCCTGTGTTTTCCTCCTTAAAGAGCATATGGGTTAGTACCTATGTGTTTACAATATGCTTTGCTGCTAACGTGGGACTGTTGTATGGAGTTGTCTGCACAATCTCAGTTGTGATTTTCCGCTTTTCCAGGTGAGAAATAATTTATTGAACTATTCCATTAGTGCATGGTCATAACTTCTTTTTGCCATATTGCTTCACACTTTGTAAAGACATACAGTACAGTGACATTAACAAAGAAGCTTCACCTTTTTTGTTACTGAACACTACAACATAAGAAAACTGAAAAGGGAACATCAACTGAGCATTTGTTGAAGACTAAACATTTTTTTTTCTATGAGGCTATTATATGTTTTCTGTTAGAAGTTACACATCCCTATAACTCACTAAGTGAGGGTGTAAGATCAATAATACACATTTTCTTTCATTAGATCCTTGCTTGCTCTTTCAAAAAAAAAAAAAAAAAAAAAAAAAAAAAAAAAAAAAAAAAAAAAGAAGCAGGATGTCTGACAAGCCTTGGTGATTAAGTTCCATTATAAACTTTCAGACACTGTATTGCTTAGGAAGTGCTAGCTGACAATTTAATTCCTAAAATATCCTAATAGAAGAGAATTGCACAACTTTTCTCCTGTCTTAAAGGAACCTTTCGAATGTCATGTCTCCATTAGAAAAGTCAGGATGAAGAAACTGCAGTTAATAAAATTATTTATATTCTTTTTCATTATATACTGGAATTGTTCCTTTGGTGAGTAAAGTTCTTTACTCACTTTACTGTGAGAAAAAAAAAAAAAAGAAAATGGTTTGTCTCATGTGGCAGTTACTTGCATGGACATTGAATCCCACTGGAGTTAACTGCAATATAGCCAGCTTGATTCAATGCCTCTTTAAGTTGACGGTGTTGACAATGTAGGCAGGACTCTATTCTTATGCATTAATTTGCAGAATCAGCATTTATATAATTTCCAATTGTACCACAATTATAAATTTTAATAGATGGTTTCTGATTGAATCTGCTAGTACATTTTTAGCAATGTCCTCTCAATAAACTCAATAAACTAAACTTTTTGAAAATTCTGCTAGTAAAGGAAGATATATGTTTTCATGTTATTTACATGCTGTGATTGGATGTCTGAGGTTGAACAGCAGAGGATGAGTGATATTTGCCACAAAACAAAAGTATTCTCTTTTGTCTGACATAGTGGAGACTAGAGTTTGAATAGGCATTAGAGTAAATAAGAATCTATAGAAATAAGATGATAGTTTTATAGTTTTGTTCTGCAGTTAAATGGGTTACCTCACATGATGATTTAAAGCAGAAAGGAGACTTTCTTTCTCCATTTACTGTATAGAGAGCCTAGGGAGAAATAAGGCTTTTTTAGTCATCTCCTGCTTTGATAGCTATAGTCTGAAGTTCTGCTTTGTTATACTGAGATGCATTTATTTCAATTACAAATTTCTTTAGTTTTCATGATCTTTAGCTATCTAATATCTTCTCTTTTTTTCTTACATCCTGGTTTTACAGTAAAAATGTTAATTAAATCTCTTTACTTCTGAAGTAGTAACTATATATTAGCTACTTTGAATAGAAAATTCCTCTCCAGCCAGATGACTAGCAATAATGAGACTTAAAATTAACCTTTTATTTACCATTTATAAAGCAATATACTATATCAACATTACTGGATTAGCAAAGAGTTTACTTCTTGGTAGCTGTTTATCATGAATATGCTGGAAGAATTTATTTTTCTCTAATATATGCCTTTTACTGTTTTTATTGCCTCACCACTACTAGCTTTATAAGTGCAAAAATAATATGGACTTTATTGCCACAACTTTAAATGTTTATATTATCATTTATCATATCATATCATATCATATCATTTATCATATCATATTATATCTCTTCCTGTTTCTGTTTGAAGCTACTAACAGTTTTTCCTTTCTCTATGTACTGGTTGCAGAGTAAAGACACTGAATTTGAAAAATATGAAAGAGGTGGATTATAAATACAAAACAGAAGAAAACTGTGTAAGTTTAATTATCTTTTTTTGGGCTTTTTTTTTTTTTTAATCTTCTGTTGCTGGTTAGAGGCTTATAATCTGTGCCTTAAAGGAACATTTTTGAGAAATTTCCACTTCAAGGTTAATGTGAAAAAAATAAATAAAGAACTAGTTTGGGACTCATGAAATTGGAATATTCCCTGTTCCTGCTGCTGGTCTGTAAAGTTAAGTTAGGCAAATCCTCTTACCTCTATCTTTCCCAGCCTGTTTATTACTCTTCTATTTGGAACTGCTTTTTGAAAAAGGATTTCTTAAATCCAGTCAGTCTAGGAAAAGCTCATTCCAGCAAGGACCATGTCCACAACCAGGTCTCTGTAGTCTTATGAGATGCCTCTGTTCTTGAGATGGTGCGACTTTGATAACAGTACAGAGCTGTCACAGACCACCTCATGCAACTTCTCACCATCGTGTGCTCACATACGGGCACTCAGATGCAGAAAAAGAATGCAGGTCTCCTTCCAGATGTTTGGGATTTTTTTTTATATTTGGCCTTTGCACAACTTCAACCTAGCAGGTCAGATTTTTAAGATTTTTTTTTTTTTTTTTTAATTTTCATTACTATTATCCCCAATTTTCTTTTGGTCTGGCCTGTGATAAGAAAAGCAATGGCCCACCGAGGAGAACTGGCTCCTCCAAAGTCAAGGGTAAGTCAGCAGATGAGAGAGAAGGGCAGCCACAAATCTTTCCAATACACAGTCCTAGTCACTAAGATACGTCTCCTCTTTGCAGTGCTGGCTTCTACCATGTTTGCTTTTCATTTCATGTACTAAGTAACCTATATGTCAGTAAGCAGCACACTCAACAGCCACTAAGACTCAGTATTAAGAAGTACCAGTCCAAAGAAATTATTTTTTCTGATAAATGTTCTAAAATAGAGATATCTTACTCAAAATCTGAACTTGGTTCTGGAGGGTTTACTTTTCTGGCACATCAAAGAAATCTGGGATATAAAAATACAAGAGGTAGGAGAGGCCTCTGAAAATGAATTAAAAACACTATCGTTGAACCTAGCCCAACAAAATAGTCAATCAATATATCACTTTTCATTAAAAAGAAGTTGGACTAACTTTGTCAAAGATGTGTAACCTCAAATTTGATTTGCATGTTTCCTTTCCATATCAGTTTGTAAAATATTTGTACAAATCCATATGTTTCTCCTTTTTTTTTTAAAGCTAAATTCTCTCCTGCTTTTTTCTTTAATCACTGAGTATACTGCCAGTCCCCATGTAATAACAAACTAGTATCTGCAGGCAGCATGYGGGGGGAATAACATTTTGTTAGTAAAGCAAATTGCTCAAGAGCTTATTGCACAAAACAAAGAAGGAAAATATTTTTAAGATTTAGAACAATACTTTTAATTTAATTTAGAGTCACTGAATTACAGTGGTTATTTAGAAGTAAATATATGAATGTTAGAGTGATCCAAGTTCCCTTTGTAAATAACAGTTCAGACATAAACAGGACATTTAAACATTAAAATATTGAAGTTTAATGATTTACTCTGCCATTTTATTCTTTGGATTTATGGAAATTATTTCATCAATAGAAAAAGAGACATTTTAATGTGGAAAAAAATCAAGAGAATATTTAGGAACTTATGTGAAACACATTGCATCACAGACATTCACTTAATCAAATTCCTGCTGAAGTAGACAGAGTGCACTGCGCGTAAGACAGCTCTTGGTCTTCTCCTAAGTGATATGAGTTAGCCACTTTGGATAATTTTACTCCTTCGTTTGCAAGAATACATGAAAAGGAACTCATTAACCTCAAAACAGTTTAGATAAAGCTTTGGAAATGTTTTAAGAAAGGCACTAGAACTGAGCTAGGGCCAGGAATCACTGMATGTCTGGCACAATTTTCCTTGCCCATCCCAGAATAAAAAGATTACACCCATACTTTACTTGATCTGGCCTAATGATTTCAGCCTTTCAAGGTGAATCGCTTGTATTTTTGGAAGACTATTAGCTTTCTGCTCATCATAGACCTTTGTATGTCTCTCTCGCTTTTTCTTAGTTTTTGTCTTTTACTCTGCTGTTTCTGATATGTCACCAAAGTGCCTGCTTGTCTCAACATCAAGTATGTCGTGCCCTCTTTTCTCTTGTGATAGAGTTTTCTTTTGTATAATCTTAGCCATTCTAATTGAGAGTTAGGCTTTGCCACTTTACTGACCGAGGTATGTTGCTGATGKTATATTTACCATAATCGCATTCATAGATAGATTGTGTGAAATCAGTATACATAATCTGGGGTTCATTGCCAAAGTTTGAGATGTTTGAGATGCTTCATTAATCTGTGTGATAGTTGCTGTGTCTGAGAGGGCATCTGGTTCCCAGAAGTCTGAATAGTAATCTGCAATAAGGAGATAGTTTGTGTGGTTTGTGGTGAAGATTTTCATTCCTGTTTTGTCTRTTGGGGAAGCTGTGTGACTTCAGTCCAAATCCATACTCTACTGAACTACTTGAAAAATTGTCTYGGTGCCAGCTCTGCTTATTTTTGTGTTTGAGTATGAGCTTGTTAAGTAGCTTAATGAATCTCTGGATTTTGTTAGGATGAATAAAGGCTTTGGGGGCCTYCATTCTCTCTTGTAAATTCTTGCTTTTTATTTTCTGTTACTGGTTTGTCACAAGTAGTTCTTACATAAATCTTTTTTTTTCAGTAGCTGATGCATGTTTTGTTTATCCAGACCCATTTCTGTATTTGGTGATAAGATATCTTATTAAATAAAACACTTCTGTGGATTGAAATCCTTCTGGAATACTTCTAGAGACTAGGCTGACATACTGAGACATTGTTAGTTGTATGAGAGCCTTGCTCCATTAAAATTAGTTGAATATTGTCTCTTACTCTATTTTCGTTTTTCAAAAGYGTGCAATTTTTGCATGAGACGGTTGAAACTGATGCTCTTTCATAGTGTGTTTTGCATATGGAAGTGCATGTTTTGTGGGAAATGCTGCCTGKTGGTAATTGGGTATTTCTGACTTTTATGAGTTGTCCTTCAGTACTCATTCTGATGTGTAAATCTTGTGGAGTGTCCTACACAGACACCTGTGGATTGAGTGAAATATATTCTAGGAAGTGCTAATGTAGAATTCCAGGGTACTCATGGTTCTTGTGTTGATTATTTATTGTACTGCTTACAGAAATACGTTAGCCAAGCTTTACATTCAGATTTGGTCTAGAACTATTTTGTACCAGTTGAAGTGTTGTGATTTTATTTTTCCTGAAGGTTTTGGTGAGGTAAGAGAAGATCCAGAGGGATTTCTCTCAAGGCAGGTGCTTCTGCTACAGGTTTTACTGTAAAATGATTTTCTGCTCTTGATTCCRGAACAGATGTGAAACCAGAGCGGGTAGGAGTAGTGGGACTTTCCTTCAGTACCAAAGGCTTTTATTCTGATGGCTTTTTGCCTTTCCCTGAAGATATGCCCTTGTTGTATTAAAGAAGTCACCTTCAGATGACTGAGATGCACAATGCAAGTGTTCCTCAAACCACTAGTGCTCTATGTCGCCAAACTTGTCTGCTTTTTCCAATACACAAGTCTAACAAAAGACATCCCCTTTCTCTACACCCCTGGTCTTGCCTGTGCAGAATCATAGCAGTTGAAATAATGCTATGTTATTTGCCAGATATTAGTTCTTAATATGATATATTATGGTGAATATGATTTTGCTTTTGTGCTGTCTTGAATTAGCTCAACGTTCTTATATTGATTTACAGGATTTTTTAGGAAACTGTGTTGGTTTTAATCTCCATAGCTAAGATAATCTTCTCAGCCTTTTCTTTATTTCATCTCACAGGAATCATTGAAACAGGCACAGATAATTTCAATCAATAACCCATTAGTCTTTCTGAATGCCAGGAAATTTCATGAAGATTTGATAAAAATAATCCAGAAGGACAGCACAAGCACTCAAGCATATGAAGATATAAACAAGGTAGGATGTGCTACATCCATCAATAATCATGATGACAGTGTTCAAGATCACCTTGCTTTCCTTTATTTTTTTAGAGAATGTAATCATATATTGAAATAGATAGAAAAAGGTAATATCGCAAATGATTAAATTACAGTAGAATAATGTCAACCTCAATCTTTATCAGATTTGGTATGGCTTTTGTATTATTACTTGAAAAGTATCCCTCCAACATTTCTCTAAATGTGATTCTATAAAAGACATTGAAGTGCTGACTTTTTGACGTGCTTTTTAAAATGTCTGGCAGACCCTGCATAACCTCAGCTAATATTATATAGTGATTTTATAAAGACAGTGAGTAGTTACAATTCCAGTTGCATAAAATGTAGGGGTTGTGCAGGGTCAGCAGGTAGTTATAATTCCAGTAGAATAATATATGAGGGATTGTGCTAGAGATCATTCTGGAGATCTTTTTGACTCTAACAATAATTCCAATAGTAAGAATTTATAAATGTGTAAAACTACTAAAATTATTTTCTAAAATACTTTTCTTTTTCATTTTATACGTTGTTTGTACTGATATCATTTTTTTTCCTGATAAAATAAACAGGATAATATTATATATAATTTGGTTCTGGGTGATGCCACTGTAATTATAATACTTTTCAAATATATCTGCACATAACTACAGCATCTTCCTCTAAACTTTCCTAAAAGGGAGAAATTAGTTTTCTTTCATTACTGTAAAGACACACTGTGCAAGGCTTACTGGAAGTAATTTCATCCAATTTGGTTGACTGAGTGGATAAAACCACAGCTATTTCCTAGACAGGTTGTTAAGGCAGCACAGAGCAGTCTCTGCCCACCACCAAGAGCTGGGCTGCCCGGGCTGGGGTGACCATCTCCTCCTCACCATGTGGGAAACCAGCTCTGAAAACAGAGACTGTGACRTTTGTTTTCCTTTGCTCTGCGGGTAGCAACTGATATTTAGATAACAAACCTCTAAACAGAAAGAAATTACTTTGCATTTATTTGGAATTAGTTTATGAGTTAGATTGATAAGTGTAATAAGTTAATAAGTTAATTTCATAAGTTCCTTTATAAGCTACTGGGTCGGGAGATTCTATCCTTTGTCTCCTCTGAAAGGTACCCGACAGTAAAACTAGCTTAAATAAAGCACATACTCTTGTTTTGTGGAAAAAAAGGCCTTTTTTTAGAACTGTAGGAGTGAAAAAAATGGAGTTTGGATCTTGGTTTCTGTTCTGTACTTCTGATTTTAACTGCTATTTTTATTGGAAGCTTAGCTACTTTAAAACCAAAATCATATTAATTTTTTTTGTCCAGATAAAAAAGAATTCTTTAAATATTTTTACACATCAAAACCATTCTCTCTAAAATATACTTCGATGAGATTGCAGCAAAAAAGAGAATAAGTTGAATACTAATCTTATGAAATTACATACTTGAATTTATCTTCTTCAGAGCATCTTTTCATGCTTTAACCACTTCTCCTGCATGCCTCCCTGCCCCATAGAGCATTATGATCATAATGTGCTTTCTAGTGGATCCAAAGTAGTCATAGAAGTTGAGCAATCTTAAGTAATGTTGAGTTTGTGGAAGGATTAGCTTTCATATTGAGAAACAGAATTCTTATGTATTGCATTGTTTTTCTCTGGTTATTGCACATTGGATTTGTATATGTTAAATATTTGTTGCTTTTATTTCAGTGTGAGCAGAATGCGTTGCTCTGTTCACTTTCCAATGGAAGTTGTTGTGGTGAGTTTATTATTTATAAATCATATTAAAAACAAGATGAATGTAAGCATGCAAAACGGGTCCACATTTTTTCATTTATTTCTATGCTAACTCAAATTGTCTGGAAACTAATATTTTCAGTTAATGAAAYTGGAGAGAAAAAAACCACTCATTAGAAAAGAAAAACAAACTACGAGGCTTAAAGTTTTGGAAAGAAGGGGAGCAGATAGACATGATCCTTAATCCTAACTGTAGTTGCCTTTAGAAGAGGCAACTTGTGCATGTCTGTGGAGTGTGTTTGTGTATTTTTTTACCTTCAAAATGTTTGTTAGTGAATGAATTTCAGTGTAATAATAATAATAATGTTTCACAGTGTGCTGCTGTTACGTATCAAGTATATACCTTTTAGATGTAAGGTAATCTCAATTCTGTGTCTTAAAGGGTCATTTCTAAACTGAAGCAATGATTATTGGCTTTCATTCCCTTTTTATATATTTATATATTTATATATTTATATATTTATATATTTTATATATATTTTATGTATTTATATATTTATATACATTTATATTTATATATTTTTTATTTGCATTTTGCTTCTGTTGCAAGAAACCTCTTAAACTTAAGGAAAAAATAAATACAATTTACTTTTATTTAAATGCTATTCTTAAGACATTAAAAATCATATATTTAGGCAACATAAAGACTACAAAGGAAAAACATATCACAAGACATTTTTTAAGGCAAAACTTGCTAGAACCTATAAATATGAATGTGTATGTGAGTAGGTAATACAAAGAAAGACTAAGTTCTTTTGTTTCAGAGACACAGGAGGTGTATAGAATCGATTGCCTGGAACAGCTTAGCAGATCTCATATATTCTTTGGCATTTCTATAGCATTAGTGACAGGCAGGGGTTTTCCTTATGATTTTATTTTTGTTTGCAATGTATTTATCAATGTACACCAGCCAGTACAAAGACAATCAGTCTTTGGATGTGCAAGTCCAAAGGCTCGGGCTCATAAACTACTTTCAAGAGGAATTAGTGCCATTATAAATCTACACTATGGGGAAATTTTAAGTCGCCTCAAGATTTTTAAATCCTTTTCTTTTTTGTCCATTCTTTCAAAACCATTTATCTTAACTCATCTCTACACTTATTTTCCTTCATCTTTTTGGAGTGCTTTGTATTTTATGATAACTAACATTAAAGTTAGTATTTATCCACAGAGCACTGTAAATAAGCATTCTTTTTATGTTTTCTCATTATGAAAGGAATCATTTATTTATGTCCTACTTTGGGAAACATTTAGTGCAGTATATGTTTTGTTGAAGCACAAGCCAGTTTGAGTTTGGAAATTGAGTTTAAGACCATCACAAATCTAAACGACATTTTTTTTTTCTTTCTAGGATCAATACGTTACAGCATATATATATTGCAAAAACATTGAATAAACAAAAAAGAACATAGCAAAAACTGTTAAAAATTTAAAAATAGTTTATTTTATGATATGTTATTAAAATGCATGTTTCTTGAGCATTCCTCCATTAATTGAAACTCTTTTCCAATATTAAATACGTTAGGTGAGTCCTTGTCTCAGCCATGCCACGAGCAGCGACAGGCTTTGATACTAGACTGCAGTGGACTGAATTTCTTCGACTATACTGGAGTCTCAATGTTGCTTCAGGTATTTAGATACATTCTACATATATAAACAGACATATAAAAATATATACACATACTAGTTATTGGASTTAGCTATTAATCATCTCAATCATATGTGGATTGACATGATTGCTCATGAAAAAGATGAGCATGGATTTGGTAAGACACTGCCCTGTGTTTATATAACAAATTATATTAAAACATCCCTAATTATTTTGGAAGGACATTTAGTGTGGATGTAAATATACATACTGATTGGGGATGAGTTTCTGAAAACACTCTTTTTTTTTTAGAAAGCTGTTTTAGGTCATATTCAAGCTTATTCAAACAAGTTTTTCTATGTATGTGCTGCTATCACTAGCCCAGAGGTCTTAATGATCCCCCTGTTTTACTCTGTGGGTATAACTCATTCATAGCCCAAGCTCCAATACACTCCCAGAAGACCCAAAGCAGGAACCACATAATGATGAGTTTTATAAAGAAAATGAAAAGCTATGTTCAGAAACTATCTCCTACTTTGCCATTGGTCTTGGCTTTATACAGAAGATGTTTAGTGAGTATAGATTTACTGGGTATGCAAAATTTGGTTCATATCATCTCTCTGAATGTGGTAGAAGATTTAATTTGATCTGGAATGAACCCCAACCCATTTCTTCTAACATTTTCTTAGTCTACTGAAGTGATTAAGCAGCTAAGTAAGTGCTGAGTTAAATAAAAGATAAAAATAGAAGTGTTTAAATTGAAAACACATATAGGTGGAGAGATGGTCAAAATGAAAACTTGAAAAAGAAAAGGTGAGTTGAGGTTACCAAATATTTGTGATAATAAACAGATAGCATTCAATAAAACTACTGGGAAAAGTGTTAATTAAAATACAAACAAGTAAAAATTTTGAACTGAATTTCCAAAAGATCTTAGAGACCTCAGGATTACAAGTGACACGAAAGGATGCTAAACAAATCTGTGGGTAGCAAGCCCATCTTTGGCTATAAAATGCATGGGCTGTATGAAATACAACCTGACTCGGACTGACTGGTCAGAAACTGAAACACCCAAGGGAGGAAGACAGGAAACATCCTATTTGTTACGCTTCTTCCCTAAATATCGTCACTACTTCTGGTGATAAGATCTTGGTAAGATGGATCCTTAGAGAAAGTCAGAGTTTTGGTTCTTTTCATAAGATAGAGTGTTCTGGTGTAACTCTGATTTAATCTTTCCTCTTAGAATTGTTCCAATTTATTTGGATTATTTAAGTATTCTTTAAAGCAGACAATGTGAACAGTATTCGTCACCTTCCAGAACCATCTTCTCTGGTTCTGAATTTATCCTTTTTTATATCTTTTCTCTCTCACTTTTATATACCTTTTCTATATATCCTTTTATTTACCTTTTCTCTCTCACTTTCTAACTTACTGAACATTTAGTCTCTGCCAAGCTGAGCGTTTGCTGAGAGAACCACTTGCTGCAGAATGTATCATACTCGTTATGGCACTTTTGTGATAAACTGATGGACATTTCAAAGTCTCTTAGTTCTTCTTCCTATCTTTGTCATATGGTATGTAAGAACATGGAGATTAGTTGGAGAAACTTGTAAAAAAAAGCCATACTAATATAATATTTTGAAAAAAATCTTTTTAAATTTTTAAATAAGTCAAAGTTATTAATCAAAATCAGACTTAATTCAATTTATTATAAGTAGGCCTGAGGAGTACTTTGAGGCAGGGGGAGGAAATGACCCATCTCTGTTTAGTGTGGGCTTTGTGGTGTTTATATTACAGCATGGCTCTCTCTGGTGGCTGCTGRCAGTATAGCTGGACGAGCAGTGCTAGCTCTTTGCTTATGTTCTTTTGTGTATTTTATTCTCTGTTGGCATTTTAAACAGTTTTTTTTAATATCTTGTTTTCATACTTTTAGATTTACATGGATTGCAAAAGCAGACACATTGATGTGTTGCTAGCACACTGCAAAGGCAAGTAGCAGCTTATAGCAAAATTTCTAGCATGATGGTTTAAATACACTCACTACTTTACCAGTGTTTGTCTGTTTGTTTTGTTACAGCTTCCTTGATAAAAGCTATGCAGTATGGAGGAAACCTGGACTCTGAAAATCCCATCTTCTTTGAGTCTGTTTCTTCTGCAATCAGTGCCCTTCAAATCAACAGGGTGAGACTTACAGCAGTGGGGAGGTGAAGTCAGGAAGGTTTCTTGGGAAATCTTACTTATTCGGTGAACCTGTTGTGCTTAAATCTTTTATCTTTCTCTGTAACACGTTCCCAGCCTCTGGACCTCAGTTATTTTTTCCAACTTGAACTGTCTTTCTGTCATCTTCTCCTCTTCCTTTATCAATGACCTCTAGGTCTTCTGTGCCAGATCTGAAGGCACAGTGTTCTAGAGCATTAATCTGGATGCTTTCTCCTCTGGAACAGGGAGAGAAAAATACCTGTTTTAGTCTCTTATAAGGTATATTGCACCTCATTCTGTACTGCCAGAGCTAAACTCCTCCATTCCTCAGCATAGGTTGTTTAAATGCTATTGGAGGCTGCACACCCTTAGCTGGGATGTGCTTCTGGTGCAGTATGATCCTGAGATTCACAAAAGCAAAGAAATAGAGAAGCGAGTCAAATTCCAACAGGACACTGCTGCTCTGCCTGAAATACTTCTAGAAGTTTAGCAGATGAGCATGTCTATGCTGCATTGCAATGTGCTTACCTGTAAAAAGAGGAATTGGATGGGGTGGAAGAGAGAGCTGCAGGAGGAGGAGGAAGAAGAGTTGGCTCAGAAGTTGAGGCTGGAGGCTTGAACAAACATTTATTTGCTTGATAATAGTTCTTGCATTCCTTCTTAAAAGGCTATAAACCTTTTCTTTCCTTGTAAACAACGGGCACATTTTCATTGCAATCCCGCTGCAGTGGAGCATGCAGTGTAAGGACTGAGCTTTCCCATGCTTCTGCTTTTGCTTACGATTCCCAGCATGACCACGGCTAGCTCAGCCTTCTCCAAAAGAAATTAAACTAATCATGACTATGAGTCCCAGCCCCTGTTGCTGTGATCTGGTAACTTTCATTAATGACCATTGCTGTTACCTGTGGACAAAATCACTTTCCACTGATTTATCTAGATAAGGTGAATTGGCTCTGTTGGTCTGGTAGCTTGCAGACCAAGAAAAACACATTCTTTTCAGTGCTTTTCAATAGTCTTCACTTTTTTTGTCCTGCAACAAAACCCTTATTGAAATGGTAACCACAGGGCAAAAATACCAGGGCTGACTATTGTATATTTCATCTGAGTCAGATTAGAACAAATTAGGATTATTAATGTGTTTTACTGTATTATAAAATTTCTGCATTCTTTGTAGAACTGATTAACTTCCTAACATTCTTCTCAGATAGTTATGTTGTAGTATTCCCATTTTATGGAACTAGGGCATGAAAAGACCAGCTGAATGATCCAAAGGCATGGAGGAAGTGAAAAGTAGAAGCCAAGCATCCACTTTTTCAGGAACTGATAGTATGTGTCTACCAGAGCTACTTGGCAAATCAAAGCTCTCAACCCAAATTATTTATGTAATTCTGAACAGTGAATAGGTGCTGCTGCTTCTCTCTCTTTTGAGCCTTCTAAGGAGTTGGTTAGGTTTCCTGATATGTTCCATGTAATTAATACCTGGGGATAAGAGATGATGAACAGGGATAAAATGGATGGAGGACCACAGCAGCAGCCGCCCACTGTAGCCAACACAGTTCTGTGCATTTAAATGTCTTTTAATGATGCTGAGGCCAGTAAGATTTTTGAGTGCTTATGTGGGGAAAACCTGCTAAAGATAAAGATAGAAAATAACAGAATGGAAGTGGAGAATTATAAAGTGATTTGTTCCAATTTACATTTTGAATTTCGCTTCAGGAAATAGTCTTTAACTGACAGAAAGATAGAGGAAGAGACAATATGGTTACATATCATCTGCTACTGCTATTTGGATATGCAAAGGTGCTCTTATCTAAAACTTCAAAGGAAAATATCACATCATCCTTTCTCTTTACTAATAAGAGACTCATCTGATGTTTAATGCAGTTCATCCTTATCCTAAAGAACTTTTGATTTATTAACCTCTATGCTGGTGACATTTTTAAATTCACACTGCTTCATCTACTATTTTTGACTGATATTATAGGAAAATAGTATAATGATCTTTTTCTGTTTCTCTCACTTCAGAATTACAGCAAATTCAGTGAACAAAGTGAAATGTAATGTCGACACACTGCATGTGTTTTTTTTGATCTGCTCATATTTGGAGTGAATACACCACAGTTTTTATTTGGCTTCTTTTTTCATCAGGAGATCTTGCAGAAGATRTTTTGTATAACATATATGTTTACTGCATTTAGCAGTGACAGGTCTGCAGAGAAAGAGAAAAAAAATCAGATACCATCACTCAGAGAATTTTTATATACTTGTTCTATAGTGGTTTTATATAATATTTTTATACACATTTAAATACAAATTATTGCAAGCCAGATATGTGGTATTGTCCATGTTTATGAGTGAGATATATTATTTTAAATCTCTCCTGTTGTAATATTAGTTGTAATATACATCTATAGTTCTGTGCATGGAATAATAAGACATTATAAATCCTGGAAAATGTTATAAATGACTTGGTATATGGAGGGAAATATATCAATGCATACTCAGTTTCTGTCTTTCTGTTTAAGACAGTCATTTTTAGTCACAGTATCATACCACAGCTACCATCCTTGCATTTTTCTTTTTGGTTATCATATGCTTTTTAACAGCTGCCAAGGTCAGTGGGAGCTCTGCATTCTCAGAAAAGGCAGATAGATGTGTGTTGACCAGTGCTCAAGATAGTCTCCCCTTCTAATCATAGAATTATTTTTATAGTTTGCTACATTTTCAAAGCACGGGTGTTCTTAGCTGAAATGGAAGAAGAAAAACTGGCATTCTTTTTCCAATTTTTTTCCCGAAGTTTTTAACTATTCCTAGTGTTTTTCTAGCGTGAGCTGTGATATGGTTTGTGCTGAAATATTCAACTGTGGCAGCTGAGAGGTGACAGTGGAGTGACCCAAGGTATATGCCACATTTCAGCTCAAATTTCCCTATGCGGTACTGAATGAAAGCACACAAATGTGGTGGAAGTATTCACAGTTTGAAAATATTTGCCTTGTAATTATGGATTGCTATCAACAATATTAGATTATGCTATCATATTAATACTGTACACAGGAGAAATCAGTACCAGTCAGATGCTATACCTGGTGGAAAATGACTTCTTGMATTCTTGGACTCAAGAACTGGCTATTATATTCGGTTAGTAATTGTCTCAGATAGTCTTAGTAATTTATTAACTCTGCAGATACTGTTTACATTGTACTTTAACTGTAGAGAATCAATTGTATATCACAGTTGAACGGAGATGTCTACTTAAATGCAAACTGAATCAGTGAATAAAAGATACYTATCTACTCTATTAAGTTTACTATTTACACTTTAATGCCTAAATATATTTTCTGAAAGTTTGTAGAGAAGGTGATTAGTAATATTTTTCAAAACAAGAACTGTAACAAACATAACATCCACTATAATGATCCTGTATGCTATTAGCACTTATTGAAATCCTCTACACCCCTGCAGCAAATTAAAAATTTTTCAGTGCTAATCAAATTTGTTGTCCATTTCCCACTAATTTCAACAGCAATAAATTCTCCTCAGCTAAATGGCTGTTTTGAGATGGACATTTATTTCCCATTTGGTCAAAGACCTTCTTGTGGTACAATGTCACTTTAAAATGTGTTTCATTGAGCTAAGACTATACATTTAAAATGTCCTAATGCTGTGGTTAGTTAGTTAATTAGTGGTTGAGTATCTCTCAGAGTAGAACCAGGACTGAAATGCATTTCTTACCTTAAGACATTTAATTGTCTCTACATTTTTAAACATTCCAATACTGCACTTTGGGATGCTTTAGGATTTCTGTAATGCTTTTTACTTTATATTATTAGCCTAAATTTCCTTTTACTTCTGAGAACAAGAAATTGTTAATTAGCTTTTATTCCTGGCAAGTGGCATCAATGCAGATATGATATTATTTCTTCTCAGAAAACAATATTCAAGGAACTATAAAGACAGTGACCTCCTCAGTTGTTTTGAAACACCTGCACAACTGCTCTGTACAAATCGCTGAATTTAAGCCTTGCCAAAGCAACAATGTTTTACAGAAATGATTAGTGGATAAGGGAAAGCCATTTTTTTTTTTGCTAGTGACCTAAGGAAGCAAATTACTTCAGTGGTGATTCGGTTTCCTTCTTTTTTTCCACTGCCACCAACCTGAATTATTGAAGATTACGAAACTGTTAGTATTAAGTTCACTGTCTTCAATGACCAGGATGATATGTTGCCCCATTTCAAATTCCAGTGACTGACCATTAGGAAATCACTGACTGCTCTGGTTGTGGCTATGAGGTGCTGAACATTTTTTTTTGAGTTACTCACTGAAAATTTCTCTTGATAATGTGTTTGTTTCATTTAAACAGTAAATTTAAAATTAGCAAAAGCCTGATTCTTTTCATGAAAACTTAAAGAAGCATCCCAAGCCTTTTAGACTAAGTCATGGAGTGTGGTATCAATTCCAGCCTGTTAATCCATGCTGTTTTGTGTAGATTGTCAATTGGATCCCTCTGGCTCATCAGGAAGTATTTGAGGGTAATTTTACAAGAGCTTGTCATAAAATCTTCAGTTAACATCCCCAAAAATATTTTTCTGATTCAGAACAACAGCATAACCAAAATTCAACCTGTAGCAAAGACACTGCATGAAAACCATGTGCTATTGAGCTCCTTTTTCATGGCAGGCTGAGCTCTGATTCTCCTATCCTTGCAGTGGGGAATTTGAGATATGAAGTGTAAGGGGCGTTCGTTACTGTGCTCCCCTAGACAGAAATTCGTCTTTGTGCCTTCCAGACCTATTCTGACATTTTTCAGAATACGGTGCATTTTTATTTTCTGCCTTTGTATATGTAAGATCGTGCAGTTTCGGTAGTAAGAGCACAGTCCTG
Organism: Nothoprocta perdicaria; assembly: GCF_003342845.1. NCBI lineage: Eukaryota > Metazoa > Chordata > Aves > Tinamiformes > Tinamidae > Nothoprocta > Nothoprocta perdicaria. The sequence continues at coordinate 322,393 of NW_020455562.1, forward strand.
GAATAATAATGCTGAGCTCTCCCACTTCCTATTGATTTCTTAAGGCGGGAGAAATAATCCATGCTTCACAGTAAAGGCTCAAAGAAGTGAAGGAAGTGTCTCAGTTACTAACAAACCATTCTGAAAGGTTTTCACTAATGAAGTTGATGGAAGCAATTTTGTAAAAGAAACCATTTATTTTTGTTCCTAAACATGTACACTTAGATGCCCAGATTCCACATTCCTAAGTCCAAAGCATATGAACAATATTTTGAGCTACTTGCTTGASGTTTTTAGGAATTTTTAGGAAATGTCCCTAAAATTTAGGATTCACTCTAACATTTTTCTGCAAATTTTAAAATGCATTTACTGGAGTATGCTAAAATGGGTATCTCATCATATTTTTCTTAGAGAATTTGTGTTTCACACATTGCAAAACAAAGCAAACAAAAATAGAAAAAAATAGTGCAAACTGTGGTTAAGAAATGAACATAGTGACAATTATAAAATWGACATAAAATATATAATAAGAGAAAGATGGCTAAATTATATTTATGCAAATTAAATGTTCCTAATTCTCATCTCATGTCTTTCATTTCAAAGGTTATTTGCCCTGATTCTGTGATTCAAGTGTCACAAGGTTTGAGTTGAGCTGCCTTGACGTAATTTATTTGACAGATCTGTATGCCATAAATATATAACATAACAAGGAAAGGTATCTTCACTGTTGAATGAAAACATTAATGTGTCAATACTGTTTATGAGTATTGTTTGACATTTTCTAGCTACCAAAATAAAACATACAGTATGCTTTGAAAATATGACAGTCCTATTTTTGGGAGATACTTGCTTTGCCTACAAAAAATAGTCTCTTATAAATAAATGAACATGTGCAGGTCCAGAGTGGATGCTAAGTGGTACTTCATCATTAAGACTGATTTTTAGTAAAGATCACATAATACGTACATTTCCATTTGTTTTACAATGCATCTAATTGTTTTTCCTCCTATTTCAATTCTGTGTATTAGCACATGCAACAATAAATTCATATGGAAATAAACTAGAATAAGAGATAAATTACAAGTGGAGGGAGAAAAATGTCCTTATTATTTCAATACTTAACAGGTATTCTTACATTTTGTACTAACCAGTCTGTAATGATGCACATTGCCTTCTCCGACCTCAAAATGTTTTAAAACTTAATAATGAGACAGAATAATTGYACTGTATTCAGAAACTGCTTCCTCACATGTTTTTAGGGGAGAATAGTATCTGATAGGTCTCTGCAACAGATACAGAAATCTTTGCCCAAAAAATTTCACAGTGTTGTATGCATATACAGTTATTTTAATATGTGTTTTTTAATTCTGTCATTGGCATCCACAGAAGGCATACTTCATACTCTGTTTGTGGTATTGCTTATACAAAGCCTGTGGCTCACCCTAGTAGAAGGAAATATAGGGTAATTCTCCCCTATCCTCACTCCCTCCACACTGATCCCCAATAACTGTGTTGGTATAAATGGAAAATAGAGTGAGTTCCATTTAAAATTTGACCTTGAAAATATTAGCCTAACTTTTCAAGACCGGTAAACAATTAAAGCACTATGAAAATATTAATACATCTACTTTTTTTTATTTTATACCTTTATTTTATGCCTGCAAAAGCTTAAATGATTCACAGTGCTATAAATTGGTAGCCCTGGGTTATACAGTTGAAAATGCTTTTTGGTCAATATCTCGGGAAACAAGGTTCCTCGATTAGTCTGCAGAGCAATTGCCAGTAACATCATATAACAACATATGAGCATCTCCTAGATGGTTTCAGATTTGAAGCACTTCCAGCTTCAGAAGGGATAAAATGGAACAAAATGAACGATTTTAGGAACAGAGGACTGAACAGGACTTGTTTCATCACTGAGCTGAATTTACTGTGATACTTGGCAGCACTGTTATATAATTGTATAGAATGATTTTTAAATCAAACTTGTGTTTGCTTGGGACATGGTTGCTACATCAAACATTGGATACCCAAACAAGCTATAGCAATTTTAACAAAAAATCTTCCGTGGTAGCCTACAGATGGAGATACTTTTCAGAATTGGAAAGTAATATTTCCCAAAGAGCAGTCTTTCAGCTCCGTGGTAAAGTGCTTCACACATCTCCCCGAGCTGTTACCTTCCCTGATCTTGACTTACAGTCTCGTACAAGTGCAAATTTCATACCTCCTGACCTGATCTTGACTTACAGTCTCGTACAAGTGCAAATTTCAGACCTCCTGAGCCTGTAATCTGCTGGGACAGAGCCCTGTGAAGCCCCCTGTAAGCTGGGGGTCAAGATGCCACCCTGTTGTTCCCCAGAATAGGAGTAGGAAGGAGCCGATGGCATTGGYTAATACATCCTTAAGAATGAAGTCTTTGATAAATAGTATCCGTCCTGCAAGCTTTCTGTGAAAAATAGAGGAAAAAGGATTTCTTAGGCCTTGAGTTGTTTAGACTATTTCTATACATTGCATATTAGATAGACAGATGATCTTGCTTGCCTGTGGTATAACAATTTGCTGCAGTGTCAATAGCTGACCTTCCATCCAGTCATTGTGAAAGACTTGTGTTTACAACACTGTTAGTAAGTCCCATTATAATAACCTTTAAAAAAATATTATGACATTTCCTATATAAGACAGTTTAGTAGTCCCATTGTTAGTCTATACTCCAGTATAGTTGGGTTATACTCCACTATAAACTAATAATACCAAACAATCAGCATTTTCTTTAAAGCACCTCATTTTCTATGCTCTGTCTGCCCGTGTTTGAAATCCTTGGGACTTTGCTCCTTTTAGCTTGTTTCCTACAGGCAAACTCTGATTTCAGAATACCTCCATGAAAGGAGGACTGCTTTGGAAGAATTAAAGCAATCCTAAATGATAAGAAAACAAAACAAAACAAAACAAAACCCACTTTTTTGGCCTTTTTCCTGGGAGACACCTTTCTGCCATGGAAGAAGCAGATGGGGGTGATGGATGCCCAGCACTTTGCCTGCCTCACTGGATGGGTCATGCAGTCCATGTGCAACCAGTGTTGTCCCATTGCAGGGATTTTGTAGTTCCAGCACGGATGGAGACCTGGGCCAAGGAGCTGCAGACTGTGGGTGGTGGAGCATGGGGCTGGAGGTGGGAAAGCCCTTTCCAAGGTATGTGAGAAGGGGACAGGGAGAGCTGCCTCTTCTGTACTCTTCTTGTAATTTGTCCYCATCACCTGCACAATCAAAGCAGCTGGTTATCACTTACCTGCTGTGTTTGTATTAAAAAATATAGATCAGTGCATGATAGAAATGTGAACTGTTTGCTCTCAGCAGACCCTTAATCAACATGTGTGCTTATTTTCTTCAGAAGTATAGTCTGCCTTGAACAAGTGTACTTTCCATGCACTTCCACTGATCCTCCCGAAGCAGCTTTAACAGCATTTAAATTACCTCACAGCAATGAGATTTTTTTCCTAAAGTAAGATTTCATTTTCAGACAAAATTAAGCATTTAAAGGTGTTTTATCCATAAGAGCATGAAGTGCATGTATGAGCAAGCTCACATCTGCCTCTCTGCGACCTTGTAGACTATACCTCTTCAGAGAGACAGGTGGTCCATAAGGAGGAACAGGTGTATCCTGAGCATTACCACCTACATGTTCTGGCCAGTCATTGTAAACACCGTGCTCGAAGCACTTCAATCATCTCTCCATCAGTGTTGCTACTCAGATACTTCATCAGTTACCAGCAGGGGTAGTGATAGCTCAATTCATGGCATGCATCCAAGAAAACTGAGGATTGAATACAAAATATAGCTAAAAGAGATACAGTTAGAAAAGAAATATTTTCAGTTGTAAGAACTAATTCAAAACTAGAATAATAGTTTTAGAATAACTAGTCGGTTAGAACTTGTCAGTAGTTAGCCATGAAACATATTGAAAGCATTATTTGTGTTAAAATCACATATTTGTGTTTTGTTAAATACTTCTCTACATTGACATTTAGACCAAGAGGAAGACAAGCTCCCTCCATGATGGTGAGTGTGGCCACCTGGAAAGCATGGTCAGCACTCCCTCGGGTCATGTCCCATGGCTGCCTGCTCCTTGAGTCCTCCTGGTGCGCTCAGAGGTGGCACAAGAAGGCTCACGTGCAGAAGGGCTGTAGGCCTCTCCACATTGCCTTGAGGAGCCAATACTTAACAGCACCTAGGCCAAAAGGCGACGTGGTTGTGAGTCCAGCAGCCAATGCTCAACGTGTAACCTACACCCTGCTGAAGGGTAGCCTCAAACAAGGCTGTATAATCTTTCTGCATGGCCTCAGCAGCACTGGGGTACTCCAGGAGATGAGTGGTGATCATCCAGAGAAGGATGCATACAGAGCTACTGGAGTGGATCCAGCAAAGGGCTGTTAGGACAGCCAGGGGACTGGATCATTCGTCATGTGAGGAGAGAATGAGAGCACTGTGATTGTGCATCCTGCATAAGAGGAGGCTCAGGAAGGAAATTATCAATGTGTATAAGCACCTGAAGTCAAGGGAAAGAAAGACCGTGGAGCCAGACTTGTTCAGTGATATCCAGCATCAGGGCAAGAGGCACAGGTACAAAATGAAATACAGGAAAAATAAGTAATCACCCCTCTATTCTCAAGGAATGCTCCAGTCACTATTTTTTGTCAGCATCCTTTGTAAATACTGAGCATTGCCCAAGTACTTTATTCCCATCATACAACCACAGCGCCACTGCTTGCTAACAAAGTGCCCGAGCCCTGCAATGTGGCTTTGGCTGTGGCCTTGTTTTGCAAGGCTTTTTTTTGGCACAGAGTCAGTGTTACTTTGGGAGCTTATCTTAAAAGCCAGGGTCAAATTGGTTTCTCTCTACATTTCCTATCTACATTTCCAGCTGCAAGTGAAGTCACCTTCAGCTTGGATCTCTGTTTACCTGCTTGATCTCACTACTCCTAAAGAAAGTGTTGTGGGGTCATTTGCAGGCCTTTCTATGCCCACAGTCTACCTCAGTCTTATATTCTCGTTGTTAAGTTGCCCCTTCATGGCTATGAACACTCACACACTATACACCAAAAGCAGCATAAGAAAAAGAAGTACAGAAGAAAACTATAACATTGCAGTCTAATAAAAGAGTGAAAAATTGTTAGGAATTTCCATCTCAAATTGCTGTTTTTACATGTCTTCTTAGGCTGCCAATATTTGGGAAATCCAGAATTAGAGCATTTGTGACGCCTATTTTGAGAGCTGGCTGTTGGCATGCCTTCAAGCAAGCTATGCTGCTTATGAATGTATTTTGGGAGTGTTCTGTGCCTTGGTTGTCAGAAGATGTAGGAACAGGCTTTCAATGTGATGTTCACAAAGTGAGGGTTACTGCTCATAAAGAGTACAGACAACTAGTAGAATGAATTTCTAGCTCTGGAAAAGAACATGAGAACATAGGATACTGGTGGAGTCAGGGAGGATCTCTCAGTACCTAGGSAGAGCATCCGAGTAGACATGTCCTCAGTTCATGGGCTTGAGATAGCTGGTAGGATAGACTCAGGGAAATGGTACAGTTCACCTCAGGTTGCAGTAAACCACTTGCATCCTTTCACCATCAATGTCTGAAGAGTGTTTCATGAAGGTAGGTACTGAAGATTTATCTTTTACAAAAGTAAAAAGAGCTGACTTTTTCCTTTTCAAAAAACAGCTGGAGAAGGGCCTAGGTTTTCTGTGTACTTTTAAATAATATCTTCATTGTTGAAAGAGTCTTCTGAGAGCCAAGATGTCCAGATTCAGTTACAGTTTCTGAACAGGGGGATACAGCCACACATGTCCTTTTCTTCCCTCCAAAAAGTGCCTTTAACTCTTCTACAAAGGGATATTGTTTCTCTCTCTTATGGAATTGATCCTGCTGTGATAAAGCAGTGAAAAATTTGTTGCAGCAGAAGGCAAAAGCAGCAGACAGCTCGAGCTGATGATCTAGAGGTGAATGTCCCGACTCTGGCACTGGTGGTTTAATGTTAAATACTGCAAAAGTTCTGTGAAGACGGCCTAATACAGCCCAGGAGTTCCCCACTCGCATGATTTTCACAAATGCTAAAATGAAGTCTCTCCCTCTTCCAGGTTGACTAAGTTAGCATTGAGCTYATCATTGTACAGCTTAAATAGAAGGTCCTGACCTACATACTGAYGGGTATGGTACTGAACCGAGGCAAAAAAGGTAAATTTGAATCCTATCAGTTTGAGAAGGAAGTTGTTTCTGGAATTGTCATCATATATGGCAACAATTAGGCTATTGTATTGAAGGAGCTGCCTAACTTAATGTTTTGCTAGCTCTGCTGTTGAAATGGTGGAAACCCTGAAAGATCGAGAGGCAGCATTTTGACATTTCTTCAAGGTGAAGCAGAAGAACCTATATTGAGGGGCAACCTCAAGGTAAGGTGGCAATAGCCAAAACTTTTAGCAAGATTGGAGGTGGCTGACTGTGTCAATGCATGTGATAAAAAGCCTCCTAAGAGCTTGACATAGAAATAAATTTTCCTTTAACAAAGGACAGCACAAAAAACCCCCACAAACAAATAAATAAATGAACAAACAAACAAACAAACAAATAAAAAGTTCAGTTTTGTAACAAGTGTATCTCTACCACAGACTGTTGTTCCAACTGGTAAATAGCAGATAAGTTCTGAGGAAAGTCTGATTTATTTTCTTGAATTTCTTGGTGTTTGCTCCTTATGTAGACTTTTATGTGTCAGTTAACTAAATTTATTATGAAAACCTATTTAGAAAAGGGCTGACACCAGACAAAGCCTTGAGGCGGTGCTAGAACGCTGGGATGCAACATCTGCTCCATCAAATTTCACGCGGACATTCCCATTCCTTGTCTGTTTGCCACTGCCCAGCGGCTTCTCCATAGCTGCTTTTCTCCCCAGGACATGAAGTCTGGACACAGAGCCACAAAGGCTAAATGTCTGCTTTAATGTCTTCATAACCAGCTAAAGGAAGTTATCAAGATACACAACAATTGACACAGAGAAGAAAAAAAGATCTAAACAAGCTACACACCATGTTGTTTTGTCACATTAAATTATCTTTCATTCATTTATTTATTCAATATTGTATTTGACATCTATTTGAAGTATTGAATCTACCTTAGGAGCCCACCTATTTTAAATGCTAAAAATCTCACTCAGTAATTTAGCTAATGTAGTGCCTTCCATTACTGCTGGTGATGGTTCTCATGACATAACAGAAACTGACTCAGAAAGTAACATATGCTGTTAGCACCCATAATAGATCAGCCACATCTCAAAGACTGGAAGCCAAAATTACCATTTGGCATGTCTGTAAATTCAAATATACCGTCTGTCCCAAGATGAAAATTAAAGGAATTTTGACTGTTTTTTTTTTCTTTTATATATATATATATGGCTTTGCTTTCACTGTTGCTGTAAAGGATTTTTCATTTAGTATTTATATTAAAGTAACTCTCCATYGGTGTTTAATGTTGCCATAGAGCTCATCCTGCATCAGTTCTGTAAAGTGCATCACTTTCTGCCCCTCTGTAAACTGTTGCTATTCTAAAGATCCAGGGCCAGGGGTTTGGAAACCAAGAAATGGCAGGAGAGAACCTAAGAGATTGTAGACCATCTCTCTGTCCCAAAGCAGGACCAGAGAAACCATTTCCCGCAGATATTTTTTAACAAAATTGCAGTCAATACTGCATACATAGCAATTATATGTATATATAAATGTATTGGAGGAAGTTACAGAGGAAGCCAATATTTGAGCAGACTTGGTTGCTTGACTTGATTGCTTTYTAAATATTCTTTTCAATTTAAATAGTGCCATTAGAAACACAATTGTTTCAGTAAATATTCCTCTTTGTGGACAGAAATTATTTAACTTTTGTTTTAATTGGCCTGTGTAACTCAGAAAAGGGCAGTTGTTGAAGGGGCATCCTGTCTSCACACTTTCTGAACACCGGCTCCCCAACAGCGGGCAGATTTCCGTACACACATATGACAGGATTGGACCTTTGAGGGGTAACTGTAGTTGCGGTGCATTTTCAGTCAGCGTATAGGCTCCTGTTTAAGGTTTCTTTTTGGCCAATTTAATTCATGGATCTTTTTTCAAGCAGCCTCTGCCAGTCGAATGTGAGGGGTTTTGATGAAGGTTTCTTTTTTCACAGCTACTTTTTCTAAGAGGGACAAATTATGCGTCCAGTCCTGCAAGCCTGTCTGTGGCGAACGCCTTTGGAAAGCAGTGGAGCTTTCACATGGCAGATGGCTCCCAAGGCTTGAGCTCTACATATTTTTGCGATATTTTAGTTAGGGATATTTTAGTGGCTTTTTCCCTATGCATGACAGCATGATTTGCTGGCTGCTTGAAAATGTCATCAGACCCTTTCTCATTCCACAGTGAAACCTTTGGATTTTTTTGAAAAAGCAAAAATGTTTTCATTCCCTCTTCTACAGGACACTCCTATCTAATGAAAAACAGTTTTGGGTAAAAAAGGTAATGGTAGAGGGGTAGAGAGTGAAATAGCCATGTTATGTTTTGAAACAGACCTGAAGCCAAGAGAAGGGAGAGGTGTTTCTTTAAAATCCTTTAAACTAATGTCCCACTGTTGAAAGCATTTCTGTACCTTAAAATATTTTCAAAGGACTTTCATGCATTTGTTTTAATTTACAATGTCTACCACTGAGAATGTAAGAAATGCAAGAATGGGATAAATTCACCAGACTGAGCTCTTGTCCCAAAAGGTAATTGCTTAAAAAATGCAATGGTCACTGCAGCATGGTCTGCAGGCTGCCTGCCACCTGTGAGATTGCAGCACGGGCAAGAAGAACCAGGGCAAACTTCCCTCAGCTTTTGTCTCTACCCTGGAGAGGATTTGTTACCCCAGGCCCGTTCTGCATATGCATGTCTGTTGTGACAGATTGCTGTGCACCCGTGTTAAGCGGTAGACTTTGCAATGTAGATACTTCCTCACAAAACTGAAAAGTTTAAGTATCTATGACTTACCAGCTCTGGCAAGTAAGTTGCCATCACTTTTTCGTGTGTSTGTCACGCTAATCACCTGAATGTGTTCTATATAGCAAAGTAGTCTGAATAAATCTCATTTGCAGCTTGAACTACCTAGACTTTCAAGGTAACCAATCTGTAACAATATTTACAGAACATACATAAACATGCCTCTTTTAAATTTTTTTCATTATGAGCTTGTGAATAATTATTCCTTATAAATGTTTATGTTCATTAGACACATATTCATTCTTTGACCCCTTGATGTGGCTCCATTATTTCTTTCTTTATACAACAACATAATCAGTGACATCTGCAGATCTCTGGAGGCATGGGCTGTTATTTAACCTGCATTGCTAGGTTTTGACTGAAGAGTTATTGGGGTTTGCAGAGCATAAGACATTGTAAATTACAGAAAATAGAGGCTACATTTTAAAACATGGTAAAAAACCCAGCTATTTTATGGTCAGAGTGTTTTGATTACAGCCATTCCTTGTTTGCAGAATAAACATTTCAGAATCTGAGTTTGGTCTATGGCTTTTCTTATTATTCTTAGCCATCTGACCAGCGATGCTCTGAGCCAACCTGTGAAGCAGAAAGGTCTGAATGTGTGGGAAAGTATTAAAAATCTGTATATGAATTTCACGTGCTGCCTTGCAAACACAAATGTATAAAAAAATGCCTAGATACACAAGCCTAGGCATGATATGGGATCGGTGTTTTCTTCAGAGGAATACATTGTGCCAAACAAAGAAGAAAAACTATGTGAAAGGAGAAAAGAATGTGCTTTGACGTTTAAGCATCTTGTATGATTTTACATCAAGTAACCAACATTGCTGAACTAGTGAGAAAAAGTCAGTATATGAAAAGTTTAAAAGCTCAAGTTTAGAAAATCAGGGAAATGGGATCTTGAGGAAATATCCTAAGGCAAAGCCATTTTCACTATCAAAGAGGCATTGCCAACTCAGCTGACAGTTGCTTCAGTGAAAGACTTTCATTGCTGTCCATCTCCTTCATAATATTCAAAACTGTGAATTTAAACTACAAATTGTCTAATATTTTGTGTTGAAGGACTGGATCTCTTTTGCCAGCACAGGAATCACCGGTTTATGAGTTCCTGTATTCTGGGCTCTGTCCAGCTAGGGTGTCTGGTCTTCTCAACTTTCTTTCATGGACTTGTAGCCCTAACTCTGYTCATGAGGGTTAAAAGGGGATTCATATTGTTATAAAATAAATACACAGAATGAGCTTGCTTTGGACAAGCTTGATGGAACAAATCAGGTAGACTGATCCTCTAAACATTTCAAATTGCCCACCATTTGYTAAGTAGACAAGTTCTCCTCTCTGTATTTTGGAAGAACATTGGAAGAGTCCTTGAAAACTTGTAATTACATCACTCAGTAACTTTCACATTCATTTGCTAAACTGRATTCCAGAACAGAGGCAGTGTTTTGATGTGGGAAGACCCAAGCGAGGAAGATTCTTTGTTATACCTAGAGTGAGATTAAGACACAAATGAGGTCAAATGGGATAAAGGAAATTTATTGAGCACTTACGTAGATAAAATATTGTAGCCAAGTGATTGAAATGCGACACTCTCACTTCAGGGTGTCCTGCCAACTAGGCCAATTTATATWTTGCTACTTGATGGGAGGGAGGGATGCTGTACCTGAAAATCATTTCCAGTAATGAAATGAAAAATAATATTTTCTGAATCTAGAAATAGAAACTGTATCTTTTGATTCCTCTGACCATTTACAGTGAATGTTTACTATAATAATATTAATTATATAGTGAATATATTGGCTATATAAATAGTATGAAGTACAACCTAGAAAATTGTTTGTACTTGGTATGTATTTGAAAACATTTACAAAAAGCTGAACTAAGATTATATTAGGGTTTCTATGGGAATTTAACTGGGTAAGTGTTGAATAATTAGGGTTTTTTTTGACTCTCTGCCGAACAGTATTTTTTAGAGTATAGATGCCTGAAAGCAATTTAATGCAATAGCTTCCCAAAGAAAATGCAGTTTCATTATTATCAAAATACTTAAACTGTTGATCTTGAGAAAAAGTACATTAAAAAAGTCAAAACAAGATCTATTGCCTCCTCAATTTAATTTATTTGTTTCATGAAGTTAAAAATATTTTGAGAGGAATGTTGTTTATCTTTTCATTAGTCTATATAAATATTTTAAATATTATATTACTAATAATATAATTTTTAATCYAAGATCCAAATAAAATGTCTGAAGTAATATGTGGGAACTCAGCACTTTGAGAGATTTTTATCTGGTAAGAAAGGTTGCTAATGAGGTTGAAATAAAACAACACTATTGAAATAGAATGCTTCAATGGGCCTACATTGAAATTTTCCTGAATTTTTATTTCATCAGAAATTTTGGAATTTCATCTTGCCATTGCATTTAATTCAAAGCAGATAAAAAAGAAAATATTACACAAAATGCGATGGAACTCCACCAAAAAAATGACTGCCTGTTTTCTAAAGCATCTTCAAAACTATGGGAAGAGAATATGAAAAACTTTGGTTTAGGGATGATATTTACATGCATAGGTACTAATGTTATGTATATTATATAAAAGAATGACATATGGGTATATGTGAAATGTAAACAGGAACTTTGATGTTACAGTAAACTATTCAGGGGTTCATCCTCTGTATCAGATTACTTTGTAGTATGTATTTATCTTATTCRTGAAAATATGCAATTTATGTTAAGTTTTTACTAGACCTGAACCACTAAAGCAAAAGTAGCATCATCAGTTCAAGTTTATACACTTGACTCTTTATGCACTTAGACTCTTTTCACAGACAATATACTACTCCAGCACAACAACCTATTAAAGATTCTACATAAAATAATCTGCAGTGTATTTTTAGTATACTTCATATAATTTTGGTCTTCTTTAGTTTACTTTTCACATTTCCCCTGTTTTAATATTACTGGGGTWAAAGCTACAGTTGGCTTTTTATACTGCTGCTGAGGAACCAAACAAGGAAGGRAAAATTGAACCCCTTAATACGTTTCATTTGTGGTCAGTCACCACTGTACTCCCTCTCTTTCTTTTTTTGAGACTTGCAGCCAAGAGCAGGTCTCTGGCCATCTGTTTTTAATCTGCTATTCAGGATGATCATTTGTGGATCAATGTATTCTAGCCACAGTTTATAGAGAAATAACAAATCTTTTTTGGGATCACTTCCAGCAAATAATAATATTCACCAGGGAATTTTCTGGTCTTCTTTATCTCAATCTAGAGTTTTTCATGACACAAGAGTATTACAGCTGCCTGCTCCAGGAATTGGTCCTGTCGTGATGCATTATTGGCGGGGAACTAAACAACTGAACTCATAAATCTCTGAGCTCTTAACTGTGCTACCGCAGCCCAAAGGAGATTTTGTGAGACACTGGTGAGCTAAAGTCAGTCAAGTGACTAAAAGCAAGAGGGCAAAAAGACAGATTAGATTTCCCTCTAAAAATAAGGTTTGGATTTTCCTGCATGAGAACTTATTGTCAAATAACAAGTGTGAAGTTAAGTGGGATGCATTTGTTTCTGCTAATGCCCAGGAGACACTAAATTTACTGATGTAACTGAGTAACTCTGCTGACTGCACCTTACATGGAATGAATGGTTTAAGAAGGAAATAAAAAATCTGGCCTCGTGCTCATTGACTTGGCATCTCGTGTTAGAAAGTGATATTCACCCTGGTTATAGCACAGTTCACACACTCTGTGCACATCTCTGTGCACAACCAGCAKCTGTCCTGCCAAAGCCAACAGGCACCACAGTCTTCTGCAGAGGTGGGTAGTCCCTCACCCCTTTGTTGTGTTCATCACCAGACACATACGTGAYCCTGCTTCTCCAGAGGGACATGGAGACAGGCAAGGCAGCTTCCCAGACCGCTCCAAATAGACTGAAATGGGCAGAAGTTCTTAACTATTACCTATCACAGAACACTTTGGTTTTTTTTTTTTTTTTTTGGAAATTTGTCCAAAATGAAACCATCATAAATTCAGAAAAGTTTTCTCTTCCAAAAAACTCTTCTGAAGAATCCTTCCTCATTGAAGCAAGTTCTCATTTTTTTTTTAAAACTATTGTTATATAACGCATGTAAACTGTAGCATCCTCAAGTCTCTTGAGAAAAACAACCCAAGCTGACCACTCTTTCTGACAGATTCTTATAACACTAAGTATGTCAAGATTCTGCATTTTAAACAGGAACAGCTGAATTTTCCCCTTAGATACATAAATGCAATTCCCACTGAAATCAATTAGAGGTGTCTTGAAATCGTAGAGTACCCTGAGCTTTGTATCTGCTTATATCTTGAAAATAATTGGAGATATATCATGGAAATTGTCTAATGGAATGATCCCATTTCAATATCTGGAAGAGAGTTTGAATACTTGATTCCATAGTTTTTCCATTGTTGTAAATTTTCAGAATCATAGTACGTCTGTGCATCTCAAACTGCAAAAATTATTTCAATTTCACGGTGCTAAATTATTTTCTGTTTGTTTGTTTTATATATGGATTTCTTGCCAGGGATGAAAAAACTGTGAGGACAAAAATATATTTTAAGTTTTAATCCAAATAACTCTTATATAAAATATTCCTACTTTCTAATACTATCAAGAGTATTCTTAACAATTTTTAATACAGAAACCAGAAAGATTATGATCRTAAACTGGGTAGCATTTGCCAGAGAATGGACTACGAGGGAGTGCAACTTCATGTTTGTGGAAATTAATGCTTACCCCATCGAAATAATAGAAATATTTGTCATTTATTTGTGCTGGGTGGGATTTCACCCTCCCAAAGGGTGGAACTCTTCATTTGTCAGTGGAATTCCTATGACTTCTAAGGAAACAATGGAATGGAAATCTATTTCAGGAATACTCTTCCAAGAACTACTTAAAACATTGATAAACTTGCTGCTGATTCTGAAATATCTTTTTACTTTCAAGCTGTCTCTATTTTCCAATAAAAATTGTAAGGATTCTAAATTTGCAAAAACATTTTAAATTAATTACAAGATATTTTGCCTGAAGCAATTTTTGAGATATCATTTTTGTTGTTTTAACAGAAATGTTTTCCGGTTTTAATAATTTTAATGGTTTTAATTTAAAATGAATTATATTTAGATCAGGATGGAAAATCTCTTCTTGAAACAGATCTAACTGGAAGATATAATTGAAGGTCAGAACTTATTTATAGCCATTTTAAATTACCAGTGTGAAGCATCATTATTGAGAATGGAAGTGTGCAGAATCTTACAATCAGGAGCTAGTACCTAGGACCAGGAATGGAGGAAAGCACCTTTTCCATTCCCTGTCATTTATACCAGAGAGCTAATGAGCTTTACATAAGAAATTGCTTTCTTGGTCATACTTTTAATAGAGCAAAACTTTTAATTAACGGATAATCTAGATGAAACAGAATATTTTTGTACAGTAATAGCCTCTTTCTGTCACATAGGCAAGGCATTTATTGAAAAGAGATTTATCTTCAAAGCAGGAGATATTGATCTTGTGCTGTTACACTAGTAGTGTTTTTTCTTCTACCAGATGATTGATGCTGGTGCAATGGATTTTGATGGATGTCAGGACACAAGAGAGATAGTGGTTTCACATGATGTTGCTAAATAGCAGGTTGTTGAATAGTTCAAATCATAATTTTCCCACCTGGGGTCAGTAATCTAGGAAAATTTTAGAAAACAATGTGCATTTCTTCCATAGAAGAGCTTATCCATTAAAAATACCATATGATTATGATACTCTTAAATGTAATGATTTATAAACACTTATAATAATTTTAAATTATTTTGACAAATTGAAAGAATGTATTTCTTAGCATTGGAGCAATTTCACTAATAAAGAAAAATAAAACATTCATCCTCAGATTTTCATCTAAGATACATGAGGTGTTTCAATGAAAACAGAATGCACCTGCATAGGGTGGTATATTTGGGAGTTTAATTGTATTTTTCCATAAATTTCCTACTGAAATTTCCTGTGTCCMTCTCCAAGGGATTTGATAATCTCAGTGTGTGTATATGCGAGATGGGAGAAGGGAAGGTGTTTGTGATTTGTTGCTCATTTTCCTCAATTTTTGGAAGAAATGCAATCATCTTGTGGAAGACCGGAGTACAACTGCAAACCTTGCTGAAGCTCAAAGGGATTTTTTTTTTGTTTACACATCAGCTTTGGAGTAYCCAGCAGATACAGTCTGTTCCAGGTGTGGGGAAACCTCTGCTTGTTTGCAGTGAGAGGTTCATAGAGAATAAACGAATCCAAAAAATTTTGTGGCAGGAGCAAACTGATGTCAAAAAGGTCCTTCCAAAGAACACAGAATAACTGGATGTGCCTATTGAAAAATTATTTCCAAATTTCCAAATTTTCCATTTCCTCAACTACTTTAAAATTTATTTTACACCTTATCCATGAAGACATGGTTACAAAACCTCTATTCAATCTGTCTTTAAATATTGCTTTTTATCGCAAAATATTGCCAAAGTTTTAGATCTTTCTAAYCTAAGCAAAAAAATACAATTACACTGAGTAAAGGTGCTTAAACAATTTTATCTTTGTTTCTGAATATCTAATGTGTTTATTTGCTGCAGTTTTAACAGTTGTGGAAAAATATTTTTTTCTTRCAGCCTATTAGATATTAAGGAAGGTTGGGAGCATTACATTAAGAATGAGAAAACGTACCAGTCTCCAAGAACTTGCACAATTTTTTAGTTGACTCCATTTTGGAGGCCCATTAATTTTTCCATTTTTTTTTGTAGAATAGATATCAATATGAATAATACATTTTGAATTCACCAATTAATCTTTTGCAAAAGATGAGGCATAACAATTCTGRTGCTATCTGCCAAGTGTGTGTCTGTGCTGTCCTGCTAAAGGAAGCAGTCCCTAACAGTTGGGAAAAAAAAGTAATTTTTTTTTAGTTACCAGATGCAACTCTCTTCTGGCAAGCTAAGGCGTCTATGGTTTCTGCAGATCACAGCGTAGATGCAGTCTGGCCCTTCTGACTGTGTCCCTTCTACCGGTGGGACTGGTGTGGCTGGTGGACTGGGAATGTAAAGAGTGATCTAGTGTTTGGGCTGCTACTGTGCTGTTGATTGCAGCAAGTCCTGGATGTTGCTATCGTGAGGTATTGAGATTTATGGAAGTGAAGTTTTGGGATGTATGGAAGTTTGGGTATGGAATGATGGAAGCAGGACCCAAATGAGGAAGAATGAGGTCCCTTCCTCTTKTGCCTCCTAGCCCTGCAGGCTCAGCTTGCCCTACATTTGAATAAAACTGTCATCAAAAGCATTCAGTTGAGTCAGCTATTAAGGCACTTACTTCTAAAATCCATGCCAAGGGTGATTAAAAAGCCAGAGAACAGTCTTTAAGTTTTTGGATCTTTTTTTAATTGTGAAATTTATCAGTTCCACTTGCTAATCAAACTAGCTTTGCTAATAAAACTCTTGATGCACAAATTGAAATGGAGTTTGGTAGATGCCTGCTTTGCTYCCTATCCTCTACTCCAGTATGTCAAAAAATCCTTCTTGAAGAGAGATCATTCTTTTTATTTTATTCTTTACTGAGGCTTAGGGATAGATTCTGAGTTGCCATGGTATAACCTACAGAGAGCAGCTAGGAAAAAACACCATTTGGCTCCCTGTGGCTGAGTACAAGACTGGCACTGACTGTGGCGAGTTTAGCACTCTGCCCCTGGTTGAGCTGAAGGAGCAGCAGGGCTTGGGGACGAGCCAGCTCCACCACAGTTCCACTGCTGCAGCTGGTGCTCAGGACCTGCAGCAAGGGCTCAACCTTACCCATGGAAGGAAAAGAAAACACAGCTTATATCTGCAATTAAAGTGGGCATAATTTTGCTCAAATATCTGTCAATTCCAGAGTAACAAAACTGAGAGACAAATAATGAAAACAAAAATGAAAAAGGTAGGAGAAGGATTAACCCAAAGGGATTTTTTTACTCTCATGTTCTTCTCCTGGATGCTTGGATTATACGGGTGAGAAGGAGGTGCAGGGATCCCTCACTTTGCTGCATCCAGCAGGTGGGCCTCTGTGAAGATGCTTCTACCCTGTCCTTCCACTTTGCCCTGGCAGGCAATTGCCAGGATAACATTAACAGAGGTGTGTTTCCTTGCAGTTTTTACAAATGTCTGTTTTTCTCCTTCTCTCCCCCTTTCCGTTTCCTGCTGGCACCGCATCCTGAGCTCCTAACCTCTTGCACACACGCACAATCTTTTTTTTTCGCTTGCGAGGAGGTGCTGCGTAACGAAACCCGTGTAGCGAGAGTTCAGCCGCTGCGTGTTGGAGCACTGCATATGCTAGCCAGGTTTCTCACCCACACCCCTCTCCRTGGGATTTCTCAGCGCACTTGCTTCCCAGCTCTCGCACTCAACATGTGCTGCAAAGTGTAGGGGAATATCCGGGTCTGAGGCCCCGCAGCGTACATGAGGGCTCTTCCTGACTTGTATTAATATTACTGCCAGTGAAATCTGTGGCATTTTGATTACTTTGGAGCCCCAGTCTTGAAGTGTGTTTCTCTCCTCTTACCCACATGACTCTGCTTTTATTTTTTTTTCTTCACATGAAAGAGAGGGCAAAAAAAAAAAAAACTTTTGATGTTTTTGAGAATATTGCAAGATATTCTCAAGCAAACACCATTACATTTGCTCAGTTTCTTGTTCATACAGACTTTCATGACTTCCAGGATTGACTATTTTAATTTGTTCCTGGTGGTGTTCCAGATTGTTTGCTAAACTGGCTGCAGATGGTTTTGAATGTTTCTGCTGCCAGAATTGTTACTAGGACTTGATCTACAGATCATATTTCTCCAGTCTCACATTCCCTCTACCCTGATGCCTGTTAAGCAGCATATGGCTTTAAAATTCTTGTACTAACTTATAAAGCTTGCAGCGATCCTGATTCTCCCTACCTTCCTGACCTTTTAACTCCTTAGGGTTCGGCTTAGGCTCCCACTCTATATGCTGTACTWTCCATCAAATGTTCATAGATAGCATTCAGAACCCAGTGCCAAGCATGGCCTTGGGATTTACTACTTGTGAAGGGAGTGGTTTTTTTATTTATTTTTTTGTTTATTTTGTTTTTGCTTATGTTGCGTATTACTCAAATGATTATCCCACAGACATATATTAGAGTCTTCAGTCAGTGTATTAGAGCCTCACACTAAGATTTCACGAACAGATGAACAAACACACACACAAAGTCCATGGATAAAGAGTACACTGTTCCTTTAAAATTAAAAAGAACAAATAAAAGCAGTTTTATTTCCAGTTGATTCCAGGAAAAGAGAATTGTTTTAATAAATTCTAGAGAGCTGCTTAAGCTCCTTCCTAACCACATCAGGTGAGGAAGGAGAGCTGCTTCTGTGCACACTATGCACATAGCAAAGAGGAAAGGAGCACTRTACCTTTTTCTATTTGCACATTCTTCAAATAATATAATTCCTGAAAGCTAAGGGGTCTCGTTCTTAGATAGTTATTAGTATTGTCTGACTATCAACTTTGTGTCTTTCCTGCTGAAAAGCAAACACGCATGCACAGTATTTGTCCTTCTGCTAACACACAGAGTCTGCCCTTGTTTCCAGTACTGTTAGATGCAGGACCAAGGACTGCAGAAGTGAACTGGATTCCTTTCACATGTAACTGCTGACGGCGTGCATCATAGATGACAATACTACAAATTATATGTCATTAGTGAAATTTTAGATTTACTGAAATCTGTGGGAATTTTCTTGGTGACTGAGTTACAGCTGAGACTTTAAGGAATGAAGTTTAGAAAGAGATAAAGTTCATAAGGCTGGAGGTGTATGGAATGAGTCTTTGCTGTTAATACCTTAAGTCAGGGTGTCAGGGTGGTTGAAGAAAGCACTGAGATGCAATCAGAGACATTATAGCTTTACAGCTTGTTATCGAGGCAGAGCCACTCTGCAAATTTAACTGCAAGCACTCATTTTTGAGTGCTCAGCCCAGAGTCCTCTTATAGCTTACTTTCCAGTCCTCTTATAGCCTACGGTCACTCTGAAGCATTGAGTTATTTCTCTCCATCTGGAAAGAATTCTAAGTGCTCTCTCCTCACCCACCTAAATCCACAAAAMCAAACCAAGAGCTCCTGTGCTTTCCTTGACTGACCATTGCACAGTGATCTCTGAGGAGACACATAATGGTTTCTCAGATATAGGTAGCACCAACTGTGCTCTTTTTCTTCTGATCTCTGAGAGAGATCTTCAACTGATCTCTTTTTCTTCTTCGTCTTCTCAATCTAATTCTCTYGCTGTTCTTAAATACTTTGTGTTTTTTCGTTTCATTCTCTGTTTGCAAAAGCTCTCTCTTTGGTTTCACTTTCCTGTAAGTGCTTCCCTACAGAAAGACTCCACAGTCTTTCTTGTGTCTCTCACTTCTTCCACAGTGGACCATGGTTACATGTTATATTATTCTTTAAAAATTTAAAAAGGATAAACTTTACCAGGAAAAAAAAAGAAGGACAGGAAAGRAAAGAAAAAAAGAAAAATCTGAAAAATAATCATTACTACTTTTTAATTTGAGCAGATTCTGGCTGTTATACTTTTGGTTTGTTCTGTCAAGAAAACCTTTTGGGAGGAAATGGAAGAAAGAACAGACAAATCAAAACTTCTTGATAATCTTTCTCTCCAGAGAGTTTTTTATATTATGGAAAAAGAAGTCAATGTTCATTTTACATTTTAGAGTACAGAGTATTTTCGGCTTACTTCTGTATGGTAAATTCATCAACTGTARTACCCTATAGAAAGTTACAGAGTCCTAGTAGAGCTTATGAAGTATATGGAAAGGCACTATGGGAGGCAAGGAATATGAGACATAGGACATGGGAATTCATTAAAGCTCATGACAATAAATTTTGTGATGTTGAGGCCAAATGACCTATGTACTCAGGTACACATACAAATCAGTGACAAGTGGAAATGAGTAGTTACCATTCATAAATGTGTGCGTTGGTAAGAATAATGTAAGATCTACAGGTAGGCAACCATCTTTCCAAAAGAATGTCGAACAACTACAGAAAATGAAGGAAAAAGAGTAATCAAATTTTTTGGGGCCTCTGGAAGGTGCTTTACTCTTTCAGACTTAAAGCTCAATGTGAGAAAAGATGGATACCCAAGGAATCTTTAATCAAACAGATATGGGCATAACAAGAGTTATTGCTGGAAATTGCAGCTCTTTGAAGCCAAAAGAAGACATAACATATCTGAGCAGTGAGGTCAAGCAACCACTGCAATAAAATAACAAAGAAATAGTGACATTGCCTAAACAAGTCTGAACGCATTTCTGGAAGACTAGCTTTTACTCAACACAAGTTTTACTTTAGTCACATATATTACTCACATACTGGGCTCAGGAAGTGGAGCCTGGATAAAAGGTAGTGTGCCCTATCATGTGCATGAGTTCTGAATAAAAGAGCTAATGGTCCATTCTGGCTTTAAGCTTTATCAGTTTGGAAGAAGACTTGCTGGATAGGGTCAGCTTTCTTTTTCATTTGCTTAAAGCCAGAACATCTGTCCTGAAGGATTATTTTTCTCTGCTTTTGAGAGGAGAAAACAATTGATATCAATATCAATCTAGCTTACAGAACAAGTTAAAATGCATTTGAGCAGATCGTTTCTTTTTTTGATTGAAATTAAATGCCTTACTTTTGCTCATAGAAATGTCTATTTTTGTTTTTTTAGGCTTGAACTAATATGTTGTCCCATGAGCACCTATGATCTTCAGGACAATTGTAGTGGAGATGCATTTTTCACCATTCAGCTGGGGTCTCCAGCTGAATGGGATCTTGTTTCAGTGTGAAGAATGACTATGGCTCAGTAAGGAAATCTTTCTCAAAAAGAAGAAATGGAGCAAGAACTAACCAAACTAAACTCCTGTGAGTCATTGCTACAATTCCTATGGCACAATGTTCAGTCAAATCGCCCTGGACTGATGTGTTTTATCTACCTATAATGTTTCTTTGGAGTCCAGGATGTCCTGTCAAAAGCCACCAAATCAAAAAAACTTAAGAAATAGTATTAATTCCTCACAGTAAAATTCAGTGCTGCAGAAAATGCATTTTATATCTGAAAGCATTCATAGAAACCCTCTGACTAGTTTTATTTAAGAGTGAGAGAAACAGGTCTTAATTGAAAGGGGAGAGTGCCAAATACTAAGAGCCCCAGGGACAACAAAACTGTTTAAATATGTGTCTAATGTTCTGTTTTTAATCCAAGGGAAAGTACATTGATGGCATACGTGTTGTTTTAACTTTTTTTTTTTTAATGAAAAAGCGTGTAAGTAAAACAGCATTTTATTTATCCTTGCGTTCCAGTCCTTGGGGTGACTTGTCTCGTGCTCACAGGCCCTGCTCTTTTCTCTGTGTGGGGAGCAGAGCCAGTGGCACGAGGGCTGGAAGGACCAGTGAGGAAAGCTCTGAAGTGGCCCTTGTGTGCGCCTGACCGAGGGCCAGGTCATGAGCAGCAGGGATCGAGGGCGCTGAGCGCCTTCCCATCCCAGCGTGGCCGCAGTTTCCATCGTCTTCCCATGCAGTGTTTGCTTTTGGCCTCTTAGAGCACTGGCTGTGGCAGCAAAACAGGCAGGCCACGCTGGGGGCATGGGACTTACGGACTGACCCCTTCCTGAAGGTGTAGGTGTTTCAAAGAGCTGGAGATGGTGGCTAACATGAGGGGTGTGGAATTAAAAGTGACAATGTTCTTGCTGCTCTTGACAGAACTGGAAAATGCAGATTATCCTGGGAACCCTTACTTCGTCCTCTATTCTGTCACTCAAAACAAACTCTGCCATTTAAACACCCAGCTGCTGGTGCAGATCCAGATGCATGGCTAGCCACATTTGCAATGATGCAAATGAAAAGCTTTCCTGCTGTAAGCAAGTGCTATATCAGGACAATTTTGTCTCTAAACTGCTCACAGATTTGACTGGTGTGATGCAGAGTGTAGGCCTTGCGTCTGCTTCAGAAAAGTGTAGTCTTGACAAACTCAAGACTTTCATGAGATTCGTCATCTGAATCATGAGATTTCAAGGAGACCACAAGTGCCACTTGCTGAGTACCAAAAGGCAAGTGCCTTTTACACTGCTGCTTTAGTAAATAATACCTCTTTAGGCAAATTTTCCTTATCAATAGATATCAATCTGCCCAGAAGCATTTACCTCAAAAGTTAAGTCTCTTTTTAATATGTCTTCRGTACATTCTATGTTTGACTGTCTTAAATACTTTTTGATTAAATTAGATGTGCTAAGATAATAATATTTCTTAGACAGATACAAATTACATACAATAGMTGATAATTCACAAGAACATCATTCTGAATTTCTGTTCACATTTATGTATCCACCAATTGTATGATCAGATTGTCGTCAATGTGTCTTATTTCCTTCTGTAGCTGACCCTTCTTTTTCATAAAATGTGCCTTTTGTTGATCCATATATTTTATTAATGGTGAAAATCTGAAGATGAGGAGCCACTGAGATTACCACTGCTACTGAAAGCACATTACTAGGGCTTTCAAATCTCCTGTGCCAGGAAGGAAATCCGCACCTCTGCATCTCAGAGCTTTAAGTTCTTGACGATGATCAGATGCTCTGTTGCAGATCAGCCAGCGGCTTATGGAGATATGGATCAGAGTCCAGATTCCCCAGGTAGCTCTAACTTCTAAATCATTTTC
This sequence comes from Nothoprocta perdicaria, assembly GCF_003342845.1. Taxonomy (NCBI): domain Eukaryota; kingdom Metazoa; phylum Chordata; class Aves; order Tinamiformes; family Tinamidae; genus Nothoprocta; species Nothoprocta perdicaria. Next base: position 345,153 of record NW_020455562.1, read on the forward strand.
AATTTGTAGAATAGATTATGGCAATGCTACTGTAATAATTGTAATATCAACTATACTCATTAAGTTACTGCAACGTACTGCATATTTATAGGAACGTATACACAGTTTTTTAAATGAAATTCATAAAGTCACCTGACATAAATTTAGGTACAGTGCCACACTTTCTAATGATTCATATTTCCTAGAAAAGCTGATAACTCTGGAAAATCTCTTTGGTAGGTGAATTTAATGATGAAAGCCAGCTTTGTCATCTGAGGTGTTAAATACTCTTCAAGAGAAAAGTCCCATCGTGAAGATGCATGTAAAGATAGTCACAGATTAAATCCGAATCTCTTTTGCTGTAGAAAGGCAGAACAGAGGTCACATTAAATGCACAATGTTCTGGTGACAAGATGAGAAAAAGCAGAAACTCTGAGAAAAACTCATAACAAGCAGGCTCTCATCAATGAACACAAAACCAGAGAAGCAGGAAAGATTGGCAAAACCTCTGTTTACTCTTACCACTGATGTGTGGATGACTAATTGCAGAGTACTGTGTGACAGTAAGCAACAAATACTCAATGTTTATGTCAAGCAGTTCAGTGACATGGTCAAAGACAAGCCAAATCGTTTCCAGGAGGCTTTCAGTGTGGCAAAGGAATTCAGAATGACTTTGCAAATACACAGTTAAGTTCTGCTAGAAGTGTTGTATGTAAAATTCTCAAGACCCATCTTTATCTCCCCATACAGGTTAAGTGACCCAGTCTGCATAAATACTTTGGGGTTGCTCCCTAAACTTTCTGACTTTTGATGTCTCTCAAATGCTTAGGAACATAGATTTGGAAAAGTCATCTGGGGATGTCACATCTGATCTCTATCAACTATGTGTATTATGTATTTCCTTTCATAAAGGCACCTTTAAAATATGATATAGAGGTAATAAATCTTGAAGTCACTATGACATTAAAAATATGGAAAGGAAGGAAAGCTCCTGAGCAGCAATATTAGGAAGAAAAGTAAATATAACTGTTCTCTACAGAGTGCTATGGACAGATATTGCCCATTTCATCTGCAGTGCCAAAGACATGCCTAAGAGAGGAAGCAGAAGAGCTGTAGTGACTGAGGCTTGCTACCAGATCTGCTCCTGGATTAAATTAGGACTGCTGGAATTGTGACAGGGCTTTCCTGGGCAGAAATCTGTGTGCCAGCAGCACCCAGCTGGCCTCCACATGCACTGGAAGTGCAGCCCATGCACAGCATGTCTGATGCACTGTGCATGTGCTGTGCAGCTGTGCACACGTGGTTGGTCAGCTGGATCCAGCACTCGCTGGGTTTACGCTGCCGTTTGCACAGTGGATAAATGACCAGGGAGATCAGGCACATGCCACGTGTGGCCAKGTAGGATTTCTGGTTGCTTCTGGACATGCTACATCCTCAAATCAGGCTTGGAGGAAAAGGAGGACATGCCTTGGGAAGCCTAGCCAAAAGGGAAACATTCATTGTAAGATCTGATCTACATTAAATGTGATTTTGCGTAGAAGCTGGGAGATACCTGTTGTGCATGTACATACTGTGTCACAGACAGTGTGAGCAAAACCTGTGTTTTGTTCATGCCATGGAAAAAAGTGTTGCATACACAGCTCCTGGATCAAGCTGAGAATGAGATCATATCAAAGCAAAAATGCACCGTTCAGGCAAAGCAATGTAACTCCCAGAGGCATAAAGCTTTGGAGTAAAATAAAACCACATGATCCCCATTCATAAAAGCAGCCTTTAGTGGCATTTGTTCTGTCTTTTCCTTGCAAACATTCAAGTGTGAAAGCTTTTGTTCATGAGGATATCGCCAAGTCTGTGAATACTCCTGCACATATATGTATGGTATTAAAAATCTATAGAGGCATGCAAATGTGTGTGCAAATTAGTATTTACCTGGGAGGGGAAGAGGTGAATGAGCATCTTAAATGCTTGTGTTAGGTTTGGAAGTAAAGAAGGAGGCCCCATATGTGTTAGATGACCAAATGCAGAGTCGGAAGAGCTAATATTGAAGAGCASTTCATAGAAAGCACTGTTTTGCAGACTTACTTGATGAAATATGCAAAAATCAATTCTGTACTTGGGTAAAGCAGTTTCTATGAAAAAAATACATGAGAAGTGATATATTTCACATAATGATAGGTGTGCACACTTTTCAGCCGTGTAGAGATAAAATTTTACTACTCATAAGCAGRCATCCTTGAAAGATGTGAAGAAAACCATGATAAAAATGCAGTGAGCATTTTTGCCAACAAGAGAATCTCTTGCAGAATGTTCTTTTCCCCTGTCATTTCCATGCAARCCCTAAATGTTATTCACTGACACGCAAACCAACACTGACATTTTAAAGCCTGCACAGTGCACATGCATCCAGCTCCCCAAGGAGAAGCCAGGCAAACACCTGACGCCTGCAGGGAATTTCACCGTGGGTGCCAGACAGCTGCTGCCCATCAGTGTTGCCAGGTGTGCTTATTCGGCTGGGAGGTCGTTCCAGCTGCAGACACACTCGTAGCAGGGATGCAGGCGGACTGGGGAGGYAGAGGACACGTTCTGATTTTGCTGCTTGGGCTGTCTTGCTTTTGCCCTGATTTAGAGCACCTGGCTTGTTGCAGGATGCAGATGTTTGCTCTGTTGCCCAAGAACCAGCACTTCATTCCCTTTATAATGAGCACCATGACCCRGGGGAATTATTAAATCTCTGGTTCAAAAGAGTCTAGTTTTCCTCTCTTTTTGTTTCTCAGCTGACAATCTAAAGTTCACAAACAGATTAGTGGAAGGAGTATATAGAAATTAAAAACTTAATTTTCAAACTCCTCTGAGTAAAATCTAATTGACAATTTGAATTATAGCTTGTGCTGTTCTTTGCTTCATTTCTCTTTGGGGAAATCCCTGGTTATAGTTTTGCTTTGTCCCTTACTATAATTTTCCAAGACTATGTTTAAAAATTATTCTGAAGCAACTTCTGGAGTCTGAAGCAATTTTAGGCCCACTGCAGTGCTGGTGTGAGACCAGGCAATATTCAAAATTGAAGAGATTATACCTTACTCAGGAGACTAGGTACCTTTTTTAAGGCCATCAATTTAATTAAAAAACACAGACACTATATTAGCAGCAAGCTTATGGATCACCGTATGCCAGTCAAACATAATGAAATACATGCAAATGCTGGATGGTATATTCTTTTGTCTCTGAAATTAGCAGTCTCAGAGAACACTCTCCACTCCGTGGAGGGGGATTTATGTATTTATTTGGCTTTTTATAAAAAAGAATGCCTATCCAAGTGTGTACCTTTTGAGTGATAAGAAAGGTTACAAATAATCCATGGGCGCCAATGTTTTCTTTATAGCTTATGAYTTGGTATTCATGTACTCCATCAGAGATGTCTGAATTCTGCAAAGCTGCTGTTGAGTTGAGATGTCTCCTTTCTAAAAATATATTTTTGCTTTTGGAAATTATTTGTATTGAAACGGAGAAAAGTCGTGAAACCAAAGCTCTGCAGAAAACCATTTAAGCTCAAGAAATGCATTCCAACCTCTCTAAACTGATTTATTTTCCTTTTCTGACTTCATTCTGGTTCATAGTCACCCATCAACTCAGCCTCTTCTACCTGGGGAGTCAGGAGATCTGAGAACATTTGCTCTTTGCTTTGCTGCGATGACCAAGAGTTGTGGTAGAGYTGGAGAACATGTAAAAATTACATAACAATTCCCATGACTCTCTGAAGATCTTGATAAACACAAACTAAATGTAATTAAAGAACAACTTTACATATGAGAAATATGAAAATAAAACAGAATATCTAGGAAAACAAACAAAGCAATGCTTCAGAGAGTGAATCAGATACCTAAAAAATTGTAGAGATAATCTTTAAATTTCTGAAACGTGCATTTGATAAATAATCTGAACAACAACAACAAAAATTTAAACAAATTCTTAAGGATGTCACCAATATATGACCTTAATCTCCTGCTAAATGGAAGGAAAGCTGCAGTTCTTTTATCCTATATAAAATATATAATTTGATACTATTGCCAGGTCCTCACTTGGCAGGAGTTTTTGATACATTACCTTAAATTGTTTAAGAAGATAATGTCTTCTGAGGTCAGAAGATATTATTTCTATCAGTACAGAACCATCAAAAGTTCCATTATGATCTAATGATATTTTAAATAGTTTCACATGAAGAAACTACTTTTAAAATCAATGTATCAGAATAATCAGAATAATGTCCTTTTTTTTTTTCTTACTGAATATGATCATTCTTCATTCAATGACGGCTACTAGTGCTCTCAGTTACCTTAAAGGCATGACATTGTTTTCTGATTAAAGTCTGTTCTTTCACATACCTTCTGGTAACAATAGCAATCAAAGTGTTTCTGATGGCAGTAAGTCCTGAAAGGTCTTATGACAGAAGGAGACAGATTCCAGGCCTGATGCAACTTTGTTTCTGAAATCTGAAAACATCAGAGCATTCAGTTAAAAAAAAAAACTTTCATTTTAAAATTAATATTACCTAAATACTCAAAAATGGTCCTAGTGTATTTTGATTAGCAGGAAACTAAATCTGGAATGTCAGTTATACAGTACGTCAATAYCCTGACATTTGCAAGCCTATATACACAAAGCTTATTGACCTTGTAAAAAAAAAGTATGACTATTTAGTCTATGACTTTTTCACAGCCAAATTTGTTCTTTTTTGCAAGATTACAGAGAAAAAAAGAGAGATCAATTTTGAGATAGGGTTGTAACAAAGTACAAGCTTTTCCCACAACTGAACCACAGGATGTCACTCTTTCTCTTTCACAAGAAACAACCATGATGTGAAAATAGACCAGATTCTTCTTAAAAAGACAGAAATGCACAGAAATGACACAAAAAGCWCAGAAATTAACTCAGACATTTCCTTTTGTATGTGTGAGTCAACCTAGGCAATGTGTTGCCTATGTAGAATAACAATTTAATATTCAATTCAGTCTCATAATGTACCAAGATTGATATATTTTTGGTACATCCCTCCAGACAGAACTGACACCTATCAGTATGTCCCATATTGCACAGAGAGTCAGGCAGAGCTGAATGGAGTTCAATACAAAGTTGATATAAGACATTAAAACTTCTTGTAGCCTTCCCTATTTAGCACTGAATATTTTGAAATTTTAACACCATTTGCAACCACAAAGCTGGATCTTGAAAAAAGAATTCTGCTTTTTGAGATTTGATATGATCCCTCTGAAGGATCAGTTGTTGCCTTTGAACCTAGGGTTGCTCCATCCCACCCCAACGGGATCCTAAATACTGCCTTAGAGATATTTCAAGAAGACAAGATGCTTCGGGCAGCATTTTTCAGGAGGCTCTGAGGACACTGCCATGTAAAGTCCATCTCCTGCGGTGGTCTTGATGGTTCTTGTTACACATGGAAGTCTCTCCTCATTGTGGGATAYCAAGGAACTTCCCTACAAATCTCCTTCCAAAGGAAATTGCCCAGAATCCCARTATTTAGATCTGCTAAATCTACACAAGCAATAGCAATGTTATTTACTTATGCACTTTTGGATATCAATTCCACTTTTAGGTACTATATGTGTTTTGGGGGTCAAGAATCTTATTCGTTATGAATTTCATCTCTATTCTGAGTGCGTTCCTTGCACACAATAAAGCATTGCATTAATATGAGCATCATCTGGATTTTTCTCATACTCTATGGGCTAGCAGCATCAGTTTTAAAAGATGTTATATGGGAGAGTACTGCTCTCTGATATTTCAGGAATAGTTTTATAAAATGGAGGCATTTGGGCACAGTTTACTCACCTCACTGATTTCTGTCTTCCCACTGCTTCAGTYGAAAGGCACTCTTCTATTCTCATTCTTTTTGTGGGATGACATGTGAAATATATGGAAAATGTGTAGGAAGATTTTTTTCGCGAACGCCAATTTCATCCTTGCAGCCAACTGAGATCTCCAACTGAATCACACCCCATCTTCTATATGTCTGAAATAATTTCCATGCTATTCTTCAAAATGGTAGCCAGGAGTCAGTGGTAGGTGGATGCACTGACATGAAACAGAAGAGAGTGCAGAACCTGAGGAAATCTTCCTTCTAAAATCAGGACTAGATCATCTGGCATCTCTCTATGTCTAAAAACYGCTATCACCGAGGAGCTCCTAAAAATAACTCTGCTTTAATCTACATCATAAACAATGAAGATACTTTGCATGAACCAGTCTCACCAGCTTTCCTTCCAAAAGAGGGCAGAACGAGCAGTTTGAGGTGAGGGATTGTGTGGTGGTTAGCAAGACATATGGTGTGCAGCAGAAGGACCATACTGGATGCTGTTAAGGCAATGGAAAAATTCCCTCCCACATCAGGGGATCCAAATTTGGCCCATAAACTTTTGCTTTATTTAACAAAGCACAAGTGACTTTCCATATGCATATGYGTGTATATAAAGATCTTTACCTTGCAGAGAAATTACGAAAACCATTGAACACTGCCATGGGAATGGCATCCGTATTGCCATAGAAATATGAAGTAGTTGGGGGGCAAATATATGGAGATTAAGATTCATATAGCAGGTCCCTAACCCAAATAAATTTTGATAAGCACTTTCAGGAAAATTTTCCGCTCAGATTTTGAGAAAAATTTAGCTGARTTACACAGCGCTTTCCATAGACTGGTGATGCTTTTTCTGTTGATAGGGTGTTGTTGGATGACAAAACATTTGCACTGCGCTGTCTTTGCTGCAGTCACACCTTTGGGTGCACTCCTAAGTTGCTCAGTGATGTCACTTCCATTGGAGCTGCTCTCCGAATTGAGAGAGCTGCCTCTCTTCATTTATACACGGGCAGGGGATCCAAGCAAACATACCAAGTTCGCTAATTCACCACTAATTCTAAATTTTYGCTTTCCTTTAAGTAAAATGAGAATCTTCTTCAGAATACAGGATAAAGGATCTTTATAGATGGAAGATATGACACAACTGAGTGGGTAGGGGTTTACAAAGCTCACCAGTGTCTTCTTTTCAGTTGTACTGAGGCTTTTTTTCTAGTTTCTACTTCATTTTAAATGAAGAAAAATAATTTGTAGGTCTTAGGACCTCAGGGATACTGAAGCCTGCAGCAGATTTAAGCATACTTACCACTTCAAAGTGAACTGGGCTTTCTCTCAGAGCAGACTAGTTAGCATTTCAGGGGAAAAAAATCCATGATTTTTCTCACCGGAGATGAGTATGGAGGAAATGTGCTTGGCTTCCAGTAGAATTAAAGTGGGTTTGAATTTTTATCTTTTTATTTTAGAGCTGTTCTCTTTAATATCTTCTCATTCCTCTGTTGTTCAGATAGCAACAACTTGAGTCAATACTGAGCACTAGCATTCAAAATATCTCTGAATTTGCGCAGAAGGACACTCTGAGGGATTACAGATTCTATATGCTCTGGCACTGGTAATTTCTGAGATTTGTGGAGAGCTGTAAAATTCTGATCTAAAGAGGGAATTATTGTAGTTGTTCATTGTGTTATGATGGCACTTGCAGATCGCAGAAGAGATCTGTGTTCAGCTGTGCTCTGTATCCCTCTGCAGGGCCAGATGGTGGGAAATGTGAGGTAGAAGGGAGAATCTGAAGCTGCTGACTTGGTGATTTAGTTGTCTTTTATGTGTTATTCTGATCATGGAGCAAAAAAAATCTTTGACTAAAAACTCCACATTTGATTTGGAAGACTGGAGAAAAGAAATCATGGGGTTTTCGTTGATGGAAATTTTAGGATCATCTCCCTTTTTGTCAAGCCAGAGCAGCTGTACTGGCTCTTGAAGGCCACACGTGCTGATCACCGTCTGCTTGAGAGGTTCTCCCAGAACTTTGGAGACAAAATGTTTAGCGCTGCTGGTATGCCAGCAACTGCCCGAGTCAGGGACTTAGGAAGCTGTGTACCTGACATACCTGCAGGACGAAGCAGTAGCAGAGAGAAAGATGTTCAAGATTTTTAAAGCCATAGCCCCAAAGGAGTTAAACAGCAGGTGCCAAGTCCATTCATGACTGTAGTTCAAAYTGAATAATTCACAGGTCATTTTTCTGTAATACCAAGGTTATGCTGCATCAGTAAATGATGTCCTAAAAAATAATTCCTGAAATGACTGAAAATCTGAAAAAYGCTGTCTCTGTTTCATTGAAGAAGCTCAATTCTAAGCTTGGGACAATTACCAAGGCACAAGGAGAATACAGTGAACATCCTGGTTCATTTTAAAAACCATGGTGAAGCCACATCAACAATTTCTCATATTTCTCTTTACTCAGATGTATACAGGTCACATTTCTGAAGATCAGAACTTCCACAGGCTTCTTAAAAGAGACAGGTTGTGTAGAAGAGAAAGGGAGAAAAGGGGAGTYGTGACCTTGCTTTTAGCTCTCATAACAGTTTTGTGTGACTTTCAGATAACACTGAACAAAGTCCAGAACTCAGTGATATTCTGCTCATTTATTTTATGGTCTGAATGTCTTCAGGCTCATTAAATAAAGACTGGAAAATGCTTGTTCTTAGACTTTTTATTCATTTTCTGGTACAGATATACATAAAAAAAATACATCTACTACTCCAGGTTTCTTTGCCATAAATCTAGAAAACAAAATCAACCTAACGTCTAGCTAAATTCAATGATCAGCAAAAATATCTTTCCTCCTTTTTCAAGGCCTTCCATACAAGACCCTAGCCTTTAAAAGGCAAGCACAGCACTGGGAAGATCATTAAAAACTTTTTTCTTTTTCTTTCAGTCTTTTTTTTCTTTGACCTAGTGGTGGAAGCAGGTTCAAAGGAGAATGTTTCCCACAGAGAAAAAATTATTCTGTGAATCTCAGAACTACTGGAGTCTGAGTTCCTACTATCTTGTGTTAAATTGACTTTTGTGTCTGGGAAGGTGATATTTCTATTGAAATTTGGAGAAAATTTGTTTTGTTTTCCTTTTGTTCCCCGTAGACAAGAGAAACTTAAAGTCCCTCTTGAGAGCATATTCTCTAATTGTATTTGCAGCAGGATACTTGTAGGTTCTTTTTCTACTTAACTCGTCCTTAAAGATTTTATTTACTTCAAGACCTCAAAGTCTCTGATAAATTCAACTGAAACAATCCACAGGTTTCAAAAATTTGGATGTCTATGTAAGGAGATATAAAAAAAAATGCAGACTACTGCAGGAACCCTGACTTCTGGAGAGCAGCATCTTCTGGCCCTCCCTGCAGTGTAGCACTGGTTAGTGACTGGTGAAAAGAATTTGAGGATACTTTGTGAGATTCAAGTGCTTATGTTTGTGTGGGAAATGATAAAAAATGCAAAAGTGACAAATAGACAAACATGAGGAGGAGATGAACCCTTTGGGCTCAGGATCACCCCAGGACAGCCCTGGAAAAGCTAGCACTGCAAACTCCTACTGCCAAAATCACATTACTGTGGCTCTGACAAACGCAACTGAGAGGAAATTGCTGAACCAAATATGAAATGATGGGTGTTTCACTGGAGTGAGAGATACATTGCATGCTGCTTTGTCTACTGACTAATGCCACAGTCTAGGGGATCGGTATCACATCAAACAGATRAGAAGAAGGAAACCCAACAACAACCCCCACTCAGCCCAGCTGTGCTCTCTTGGCTCAGCTCTGAATGTGGTGATCATAGGCTGGCAGAGCTGCTGTAGAAAATGGAATCTGGAACATTTAAAAACTGTTCTGAGTGAATTCTGTTTATTAAACACTACTGAGACYTTCTATATTAATTTTCAATCCTTTCAATAATTTGTTTTCCAACAGCACAAAATCACCCACCTCTTCTTCAGATTTAATTAGGCCATCAATTAGGTAAATCACATCTGCTTGTCCTTTTCACCATGGCTCCCCATGTACAGTAGCTCTGGATATTTTACAGTATAGATGCACACTGGTAAGGCAAGATTGACGTTGCTCCCACTGCTCTTGCCACCCGCCTTCACTTTTCCCAAGGGGGCACACAGATGTGGCAGGGCTGAGAATCACTTCTGGGGCAAATGAGTTGGGTCTGAACAAGGGAGTGACTCTTGGCTGAAAACCCCTTTGCACACGCAAGTATCAACAAAATCAGCAATAAACGTGATCAGTTTACATGACTGTGTACTCAGGCTAACGATGAAATAGTTGCCTGGGCTTAAGTGGCTGCCAAGCTTTGCAGTGCTGTTCTACGTAACACTCCTCGCTGTGCACAACTTCTCCGTAATATGGAAAAGCAGTCAGTGTTTTGAAGGCAACGCAGATGTCAGCTCACACCTGGTGTATTAGTGGGATTTGCCTCCGTCATCCTGCAGCCCCACCACGATGCCGGCAGATGAAGCTCGATGTCAGTGGCCTCCCCACCTTCTAAGTCCTACTTATGATGCTGAAATGTCCCAGCTAAGCAAGAACATGGTCCAGCCTGCAGCTGCCTGTAGCTGCTCTTGCTACTGCAGCACACCTAGTTCTGCAATTGCTCCGTTTGCAGCATGACTGTGTCTACCAGGACCATAGTCAGGTATTAATCTGCATCAGCCTTGTGTAATATCCCTTAAATATCTCTATCAATGCAGATAGTATCAAGAAATCCTAAATCCTCCTGAGATGAAGCTAAGTTCCACTCAGACGGCTCTCTTGTTCACTAGGTAGCTTTCACTTCCGTATCTCATAAATTTGGCTTTCTTAAGTTGCTGGACACAGCTGGAGGAAGAACATTTGAKTGAAGACTACAAATTCTCATTTCAAGAGTACAGGTCCTGCAACTTCTGAGTATCTTACATGGTCTTTAATACGAGGGAAATATATGTTCGGAGTGGATGTAAAACATTGCTACTCAAATCTAACATCTCAGAAAGAAGTGGACTTACTAACTCTACTTTCCATGCTTCGATATGTCACCTAAAATGAAAAGCAGTGTGTAATTGGTTGTTTGAGATTAATTTCCTTGTGGAACATATTAATAAAGTGYTTATTATTGAAGAAGGCAAATTTTAAAAATATTCATTTAAAAACTCAAAATAGTTGGACAAGACTTTTAAAATTATACTACACTTCTAAAAACTCTAARAACATTTCACATTTCAGCCTTCAAAAATTAGGAAATGCCTGTGTTAAGATTTCATCCATTTCATTTTTCTTATTTGTGTATACACTTTGAAGTTGACTAGTTATTTGAACTTACAACCTTTCTGCCAAACTCATCTCACTTAATTAACAGGATCAAATGCTCTGGAGTAGAGCTATGATGGTGTACTGAAGGGGGTGTAGTGAAGTGTGCTGTTATCAAGAGGATCCTCGCATGATTTGTTAAATAATTTGGAAATCTGATTAAAGGGGTTGCAGGCAAAGGAATGATGATTTCATAAATAGTTTAATGAAATGCAAATTTGGGTGGCTGGATCCACAAGGTTCCTATGTGATGCTAGGCAAGTCATGTAAAACCTTTTTTGAAACTCACCAACATGTCCACTCACTGCTTTCTGTATTCATAGTAGAACTGCTGATGGTGATGCTGTTGGTGAGCAGAGAGTTTGGTTGATTAGAGCCACGACTGAACAGGTCAGGGACCAAAAACAGATAAAAACAGAGTGAACTCTGTGATGTCAGGGCTTCCTCATTGCCAGGGTGCATCCAGATGAAGGGGCTTAGATTTAACTGTGTTTCAGTTTGTCGGGGGTTAAATAGGTGATATCACAGAAACACCATGAAACTGAATGCAGTAATGCCCGTGAAGGAACCAGAAAGAAGAGCTCTGTGGAGGATTAAATATGTGTTCAATGCCTAATTTGAACGGTGCATGTTAAAATAGTCCCAGGAGTGCCTGGTTACATAAYAAATGTGGAACATTAAAACATTGAAGGTACTAAATGGGACATGGGTCCTCCAGAGGAAAACACATGTGACTGCTTAATTAGAGTGTGCGACAGCAAACCTGCATGGGAGGTGAAGACGGGAAAGTCACACCTTCAAGGGCAAGATATGCACCTTCAGTATCCCCTTTGGCAAGAACCCRGACTCATAAGTCACACAGCCCTGAATAACTTAGGAGCTATCTAAGACACTATCCATTTTCTTTCTTTTATTTGAGGCAAAAGGATGACACACACATAGGGCACATGACAATCATGTCTCTCCAGCACCTTCTGGAAAGCAGGAGGAGATGCTTGGTAAGGAAATGAGCTGCACTGGAAGCTGTGTGGTAATAATGGTCCCTGGGCTCATGACGGTGCAATGTGGAAATGAATTCCTCTCCCTTTTTCATCTTCCCATCCTATCTTGGGATGGGAATGATCACAGGCATCAAAATGACACACAATGAGAATGTTACTGCCAACTGAAATAACATAAAGCAGTGTTCTCTCTCCTTCTTTTGTCAAAATAAACTCATTTTCAGTAGTGTTTACAGTTCTAATGAGGAAGGTGTGAGGAACTGGAGAACAGCTCATAGAAGAAATTTAAAATGTCTTGCTCACCTTTACCCTTATTTTCTGTCTCCAAACYTATATTTTAAAATATCAGCAATAAAATATTCTGAGAGGATACTCCCATTAAGAGCTAACAAAATTTGGAGTTAAAGGTTAGAGAGAATACATTTTAATGGCATTGCCTGACCCTTATTTTCTGCATCTGTAAATAAAAACAGCACACAAGTGTCAACCTTTTCTGATAACCTTAGGTCTGTTTTCCCCTCTGAATCAACTCATCATTCTCTCCTGACCACAACTGTGCCCGACTGAACTTCTCTTTGTAAGGCTGGGATCCCAGAGACAATTTATTCTTCTGGCCAGTACAGCGCTCTCCAATGCACTGGATTGCCATGAAAGTTCACAATTGTGTAACAAGGATCAGCCAAGCCAGGGTTTCTCCAGGTTAAGCTGATTCTGAGAAACATTCTGTCTCTATTAAATGCTAGTTCTCTCTCTTTTTTTTTTCCCTCTCTAGCACAGGAAGCTGGTATAACCTGTGTTCTCAAATTAGTATACCCAGGATGGATTCYCAGTCTCATTTTTTGAGCTTTTGTGCATAATCTGGACATCTTTCTCTCCAATCCAGACGCCACCACCACAGTGAAGGCTGCACTTGTGACTGTCTCTTCCAAGCGTACCCTTCCACACAGACAAAACCTGTACTTCAGCTTTTCCATGGAGCATTCAAGTTCCCACCTCAGGTCTCCCCATATTAGAATCTCATATCCTTTAACCAGGTCACTCCCAGGGCCATTTAATACTGCATTTTTATAAAGCACAGATAGCTTAAAAGGTTTCCAGACTCTTCCCACCTGCCTCTCCTCACTATCCGACTGCCACAGCTTCCTGCCCTGCATCACTTGTGCTGACGCAATTTGCTGTGGGAGTCAAATTAGTAGACAGATTCAGGTTAAAACACACACAAAATAGAACTCCCTAAATCATTTTTGCCTTTTTAAAGTCATATTATTTCTCTGGGCCCTTGGCTGGGAATTCTGGGTTCAGCAGAATCAACATCACGGCTACAGAGGTGTTGCCTCTTGTCCCGCCATAAAGTGGACTCTGCTCTCCTCAGCCATCCATTGCCTTTTTATGGCAAGGCTACCACTTCGATTTAGTGTAAAAAAAAAAAAAAATCTGAAGCAATAATAATAAAATAGGACTATACTTAATATGCATAGGAGTGTTACGGGCTGTTCTCATATCCTCCTTTCATTAGTTCTATGCACAATTCTTTTTCTTTCCTTGCCTCAGAAATGAATGTACTTTTCAGACACCAAAATTTATGAGTTACACAAAAACAAAGTCTGTCTCCAGCCCAGATGCTTGTATTCTCCAGAGATACTTTTCCTGGCCTCTCTCAGCTGCAGAAGGGATGACTTCCTCGTCTTTAAATTCCCAGCTGAGTCATGATAAAAATAGTGTGGCACTTGCATTTGTACTAACGCACCTGCAGTATCATCTGTCTTCTAGCCATGAGGCTGCAAATTTCTGTACTTATCTGTGCATGGGTTAAAGGAATTGAAAATTARCAAGCAAGTTCTGGAAATGCTTATAACTGTGCACCTACAAAACATGTCTGCAACTCTGCAAACTCTGCAGACACTGGGGAGAGAGTGGAAAGTGTATGTCCTGCAAAGTCCTGAATAATGAGAAATGCCTACAGCATTATAAAAAAAATTTAGATTCACATTCCTTAGAATTGCAAGATTTTAAACTTTAGGGCAATCTTTAAAAAATATACTTGTACTATGCTAATTTCATGGCAATGAATCAGCTTCTTTTTTTTTTTTTAACTTTCAGCTCTTTTTATGGTTTTTACTTTATTAAAAAAATCTACTTTTGGAATGCTGTCTGTTTTAGCTTTCATTGGTCATTTCTGGCTTTATTTTTATCTCCACCAGCAATGTTTATTTATGATTTTTATAACATTTTAAATGGATTTTCAGTCTATAGTGACACAGCAAGATATTAATCTTGTATATTTATGTTTAACAGCCACAAATAAATAATTGTTGAAATCTTCATTCAGCTTGACTCTGTCTCTTCAGTGACACCACTCACTCTCATTTGTGTTCTCCCACTCAGCTCAACCTTTGATCATGGGTCTGTTCCATTTCTGACAGCTTCATGTAGCTCTCTCTCTATATCCACCAGCCAGCCACATAGATTTGACTGGTAATGCTCACCTTTTGGTTCTAGTATCAATTCTTGTTAACAGCCCACTGGTACTGTGACATATCCTGAGGACATATTCAAAAACAGGTAACTTACTCCATAGTCTAAACCAAATGGAATATGCAAAAGAGTTGAACACTTCTGAAAACTCATTTCCTCCTTTATCTTCTTAACAATCTTATTGCTTGCTTTGATGTTTCCTGTTTACTTATTTAATCTTGATATATAAATTATGAATGAATTGTAAATAAATTCACAGTGTAAATGGATGTAGATGTACTCTTTGGGTGGATACAGTAAATGGATATTCAGCTTATATCAACAAAGACTGAGCAGAAAAAAAAATCCACCCAAATACCAGCTTTGTGGGCACTTTAAATGTGAGTCACAATCTCTCAATCTCCTCCAAGTTAACAAACTGCATTTTAGCACCGTGTTTGGTAATTATTGCATTCATACCTTAGTAATACTAGGCATTATGGTTGGTTGGAATTCTTCTGAATAAATAACAGTTTGTCGCATTCTTAACAAAAACATTATTCATTAGGACTATTACGTATTAGCGGCATTGAATAACATTTGGCAATTGCTTTGGGTATATTACTAAAAAGTCCTTAGACACATACAAATTGCTTGGTGTGCTAAAATAAAAAAGGGCAGTAACGAAATAGCAGACTGAGTATTAAGCTCCAGGACTGCAGTTTTATTCTGCAAAATGTTCCTCTTGCAATTTGTAAACATCTTAGAAACTTGTACGTTTTCAAGCTATTTAATGTTTGTTAATTATACAGCCTGATTTGCATCTGCTGCTGGATCTGCCTGCTTCTGCAAAGGGCTTTACTTGCAGGCTGACTTGGTCAAAACATTTTCACTCGTGACAGCAGTAACCTCTAAGGTCCTCAGAGTTTTCTGAATACGAGTTCCTGTGGACAGTTGTCATAAAATGATGCTTTGAAGAAAGTAGCCACGTGAGTGCTCTGGCTGGTAATGCTGCCTGGCAGAGCAGTGGGAAGTGCATAGGTAGCATGGGAGACTTCTTGGCAGCTCTCTAACATGATACCCCCTCAAATCATTTTGTCCCTATACATGGATTTGGATTGCAGAGAAATGGCAGAAATCCTCTGATGAGCCAGGAAATGACTGCTCATAGGAGAGATTTAAATTTTACCCCTATCTCAGAAGAGGTTAGGCCAGGAAGAAAACCAASTTTTTCTGTACTAGCAAAATTCTGTTTATAACAAATATCATTTCATGAAAAAGAAAGATGAATTTAATATGAAAATTTCTGGTGTCTCCTTATAGTGTCTGGACAATTCTAGACCATTTGTGTGCCTAACTATGATTTCACCTATCCGTCTTCTCCTACTTGAATCCATCCCCCTCATTGGAAGGACAGAGGAGAACACTACCTGGGCTCCCACCTCTTTTACAGCCACCCCTAGGGCTCTGTAATCTTGCTTTATTTTGGCAAGTTTCCCCATAGCATCATTAGCACCCACGTGAAAAATAAGCAGGGGATAGTAGTCAGTGCCTCGGAGTAACCGAGGGAGCCTCTTTGTAACGTCCCTTATTCGAGCCCCTGGTAAGCAGCAGACCTCCCTGGAGCAGCAGACCTCCCCGGAATGCATGAGGCCATGCAATCAAGAAAACTGACTTTAAATGCAACTGCAAAGAGAAAAACTTCCCTGTTTATCAAARAGGAGGGAGAACAAGGGAAACTGCTTGACCAGATGAGACTTTCCTTCATTTCAGAGTGTTCTTTGAAAAATGGGTATGCAACACAGATCTGTGGGGTGCAGAGCTCCATTCTTAGTCTCTACACAGTCTTGAGTCAGCAGGCTGGGAGATGCACAGGTCAGACTTTGCTGTTCTTAGTCGGGGCTGGCAGGTTGTTCCGAGCAAGAAGCAGCTGCTCGGAGCCTCCAGTGGCTGTTCTGTTAGTAGCACGACACTTGGGAAAACGTCATTCCTAACCCTCCTTACACGTCCCCCCTTGTCCCAAGAGATTCTCTAATGGGGCTGGAAAGGGTTGACCATTAGCACTAAAGGGTGCTAATGACAAAAGGAGTGTGTAATTTTTCTGCGTGATGACAACTAATAATTACTGCTCTGGTGGCCCTTTAGTTTGAGGAATATAGACTACCGGGACAATTGTTGTCTAGAAAGTTAGTTATTATGTATTATTTATTATATAATATTGCTAAAGTATTGGCATTCATTTAACTCAAAGTGTGATTCTTTAGAAAATACTGAGAATCTCAAAGTTTCACTTAAATGATAGTCACACATTAAAATACAGCAACATTGCCGGGAGGCAAATTCGTAGCTTATACAGCACAGCATTGTATGAGCAAGCCAGGCAGTGCATTTCCTCTCATTCCGCTGAGGAGCCAAACAAAGAGCCTTGTGCTGCATTGCCTAATGGTTGGAAAGACCATGGGTTATATAAGAAAATCTATACTTCGTGGGCTTCAGGTTAACATGTGGCACTTGAAGAAAAAGATGATCACAGGCTTGCCTGTCTCTCAGCAATAGGTACGAGGGCAGTAAAGAGAAGGGAGTGTTCATGCTTTTAGCTTGAGTATCATTGAATTTAATGAAAGATGAGTGGCTAAATCCTCACATCACACTTCGAAAATACAGGGGTCACTCTTTCTCCTAGCCTGTTGGAATGACTGCTTCTAGGTGGAACAACTGAAAAAACAGATAGGAGCTATATTTATATTTTGAGGTAAATAAATAGCACAACAGTAATAGTGGTATGTATGGCCAAATACATCAACATACTAGAAAAAGAAAATAATAAATTATTTGTATTAATACATCACATCCTGTTACATATCTTCTAATTGACRGGGCAAGTTATAACGGATTACATTATAACTGAATTAAATTGGCATGGGGAATTCTTAACGATATCTCCACCAATTTAGAAATTTGCAACACAAAAAAAAAAAGATACAATTTAGCAGGAGAGTGGTTCTGGCCTATCATTACTTTATTTAAGGTGTTTATTTAAAGCTAAATATGATATGTGGAAGCACCAATTGGATGAGCTCTTTGATATTAAAGTCACAGTTCACAATTAACTACTGTGCTACAGTGGCCATGTACTCAGCCCCTGGCAACAACCTAACACGGCTGACCAACAGATCATTAGAGAACAAACTGTCCTGTGCACACATTAGTGTTACCAAAGTTCCCCCTCACCTTCTCACCTCCCATCWCTGACACTCTTCATAGGGCTATTTAACCAGATTGGTTTTGCCTGGGAGGCTTCCCAGAGGCCAGGGGGCTCAAGATCCTTTCCACTCCCCTTTGCCAACAGGGATTGTGTCTGCTGCTCTAGTTAGGCTGAGCTTCTGCAAACAGGGATCATGTCAGCTGCTCTAGTTAGGCTGAGCTTCTGCCTGGAGGAGGAATCTGAGGCAAGAAAGGTGAGTCCATAGACTCTGAACGCATGTTTCTTCTGCCAAAGATTTTCAGAATACATCAGTAAATTAAATGAGTACTTGTAAAGGCTGTTGGACACTCTTATATGACAATAATTCCTCAGTTCTTTTTCTCTCAAGAAAATACTACCAATGTATATTATTGTCACCTAGAAGAGTCATTCAATCTTGGATGTTTTTGTTGACACAATTCACTGCCCTTCACCTCAATTCAGGGCTTTATAAGCTGATCACTCCCCGATGCTTTATTAGATTCTGTAGCTCCTGTTGAATTGCCTGGCAGAGCCCTCAGCACAGCAAAGGGAAGAAAGTGCTGCAGCTGTGTCCAAGGACCCTGCAGGATGAGGTTTGTAAGTACTGTGGACATTCTGTTTTAGACTAACTGATAAGGTTGAAAAGGCATCTATACCATACAGAAGCTCTCTTGCTCATGGCTAACAGAAGCTCTGTTAGCCATTTACATGTATCAAGTCTGACCATTCTTATGCATTTCTTTTTTGGAGGGGTTGTTGTTAACTATTATTCTGGTTATGCAGAAGTGGCCATCGGCGTCTTAGTCCTGTATTACTGTTCATATGAGCATGTTCCTGACTATAAAAGGGTGGTGAAGAATTCACATTTCCTGTGCCTGAGTGACTTGAATGACATTTTCTCTGTTTGGAAGCATCTCCACTTGCAGACTCAGCTTGGGACCTGAAAGTCAAGCTGTGCATTTTCTGGCTCACACAGCTTTGCCATTAAGACTTCATTACATCAAATCCTGCTCACAATTAAACCTGTTCAAATAAATTTTCTTCTGAGTTTGTGAGGGAATAATTGAGGAAGCAGCATTGRCCCCTGGAACTGGAAAGAATTTAACAATTCTTTTGTTGATATATGAGCTAGAAAAGAAATCAGCTTGTTCTCTCTTACCTTTGTCAACACTAAGAGGTGAAAGAAAAAATGATTTAAAAAATATTTTAGTACTAAATATACTGACTATAAATACAGACAGGGGATAAATCTATCAAACAAAAGCATGACATTTTTGACAGTTGCTTTTCAGAATAAAGACACATTTTAAGAAACACAGGTTTGTGTTGGAAGAAAGAATTTT
This sequence comes from Nothoprocta perdicaria, assembly GCF_003342845.1. Classification (NCBI taxonomy): domain Eukaryota; kingdom Metazoa; phylum Chordata; class Aves; order Tinamiformes; family Tinamidae; genus Nothoprocta; species Nothoprocta perdicaria. The sequence goes on from NW_020455562.1 coordinate 364,357, forward strand.
CTTTTATATATGAAGGAGAGTCAGATTGTCTTGGGACTTGGTTAACTGACAAGCAGAAAATAGGATTCTGACTAGTACCACAATTCCTCTAGCTTCAACTGGGAGTTGAAATTGAAGGTAATAATAAACTCCTAATGTTAATCACTCTTTTATTAGAGCAGGGACAGAGAATCAGAGGGTCTGTGTTCTTTCCTTGAATCTTTCCCTGAATCTTTAGCTGATCTGAAAAAATGTAACTAAATATCAGTTTGATATTTGTGGGCAAATATCAAACCGATGTACCGCTCAGTACTGCTTGGCAGTCTTGGGGCCAGGCAAGACATCTAGCATCGGCAGCAGAACTGGCATACATGCTCACATACGGGCAGGGCACCTCTTCATAATATTTCTCACAATGCCAAGACCTAACAGGACTGTGTAGAAACTGCAAAACACTATTTCAAATAATCTCACTGTTTCAAATAACCTCTCRGCAGCTGAGTATAAACAACATGCTCAACCAATGCAATGTTTTTCCCTGCGGTGGCATCTCTGTTTCCTCTGCAAATGTTTATCAGATCAAACAGGACTACCAGGATGAGTTGCAGCAACAGARTCTACAGATTTTGACTGATTTCAGAAGAAAACTTTCAGTCAGGCACACGTCCCAGCATTATTCACTTCTCAAAATTCTTTCTTAGTGCTGACAGCTGAGTTGAATACCTGTATCCCTGAAAAAGAAGCAGTCAACCTGTTCAATAAAGCTGTATTATGGCTCTTAGGAATCGGAATGCAATAGTATTGCTACTTGCAAAATATGCCAGCATAGTTTTTTAGAACTTATGCATAGTTTTTTAGAACTTATACATTAGTCAGGCTGATCCACAATATAATAGGATTTATAATGAGAGAAAACTAAACAAAAACATTTTGAAGAAAGACAAGATATTTCTTTGTGCACTCAGCACTTGTAAGAAATCTTTTTGCTTATTCAGACCTGCAAACTGGACCCTAAAATGCTGTCCAGGCATAATCTGAACTGCAACTTCAGAGGATGCTTATGTTTTGATCCTGTTTCAGCTCACTTGCAATCACATGTCAGCCACCTGCCTTCCCTGAGCCTCTATTAGCCCAGCTGGGCTTTTTGTGTGTGTGCATATGTGTGTGTATGTGGGGAGGGTAGTAAAATTGAGGATTTCAATGAAAACCAGATGTTCCATCTGATCTGAACTTTCCTGAATAAACAAACCCTCACTCTGTTCTGTCCACTTAATTATAATATACCAAACCATCTCTAATGGAAATGCTTTCACAGGCTGTTTAGTAAAAATAAAGTTCCATTTCTCCTAAAAAGACATTGATCCTGTGTGCTAATGCAGGAAACTGTGGCAGGATTCACTCTGTCCTGGTCCCTATCTTTCCTGTGTGTAATAACAAGGTCTCAAGCAACAAAATAACCTAGCAGACATCATGAAAACTAGAGAAAGCCTAGAGTGGATTTTGCATCACTCAAGTTAATGTAAACATGGGAATATTTTACTATGTAGATCCAGGAGGAGTGCTGGGGAGCACTGGCGGAGGTTGTGCACGGAGGTATTTARAAGCAAACATAAAGCAGCGTAGAACAGTCAGATAAAAGAGTGGGTCAGGGCAGCAAGCAATAGCAATAGGAAATAAAAATAGCAGTTGGAGATAAAAAATCTGCCAAAGAACAGATTTTTCCTACCTTTTTGGTAGGCCATCCTTTCCCCCGACTCCGTCCCCTCCATGAAGGGAAGTCCTAGAAAAGAAATCAATTCTTTAAACTGATGCAATAAAAGACAACTAATTCTCAGTGGCGACACTTAGTACTGTCTTTGGTTTTGCTGACATCATAACATGTAATAAATAAATAGTTCACATAAGGATGTGCTTATGTGAATCTGCCCTCATCTCTTATTCCTCCACTATATTTAGTCACCTGAACCAAGGGGTAGWGCTCAGGAAGAGCTGCTTCTACTGAGGAAGAGAAATAGAACCGAAGARTGAGGGATAACTGGAAGGGAAGGCAAAGGCAGGATGTCTGTTAGGTATTTGATGAGATAGCTTCATCCACACCTACGCAAGAGTACTTGGATATGAATAAACAAGAGTTCATTATTCCAGCAGTAACATGACAGTCCTTTGCAAAAAAAAAAAAAAAAACACATATTTATCCTGGTTCTTCGCATACAAGGAGAGACTGTGGCTTTTATGGCCACCCTGACGTCAATGTTCTTTAGCTTGGGATAGAGCTGACCATGGCATTTTTTAGTAGACCTGTGAAAATATTTTTTATTCCCTTAGACTTCCAACATAAACAGTTTCTGCTTAACCATGTTTATATCACTTTATACTAGGCAGGACTGGGAGTCTGTGAAAACAGTAAGATATTCCGCACAAATGAAAATAATTATATATAAAAGTGAAAGGAGGAGGACCTACACCTTCATTTTTCAAGAGTAGAAGACTGGAATATGCCTGCTCATGCTGGCTTCTCTTGCATTTTCTATATTTGGGAAAGCTTCTTTAGAGTTTTTTTTTCCCAGAGAAACACGAGGAAATAGATAGGAATCCTTAGAAGCTGTAAAACTGAGGGTGTGCTGTGCTGAGTTTTAGCATATACACTACAACCAGATCATTTTGAACAACAGTGCTACACTATTTGGGAGACAAAACAGCATGGTGAGGAGATAATTCTTCATGGTCCTGCTAGATCCCTAGAAGAAACTTAGTGAAAATCAGGTGTCAGCTGGGCTCAGACAGGTAAAATACTCCTCTCAGTTTCAAGAAGGAGGTTAGAAAGTAGAAAACCTTCTTTTCTTTTCTTTTCTTTTCTTTTCTTTTCTTTTCTTTTCTTTTCTTTTCTTTTCTTTTCTTTTCTTTTCTTTTCTTTTCTTTTCTTTTCTT
>NW_020455562.1:367404-474904 GCF_003342845.1 Nothoprocta perdicaria
TTTCCTTTCCTTTCCTTTCCTTTTCTTTTCTTTTTCTTTTCTTGTTTAGTTTTTTTTTACTTTACATTCATATTGCGTATGTTTTTGCCACATGTATGTACCAAAGCCCCACATATATCTGATACGTATCAAAATCTATGCTGATCAATACAGACTTGGTCTGGGAAAGGGATGTCACTCTTATCCTGGTGATGGTCAAGACCCAGTTTGTCTGCAATGTTTCGCAGGAGAGTTTTAGAATACTGAGTGCCTGAATGAGAATGTGTCAAATGGAGTTCAAGGCCAGTAAGTGCAAAGTAAAACACCCAGAGAAAAATAACTTCGCAGGAAATAGCTCTTGGGTGAACACACAAGTGGTAGGATCTTTTAGAAAAGTTAGGAATGAAGAAGAAACCAGCACAGCTTTATACAGCCATATGCATCCTTGAAAGTTGCTCTTCCCCTCAGTTCTACTCTCTAAGCCTATCTCTGTCTCCTGTTTCCAAAGGGAYGTAGCAAAGCTTAGGGCCATTGGAAGAGTAGTGAGAGAAGGTACAACCTCTGCATTTTGAATATGCCTTATGACCAGTAAAAATGACTTTTATTTTCTGTYCTGCAAAGAAAGAAGTGAAATGAAAATGACACCATAAAGAACAAAGATAGRGTCTGTGTGTAGCTTGGAGGAGAATGTGGAAATAATGCAGATTATTTCCCAGGATGAATCTGCTTTAAAGCATCCATATATGTTGCAGGATGACTCATGTCTAAGTCATGTGCCTCATTAGGCTGTTCTGCACAGAGAGGGACTTTTGCATCTACACCAACATGTCTGGAGAAGACTCAAAGAGGCAGAAGTATTGAGTGGTAATRTGTTGATGTCATAGACTCAAATCTCTTCAGGTTGTCTGAAAAAATATCTAGACAAGCCTTAGAAACAAAGGGAGCTCTGCAGTATGATTAGCATGGAACAAAAAAAATCCAGTCCCAGACATCTCTGGGGAGACCATTAACTAAATGTGGTCTTGAGGGGAAACAATAACAATTTTTTTAATATAAGACCTTTTCTACCATTTATTTTATCAATCCYAAGATGATGGTTTGGGGCAGACACGTTGCTGGTTAGAACATATACAGTGTATTCAACAAATTGTTCAGTCATGGTGTATTGCAGGATTTTTAAAATATGGAATGAAATTGTTTTTCTTTTTTTTTAAAAAAAATATGTAATGTCTTAGAGCCAATCTGGAATTGGGATAAAACATGTTTTCTTTATTTAAAATGTAATTTTTATGGATGCATTAGACTTGCAGCCAGAGAAAACATTTTTAACTGCTGAGATTTTACAGTCACTCTAGGGTTAGGAAAAAAAGCTGAAAAAATACTCTGCCTGGCAGATTTTTTTAATGCTTCATTTAAAAGAAAGAAAAAAAGTAACCCTTCCACCTGTACCACAGTTCATCCAAGTGAAAGAAACACCATTAATTTCATCTGTCTCTGCCGCAGTGAGTCTAGAACACGAGACAAGTTGCCTTGTGTAGAAGAAGCAACTGACTCCAGGTGAATTTTGGGGCTGGTCATTGCTCCATTGCAGCAGTGACTGCATTCACTGCTTAATTCTAAACCTCAGTTTCTTGTGTGTTTGTTGAAAAAGAGAGAATTTCCTTCCTCCTCTATTTACCTRTCTCATTTAAGTAGGTTGGGAAGCCCTCTGGGCTCTCACTGTATCGCGCTGGTCTAATGCCTCATGCAAGAAAGCCCTGATCTTTTCGTGCTACGTTACACAGGTAAATCAGAATGTGCTGTATGTGTTGCTGGGAGCTGTAGTGAGTCTTTCCCAGGAAAAAAAAAAAAACTTAGAAATGCCTGCTTATTGATATAATTCAACATGATGGATGACATGCTGGAAATCTGCTTTTAAAAGGGGAAAATGTGATCATTCATTTGCTTAATTATGTAAATTAAAAGGCATAGTATCTTGATTGTTGTTACAAAGCAATCCCAATGTCTTACGCCCAGGAAAGGACATAGCCAAAAACATGAACTAAAATGCTGACAGTGAAATGGATGTCCTGAACATCAGCATGCTGGGAAAGCACAGGGCCCTACACGGTGTTCCGCATATTGCTAAGAAATACAGGCCAGACTTGTGTGTCTGGTGAGCCAGGTTAATAGAAGTTTTCTGAATATTTCTATCCAAAAGTGTTCAGGTTTAAACTCCTGCACATGGAACCTTAAGACCTGTGATGAGAACAGATCTTGCTGAAGAAGTTATACAATATATATAGTCCTTGTTTACATGCACAGACCAATCTACTCTTACAATACGGTGCTCTTCTCCCTCTCTCTTTTCACAACTTGTCCAGAAGTACTTTACTTTCAGGTGGTGTAACTTTAAAGACTGAGAGCTTTTACTGATACTTTCTTGGAAATATAAAGTGTTGCTGAACTGAGTAGTTTTGTTGTTAGCACAAGGGAAAAGACTGTGACTAAAATACAGTTTTATGGTCCGAAGAAAATTGGGAATAGGGAAATCAGGAATCTTYCTACTTCCCTGGAAGATCAGTATTACAGAATACATGCCTGACCTAGCTCTACCTGAAAACAAAATATAATTATTTTTAAGGTTGATCAAAATTATTATCTCTCTCACCTGTGGAGCTAATTTCTGGTGACACTACTTACCAGCTCTCAGGATTTGAAGCCCACACCATGACACACACTAGTCCTTTCATTTTTTCATGTTTCCATCTTGCACCTTCTATACTACATGCAGACAGTGCTGATCTGACATTATTTGAAGTGAGAGATACTTCACTCTTTCAATCAATAAAGAAATCTTGTTTTGCTTTCCCTCCAGTTCTCAGCATGATGTTATATGCTGAAATCATAGCACAATCTTTTGAAAAAAAAAATGGAGGCATCTCAGCATGATGAGGTGCCAGAGAGCTTTGGTCTGATGTTCCACATGTGTGGAAGCTTTCAGTCCACATATATCTGTAGGAGAATAGTTACTCTAAGATGTGTCTGTGGATTTGTTCAGGAAGTTAAATTTTGAAATTTGGGAAGAAAAACAAAAGGCATAAGGCAGGCTTGTTCTGATTGGGCTGAAAATTACAGTCAGGGTTAGGGTTAGGGCTAGGAGAGAATGAAAGCCTAGAGTCTCAGGTGAAGTGAGACTGCAAATTAGAATTAGGTTAAAGGTTAGAGTTGGATTAGGACAGAAAGAAACCCTAACCTTAACCACAAACATAACCCTTATTCTCAGAGTTACCTGAGATGGGACCTGGCCCTGAATGCACTAAATACATTTGAGGTCCAGAGCCAAAAGGTGTCATAAGAAAAATCTTGGAGCCCCACACATCCTTTGGCACACCCTTTGCAGCCCCACACTAGGAGCACTAGGTTCCTTCTCCCAACCCTTCCTCCAGATCTAAGACTGGTGTCAAAATTGTAACTCTTGTTAATCTTGTGTCTACTCAGCTGCTTTTCAAAATTTCTCTTGCATGGTCAAAATTTTCTCATTGCTAGACTACTTAGTCTCCATAGTAAGACAAAAGCGAAAAGAACAACAAGCACTAGGTTGTGGTAGAAGTTAAGACAAGTGACGGAAAAAAAAAAAAAAAAAAGAGTCCTATGACTATGTCAGCAATTTGTACTTGAATTTAGGAGACATTAGCTGCCAAACACACGCATGTGGGGATCCCTAGGAGTTCACACCATTAAAGGTTCAGAGTCAGACAAGGAAAATAAAGTGGCCACATGTATAGTTTGGGCTAAAGAGACWCACTAAAAGGCTCGCTAAGGAAGGTGATTTTTAGAAAAACGGGAGTAGAGAGGGATATTCATTGTGTGRGTGCCAGGAAAGATGAGAGARAGAATCACAGAATCCTTAAGGTTGGAAGGGACCTTTAGAGATCATCTAGTCCAACCCTCCTGCACATGGAGGTCACCTAGAGCAGATGGTACAGGATGGTGTCCAAGTGGATTTTGAAGATCTCCAGAGAAGGAGACTCCACAACCTTTCTGGGTAGCCTGTTCCAGGGCTCTGTCACACTCACTGTTAAGAAATTTTTCCTTAAGTTCCTGTGGAACTTTTGGTGCTTTGGTTTGTGGTCATTTCCTCTAGTTCTATCAGTAGCCACCACTGAAAAGAGATCAGTCTCATCTTCCTCGCTCCCTACCTTAAGGTATTTAAAGACACTGATCAGGTTCCCCCTCAGCCTTTTMTCCTTCAGRATGAACAGCCCCAGCTCTCTCAGCCTTTCCTCATAGGGCAGATATTCCAGGACCCTGATGATCCTCSTAGCCCTGCGCTGGACTCTCTCCAGCAGCTCCATATCCCTCTTGTCCTGGGGAGCCCAGAACTGGACACAGTCTCCAGATGTGGCCTTACCAGGGCTGTGTATAGGGGGAYGATCACCTCCCTYGACCTGCTGGAGATGCTCTTCTTAATGCACCCCAGGATCCCATTGGCCTTCTTGGCCACCAGGGCACACTGCTGCCTCATGGTCATCTTGTCATCTACCATGATACCCAGGTCCCTCTCTGTGGAGCTGCTTTCCCGCAGGTGGAGAAGCCTGTCCTGGTGTCCGGGGTTATTCCTCCCCAAGTGCAGGACCCTGCACCTGCCCTTGTTGAACTTCATGAGGTTTCTCACTGCCCAGTCCTCCAGTCTGTCCAGGTCCCTCTGGATGGCGGCGCAGCCGTCAGGGCTATCAGCTACTCCTCCCAGTTTGGTATCATCAGCAAACTTGCTGAGGGGGCAAGAGAGATAGGTTGCACTTAGCAACTCCTGCTATAACTGGAGATCTGCAACAAAAACTGGACCTGTGGAAAATGGAAAGGAAATAGACTTAGGAAGGAGAAAGGAATGGCAGCCTGGCTCAAGGAGATGCTGTAAAGCAATTCCTAAGGAAAAAATAATGCAAATTTATAGCCAATAATAGTGGAGGGAAGAAGGGAAACAGTATTCAAAAAACAACCACAGTGGAAAGACAAGAGCAATGTGCTTTTAAGGTTACATATGAATGTTATCTTCTTTGCAGTTTAAGTGCCAGAACTGCTCAGCTTTACTTCATGGTTCTCACACCTATTCTGCTCATGAGACAACAGTTTAATATCACCAGATGTAATCCAGATGGTACATATTAATTTCTATATGGATGCTGGAAAATACATATATGCTTTCCATTTGAAGTCTTTTAACTATGATTTTTATATTTCATTTGAAAATTGTTCATTTTTATTTGTGCCATAAGGCAGCCAAAATACAGCTCCCAGGTGAATGAACACTTATCTATTCTATCCTGAATGATTCCAGGTTTCCATGAGACTACTTTTGAAGGTGTATGCTCATTTCATACTGGAAGTGATTCTCTCTCTGGCTAAAAAAACTATGTGTTACTGTCAAACGTTCGTTATTTTGCTGAATGGAAATGCTGGGGATATAAATTTAGAACATCTTTCGTCTCATTTTCAATATTAACAACTGTTCCATAGACTTGCCAGCACACCCAAGTGTGTGACAAAGTAGAGTCTTGATTTAAACATTTAATTATTTTTCTGTGTCAAACTTGATTTAATAAGTAATGGTAATTGGAGTCGGATATGATCTTTAGATAATCAAGCAATCCAACTCACCTGACAGAACAGGAAAAATAGATTAGGTGGTGTTCGCCACAGTGACATGTGCAACATAAAAAATGTATTTCTCCAGCAATATAAAAACTGAAAGAAAGCAATGAAAAAAAAAAAAAAAAAGAAAATGGAAGTAGACAAAAGTTGCAGGCAGAATGTCAAAACAGTTTTAAAGAAGAATCTATGGCTCTCAGCAGCTCCTGCAACTGCATTTTCTAGGCTTATAACTGAAAACCTAAATGTTGTCTTTCTGTCAGCAATGGACAATCCATCTCAGAGAGCTACAAGACAACAAGAGGTGGCATGGGAGTGGGAGATGCGCACTGAAGTGCTCAGTGTTGGATGCTCTCCCCACCTGGTCTCAACTGCTTATCTCCAAAGTCCCTCCGCCTTCAGACCTACCCTGTTCCTTTCCATCAGGTCATTCAGAGTTGCTTTACTCCTACTAGTTCCTCCCTAACAAATCCATGCTTGCCAGCTGGGACTGGTTCTTTCTTCACAGTCTATAGCTTCAAATTTCCGCTATTATTCCAGATGATATCAGAAATAATGAATGGCATTCAAAAAATGTTTAGCTGCTTTGTTTGGATAGCATGGTCTTCCATCATTATGTTACAATAAATAATGAGCATCCTTCATATTTCAAGATGGAAGGCAACCACCAACTCTAGAGCTTAGGTGGAAACTTCTCCTCTATACATATTACCTATCTAGTGTAAGGATATTTTACACTTTGAATTATTTACTTTTTGCTTCTGTCAGAAAACAGTCGCTGTATTGGATGGATGGTTGGTGTGATTAGATAGGACTGTGTTTTTATTCCTTTGTGCCTATTCCCTAAGTCTTCTCCTACTGAAACTGTAGTTAGCTATGTTCCTATGAGTCTCCTGCTATTTCATTTGCTATTCTCTGAGCTCATTCTAGGTTGTGGCGTATAGTATTTACAGCATCCTTTTGGAAATGCAAAAGTTATAATAGTCTAGCATAATATTCATCAGACAAAATGACACTTGAAGAAAATATCAAGGGAATTCCTAGCAGTAGAAGATTAATATTTATAGAATAGCACAGTAAGACATCTTGCAGTAGCTATGGTGCACATTTTCCAGCAAGCACTGTCCAATGCTTTGGAAATAAACACTCTTGTATTATCCTAGTGCCTGTTAAATATCTTGGCATTATCTCACAGCAGAGACCGTTTGCCTGTGCCAGGGTTTTGTTGCATTGACAATGTCTCTTAATTGCCTTGTTTAAATAAACAAGACAAGATAATTAAGAGATAATGTCAAAGAAATAAAATGTTAGTTATAAGGAGTGGTAKGTCCCTCTTCCATGCTAACTTTACTATCTAGAGTAGCCCGCTTGTCTTTGTATACCTGCATTAAATCTCATAGACACCCTTTGAGTTTGAAAGGCGCATTTTGTCCTTGCTATTTGTCTCAATTAATCACTGAAAGTCAACAAATCTGGAGAAATACCTCAAGTTTAGAAATCYGAGCTGGCAAACCAATGCAAAGATTTTGGAAATGTAGATGGACAGTACCTGCTGCATAAAAGGGCATTTCTTTGCAGAGATCTGGAGGTRATGAGCAGTTGATATGCTTCTTCTAAGGTCCAGTAGCCCTGCATTGACAAGCTCGAGTTTTATTTCTAACCAAAACTGTTCAGCTGTGCAGCCTTGTTAAAGGACCYACATAGATGCTTTCTACTAATGACAGTTGCTGTTCCGTACAGCTCATTTTGGTTTCTTCCCTTACCTTGTTATTCAGAAGAGTGCAGCCATCCTTTGTGCAGTGTTAGGCAAAAAGTAACAAAGCAAATTTAAAGTGGATTTATGCACTTGGAACGATAAAAAATAGATCAGCACTCCTTTTTATTCACTACCTTGTTTCCTCAACAGTGTTGGACAGATGAAGATGCAGACCCCAGAGGATTYAGTATATGAAACAAGTCTGGGAATATTTTTTCTGTCTCTGCCTCCTAAAATACTTTGATATTTAACTGAACATATATAGTTGTCAGTGACCAATTCTTCATATAATGATGACATTGTATGTTTCACTGTCTATATCAAAATAGATGTTTCTGGCAGAAACTTACAGTCAAAGGCTTAGTATATGAACTTCTGCTGAGCAAAGAGTGCTGGTAAAAATAGAGAGAAACCCTTTTGAACTAGTTTGAAGTTCTTTTTRTCACTCCTGGCTTCTAGCTTGGCTATACACTGCTTCAAAGACTAAAGCAGTATCATAAGAGATTTGCTTGAAGTTGTCTCAATCCAAACTTTTTCCTTCTGATTATTGATATTGATCTGACAAGCTATATCAGAGGATTTCAGGGTATTCTTAAGATATTTGCATTAGCTTCAAACTGTTCAAGAAAACCAAATGTAAAAAGGCACTATGGAGCCTTCAAGCCTGAATCTGTGCCTACCCTGGAGCAGGCTACAGCTTACCAAGAAAGTCCTAATAGAGGGAATAAAGGGTGAATTTTTGAGACAGAAGTGCAGTGTTTGCTGCACAGTTGTGCCTGCCTGTTTGCAGAACGGCTGTATGGTAGAGCTGAATGCTCAGACAGGCAACAGGGAGACAGAATGAACAACAGTCTTTCCTCTTACTACTTTCTTCTGTCATTGCAAATAGCTTCAGGTATGACCAAACCAAAGATCAATTCTAGAAAGGAGGGAGAAATGGAGAAGATTGTTGCTGATGTAGTGAAAGATATGTAATATGTTATGTAATATGACGCTATAAGACTGGCTTAGGAAAGGCTAGAGAAGACTGCTGGCTTCAGAATAGCCAAAGTACTTAGGGATACAAAAACATTAGGAAATTATATATGGCTTTTGTGCTTTGGCTTTGATTTTGTTATTTGTCATTATCTCCAAGGTTATAAGCTAAACAGGTAGATTGATGAGTCAATAGTTCTTGAAGGGTCTGTGCTTGYGCTAGAGAGGTAAATACAACTGCATCTCAAGGATGAATATATTATGTCATATGTCCATATAGCAGACTAAGAAACAGATTTCATGAGATTCAGGGATCTGATCAGCTCAGCACAATGCATCAGAGGTAGATCCAAATCTGAAGCCTCTAATCCTAGGGCCAGCACACTTCTACCATAGCATATTTAAACTTCCAARGATAACAGTTAGAATGCCATTTCAACCACACTCATTAGAGAAATTGACCATACATGTTATGGGGATCAATGATATATATATGTGGTGCACATATATGTATAGATGTCTGTGTGAGATACAAATCAAAGAGGCAGTGAACATTTACAAAAATGTAGTACTACAATGTAGTACCATGCTGCCATACCAGAACTTCTTTCATGAAGAAGACTCTGRTAGACAAATGCCTGTTTCTGTGATTTTTGTAATAAGATGTGTGKTTTTGTCGTTTCATTTTCATATATTTGATTTTGACTTGCATTCTACAATCATTCATAAGCAAAGATATGGATTCAACTTACTATGCCCCTGTCCTCCAGGAAATCTTCTGGAATAATAGAGGTATTGAGTTTAAAATAAGTGTTCAGCATCTGATCAATTAACTATGTCTCTACTAGAAAGAAACAAAGAAAAGGCAAATAAAGTGAAACCCTATTTGCATCTGATTTACATTATCCTTGTAAGCATGGATTTCATTTTTATTTCATTCCTAACACTATTCAGATTGCAGATTGTAGCCTTGCTGCACAGTTACAGCTGAGTTTCATTGTTCGTTTAATCATCTCAGGTGTTACTGAAATAGGGAACACTGATGTTTGAAAGATTTCCCTAGGGCTTATGGCGGTTGCATGTATCCTGAGGGCGGAGGAAGGAATTTTCAGACACATTCTGGTACCCCAATTCTGCATTTTGATCTGTTAAAAAATCACATGGACCATGCTGTGTCAAGACTGTCAATGTTTTATCTTCCTTTTAGTCAGCAGTTCATTTTCAAACTTGCTATTAAAATTATTTTTTCTTCTTCCCTAAATGATCATTTCARTCTAAATATTTTCAAAAATACACTTTTGCCTTTCCTTCTTTCTTCTTGTAGACAGTGACTTTGATAGTGAGTTACTGAATCTATGAGGTAAACTCACAACACAGCTGCTCTTTGATAAACCTAAGTAACTAGGATATAGCATACAGATATCTTGGTTTTTCTTTCTGTTTCCTTTACTATTACTTGCTCTGGTTCAGAGAGCCAAAAAATTAACAGTCATCTCAGGCAATAAAGAGTATTATCCAAATATACACAGTAAGAAATCAAAGACTTTCACAACTACAGCCTCACAGCTTCAATGACAATACTTGGTAGCAAAATTACATGATAAGACATGGATATATTTCCAACAGTTTTTTTTTTTTTTTTTTTCTGATTGAGCAAAATTTTCATAATGAGGCTTCTGGAAGAAATATTTAAGAAATACTTAAGGTTAAGATTTGAAAATTTGGTTAACTTATATTTTATAATGTTTGTTTAATATCTGCATTGTCGGCAAGCATCCCTGCCTGAAATCATTTATTGTTGAATATTCACTGAAAGCAAACATAGAAAGCATTATCACATTCTGTATTAATTTGTTTGAAAATTAAAACAAATAACAGTGCAAAATGCTTTGAAATCTTTGCTCAGCTGTACTCTGTTTTTATTGACACAGATATACATTTCAGAATTTCAGAATATTTAAGGTTGGAAGGGACCTCTACAGATCATCTAGTCCAACCTTCCTGCTCAAGCAGGCACACCTAGAGCATGTGGCACAGGGTGGCATCCAGGCGGGTTTTGAAGACCTCCAGAGTACATGAATATCATAGAATCATAGAATCATAGAATCATAGAATGCCGAAGGTTGGAAGGGACCTCAGAGGTCATCGAGTCCAACCCCCCTGCTCATGCAGGGTCACCTAGAGCACGTGGCACAGGGCTGCATCCAAGCGGGTTTTAAAGATCTCCAAAGAAGGAGACTCCACAACCTCTCTGGGCAGCCTGTTCCAGTGCTTTGTCACCCTCACAGTGACATATCAATATTGTATTGTTTCCTTTGTGACCCTCACAGTGACATATCAAGCTTGAGAGCTCTGATTTTAAGTTTCTATTCTGATTCTTCAAATCAGGTTTTTCCCCTGGTTTTGATAAGCAAAATTATGCCAAMGCGGAGTCTCTGAGTTGCCTGTGTGATGGCATGTTAATGAACAAATGAATGAATAAATAAAAATGTAAGAATTTCTCCGTAGGCAACAAATTTGCTGATTTTAATGTTGGATGTGAGGGTTAAGGATAATGTGACAGAAACTGTACTAGCTGTTGCAAAAGATGCTGCTCATTTTGATGAGCAGCAAAACATTTGCTTTTGAATTTTGAGACTCTGGTCCCAGTTGGAGCAGCAACCTTTCCCCTATAATTAATTTTTGTGTGCTGTAGTCCATTAGAGTAGAGAATGACAGCCTCTGGACACAGATTACTGTCTTACGTATGGCCCAAAGGAACATTATGATCTTAATTAAAGGTGGATCAGTATGTCAGGCACTGTGATAGTTTAAGCATTTTTTAATACTGTGTCAGTATCTAGCCACCTTAAAAGAATTCTGGTAGGAAGCAAACTAAGTAATTTAAAGGCAGCTCATGTTCTCTGTAAGTTTTGCAGGACTGCTACTGGGAATACTTGATAATTTATGAAGGCTCACACCACCAAATTAATTACATTTTCCTGATGCCACATGTCTTTTTCATACAAGCTAGCTCTGAATTATAAGTAACAATATTGTCCTTGCTCATTCCTTCAGTACAGGAGACAGCTTACTAATAACAGTGGTAGAATTCAGTTGCTGTATTTTAGAAGTGTCATTTATTAGAGCATCACTAGAGTTAAGGTGATGTGTGCTCCTCTAGTGTAAACCCTGATTTCACTGTACATATTGCTTAGTTCGGAGCCTTCAGCATGGAATTGATTTGAGAGCAATTTTATGACACAGTTCTGAAAAAATAATAAAAAAAAAATTCAGAAAGTAGCCAATTCATGAATTATTTGGGATATGTAGGAGATAGCAAGGCTAATGCTCTACTGTTTTGTGAGGAAAAGAGGTTATATTACATGCCTCTGCTCTCACAAATAGATAACTCCCAGGGGACCTTACCATGGATAACTCTTTGTTTTCTCTTTTCAGTGAGATTTCTCAGAGGTCCTACAGTCTTGAACTGTTTGTTTTTTGTAAAGCAGATACTTTTTGGAAAGTCTGAGAAACTTTCCTATTAGAGGTTGCTTAGAGACCATGTAAAATAATATTGTTTTGAATAGATGCTCCACAAAGAACAAAAGCCTGGCTAGAGAATCAAATATTTTCCTCAATGAGGAAAGAGAAATAAACAGATCTTTTTTTCTTAGTTAAGATGTTAGAATATTAACATTTCATTTYGGACCCTCTATCTACACTTTTTTTTCTCTAATTGTTATAAAAATAATAACAGGGCAGCTAGTACTGCTTTTGAAATACTTTTCAAAAGCATGATTTGTACCATGAAACGTACTCATATAGTACACAATTACTAAAAAAAAAAAAAAAAAAGGAAAAATATATTCTAGATTGCATTCCCCTACCTCCAAAAATAAATTGAAGGAAGAGATTTTTTTGATTGTAAGCCTAACTTCTCTGCAATTCCTCCTAATTCTAAAGTTTGGTTTATTAAAGAAAGCTTGTTTTTAGTGAAAAATCAATGGACAGAGTGGGCTGGTACTACTTGAGATCAATCCTGACAGATAAAGAAAAGCTACATCCACCTAGTAAAGAGCAGAATAAGAAAAATAGAAACTCATTCCTTCTACCCCCATTCATTTAAATAAATCATTAATTTCAGAACTAATTGAATTGTGTAAATAGCATTATTCTAAATCAATCCATTTTCTTCTCAAAAAAAAAAAAAAATATACCACAGTCCAGATAAAAATAGAGAATGGAATAAGGAAAATTAAGTGCAAATATGCTCTCTTAGTGTAACACCAAGGGCTAGATCTTGCAAAGTATTGGTGCACAAAGTTTGTTTTGATGCCTTTTAAGGCGTGAGGCACAAAACAACAAATCTCAAAGCTACTGGCTATTTATATTTTCACTTATCAGTGAAAATATAATTTCTTGTAGAAATCACAGTTCTTAGGAATTTGCAGTAACGTCCTTAATGCTGTTGATGTCTTAACTTAGATCACATTGACAAGTGTTTTGAGGATCGGGACATGAAAGCTTATTATTTTATTAACTATATGAGCCATTACAAGTATTAATTTTTTCTTTTTTCATCATGACCAGTATTGTTTCCTTCAATACCTACCGAGGCGAACTTTGAAAGGCAGATATCTTCTCCTTTGGCATTTTCTCTTGGAAGAAGTTGGCAAATTCCTATTGGAACTGGGCAAAGCAAGAGCAGGAATAACAGATGATTTGAGGAATGAATCAGGAATRTTACAGGAATTGCTAGGAATTGCTAGGCTAACAGGCAAGGGAGATGGAGCATTGTTTAGATAAAAAATACTGAGAGAGCCTAGATAATCTTTGAACACATGGTTGAATGCAATGCAAAGGAGAGACATGGAAGAAGACTACACTCAGGAGATGCTAAATTAAATGAATGGGCTTCTCAGGGTGTGATAGTTGGACCAAGAATGCAATAAAATACAAAGAAAATAAAAARAGTCTTTTAGCTGAGGTCATCGAAAATAAGTATAATGGGTTAAGAAGAAAATAACTATTAATTGCAACTGGATAAGGGGGAGTTACCTGGTGATTCAGTTGTAGCAATACAAAGGAGAAATCAGATATAAATAAAACATATATGCCATATGGATGTGCCTGGAATCGTTTGCTATGTGGATGTGGAAAAATAATCCTGCACACTCCCTACGTGCGACCACATGGTGTGACCTAAAGCAACTGACTCGCAATAGAAGGCATAATGACAGTCTCACATCCTTTTGATCTGCTAAATTCTTTCTTAATCCAGGGTGGCAGTTGTAGAAAAGGGTAGTAGAGAACACTGAAAGGGTAGATCCAGGCAAAGAAATTGAGATTTCTGTGAGAGTCAGAAACTTGGGTGGATGGTGCTGGGGAAGTATGAGGGGTGTGCTCCTTCCCCAGCCCAACCAGACTTTTCACATGTAACCCTATTGAGGTGTTAACCACCAGTGACATTATCTGATCCTGCTAGTTGCTTCCCGCATTTCTTCCCCCACTCAGACATTAACCATCATGATGGCTGCATCCTGATAACAGTCATGATGGCTGCATCCTGATGCAGAGATTGGAGGCTAATTGTGCAGATATCAGCCAAAGGCCCTCCGAAATGAAAGAACAACTATAAGTCAAACATCCCATAATTACTGGAACAGCCTGAGACCCCATTGAGCTCTCCTTGCATTGCAGCAGGCTGCACACCAGGATCTCCCCTTGAGCAGTGATGCCTCTCGAGCAGGGTTGAGAGACCCTTGCCAGATCCTAACAGAACTGTGGTGACTATAGTGCGCTCTCTTTTCAACTTGTAARCTTTACTGACAAAACTGTCCACAGAATTCCTTAGTTATAAACTGTTGACCAGGTCTGGGTCTAGGATTGGATTCAGTCACTCCCCGGCTCCTCTTAGGAGCAGTTTGGAAAGCAAGGGGGTCCCATCTGAACCCTGTGACTCAATGGGAGGGTATCCTTGGTAATTCTGTGAATATCCTGTACCCCATRCAATAAATAATAAGTTCCACGCCATAGAATGTCATGGAACCATTGTCCATATCAATGAAACCTATTACTATTTCTTTCACATAAGTGCATTTTGTCACTGACCCCCACTACCACTCAGGAAATAAGAAAAAGGGATCAGGTTGGGAATAATGGCGTAAAAGGACAATAGGGAGGGAAGAAGAGGTGGCAAGTATGGAAATGTTAGGATCAAGTCTTGGAGGTAAAAATGTGCAGTTGCTGGATTATGTGTTTGTCTTCCTGTAAGGTAAGGTAGCACTGGGAAAGAAAGTGGAACATTTGCCTAGAGTTAAYAGGAAGGTGATGAAGGTGTAATAAAGGAGGCAATRGATGAAGAGTACAATTGGATGAAGAGTACAAGTATGAGCAGGACAGTATTTTGCTRAAAAGGAATGAGAGTGAAAAGGGCTTCCTAAGTTGCATAGATATACCTTCTTTGCCATGTGCTAGAGGATCAGGCTCCCAGCATTAGTGATTCTACAGAGTACACCATGCTGAATTAATRGTGAATTACATTTTCTGCTGCATTTAGTCTTCAGCTCTGAATAACGTTTGGTCATCTTCACATTATGTTAAGTACAGTGGATGCTGAAGGCCTTCCAGGTAACAACATCTGGATGTGCTACTTTGCAGTACAAAAAATGCCTGAAGGAACTAAGCCTCAAGTAGTCCAGCATCTGTTTCAGGTTGTTTCAAGAGATGGTATATTCCTTGTAGTATTGTCCATGAAAGCCTTTTATATGAGATTTGACAGTAACAACATTTTTTTTGACTTTCTGCAGCATGCAGTTAGAAACATATTCATTCAAGGGTTTGTTTGCTATTCAAAATTTAAATTTCTCAGAATGTGCTTGGTGAAAACTATGTTAACTGAACATCAACAACTCTCCAAATACTGGCAAGGAGAAAAAATATTCAATTGTCATTCAGCAAGTCATGACAGTTTAGTTGGAATAGTCCTGAATAAGTTTGTCCCCATCTCTGCTTAATGTTAACTGAAATCCAGGAGTTGTCATCCATTCTGACCCTCTGCCTTTCCAGAGCAAAACTARCCTTAGATTTCTCTATATCACTGACAGCAAAATTCTCCGCAACAGTTGCACAGCAGTAAAGAATTCAAGTCAAAGTATTTTCTGGAAGGCAGAGGACATTTGTTTTCTGACTGAAAATAAGATTTTCCACCTTGTGTTCTCCATTGTAATGGTGACTTATGAGCCATCCTTAACTCCAGTTGGGTTAGTTCAATCCTGAAATCTAACAATATGGAAAAAAAACAGCAGATAAATATAATTTCAACTTTTTAGTGACATAAATATAAGTTGACAATAAATGATTGCACTAGACCAGGGCATATTATTTAGGAATCACAAGATGCTGCTGCTCTGATTAGACCAGTTGTAGTCTAGCTAGGACAAATAAACAAGCAAATACTTTTCCTTCTCTCCCACAGAGACAAGAGGAAATGACTCCGCATGAGCCAGTTATTCTGTTGTTCCCCATCATCTATCACTAAGTGTTCTCAATCATAATGTGTCAGGATGACAGACAGAATCRCTTCCTCTTGTACCTTTTGCTGTATTTCTGATGATTAGGCAACCATTTGTTAAACAAGGTGCAGTTTATATTTTTGCAAAGGAATTGTCTACAGTAAAGTAATTTAAGGAAGAAAATAATATAAGGTCTGAAAACTGCACATGCGGACAGATCTCCAAAGCTCAAATCTGTACATAATCAAGAGAGGCTACCATAACTTTGGTAGGTGAAGTATCCTCCACTTGTAATTATTTGTAATTATTTGAATGGAAAGGCCAGGACAGTAGGATATTTGCCACTCACRTTATGTGTGTGAATAACTGTCAGATCTCTACATTTTCACTGCAGCTTTCCCTAGAGCCACTTGGTATATGGGATCTACTGCTCATCGCTAAGAAAATAAACTTTTGCTGACTTTGTAGTAAAAGTCTTCAGGAGCCACCTTAAAGACCCTCTGATGCACCTTGYTGAGGAAGCCTAAAAGGTAATTGCCCTTAGCAATTACCTGAGTTTATATTTTTTCAGCTATTGTCTCTGAGCCCTGAGCTGTAGTGACAAATGGTTGGAGGTTCATGACTGGGGAGCTGCTGAAGTGGTTTAAATATCCCTTGTTGCAGTTTCTCTCTGCCCTATGGCAGGAGGGGACAAGTCCAGGCTTCAGGCACCTTGATTCCCTGCAGCCTCTTCTCTGAGACAACCAATAAAGATGACTTTGCACTGTGGCTGCAGATCAGAAACTGGGAAATTTGTTGGTACCCATTCCTTTCTGCTATCTCTGATACAAGGCTCTGAGCACTAGGAGGTGACAGTGAACATGCAGAAGCTCACTGTGTCCCAGAAAATTTCCCACAGGATGTCTTGTCAGGGTGTTTGTGTTGTGCCACCCTCATTACTTTGCCATTACTTGTCCTAGTGAATATAAAACTGCTGGATGAAGGGACATCTTTTCATATCTCCTGGACTATGGGTTCATTTATGTGCAAAAAGTGGAAGCAAAAAAGTGTATGCAAGAGCACCTTGAATAGACGCATAGAAAGGATGTTGTTACAGAGACCTATTGCTGGCTTTGATGAAAGAAGATAAACTCTATTGAGAAATAGCATGGGTATGGCTGCATTAACCTGAAGGAATCAGCTAGGACAAATAAGAGTCAGATCTCTTCTTGGAATAAAAATAGAATTATTTTGAGTTTTCACACACACATAGTTTTCTGCACAGTTATTTAAACTGCACCCTGTTGGTTTGCTCCCAAACTCCCTCAAACCTCTATTTTATGGTATCTCAATTTCCTTAAATTAATACTAATGTGAAGTTGACCACACATTAATATCTCCAGCAACAATGATTTCAAAACATCTCACAATTTCTTTCTTCAATGAAAAACTATATTTCACTAAGTGTTTTCTATAACATTTTGTCGTGCAAATTTGTTTATCCAAAGGGCCACCATCAATCTGCCGTGTAAATGATGATAAATGCAGGTAGTTCTACCATATCTGTCATTAGCGAAAAGAGAAAGTATTCACAAAATAATGTGAATGCCAGTATCAGTGAGTTTTCCTTGTACATATTGCAATATGAGAAGCTAAGGGTAAGGGTTTTGCTGGGAATCCCCAGACAGGTTTTACAAAAGTCTGTCCTGTTTTGTTATTTCTGATTGCTGGGCAGTTCAGCTTGGAGAAGCACAGGATGAAGATGCCATTCGCTTCTCACTTTCCCACAGAGAATACACCCCGAGGTTAAAGCTGAGCAACTGGGATTGCTTCCCTGCCAAGATGGGGAAAGTGGGAACAAAGCTAGATCTGGTTGCTCAGCATTATCATGAGCCATCTTGCTGCCAAGAGCACTTTTGCAGCATAGTCTTGTAGTGCTGCTTTTGGAGGCCTGTGCAGAGCCCGCTGATATGTCTCAGTGTCTCCTCTACTGTGGGACTGTTGCTGAGGAGCTCCTTATTTCTAGTTATTTAGTTCATAAAATAATTATTTGAATGAACTTTGCATGTTCAGTCATAACCAACTGACTGACAACGGATCTGACAATGGATCTGACCATGGGTTGGGTCAGGGCTGTCACTGGTGTGGTTTAGCACTTGTGYCCAGGCAGCTGGTTTGGCTTCTAAGGGAAGTATGAGGTAGCTGTCAGGTGGACGAACACCTACCTCTGCCCCGTGAGCTTTCCTGACCCTTTCATCGGCTCAATCCTTCTCTATGCAACTCTATCATATTTTTCTTACAATAACACTCAACACTTCCTCCAGCCATCACATGCTACTTTTAGCAAATCAGAATAGAAAGGCTGGAAAGATGATGTTTGCTGTCAGAGAAAACCTACGTTCACCCRTAACTGTTGACAAAGACTGTTGTCATTTGAGAATTATTCATTTCTGTTGTAAGTCCTCTGGAAAGCTCAGTATCTTGTAGACCCTCTTTCAGGACAGTATTTCATCTTCTCCTCTGCATTTAGACACAGAAGGTTTTCTTTCTCTTGCCTGAGGTGAGGTCAGGCAGAAAAAGAGCTTGGGTGGCCGAGTTGCAGGTGGCAAAAGAGCTCGGAAAGGTCTCCAGATGGCTGACGTAAGAGTTCATAAAAACATAGGCCCAACCCTCATCATACCTTTAAACCTAAATGTTTGTATGTGTCACCAAGCCATCATGTAAAACTATATAAACGTTTTCACATGTTGAACTACAGATTAACTCTAGTGCTTATGATCATAATTAGAACCACAAACACAACATATTGTGAAAAATACCACATGCACATTTAATTATAATTCAATTTTCCAGCCATGCACTCAGGGAAAGGAATTACTKAGTGCCTCTTGAAAGTTTTTGTTTGTTTGTTTGCTGCATTCAACACATCTTAGGAGATGATGAATATCTTGCAGAACTGAACCTCTTTCTTTGTAGAATTTGCAGATTTTCAATTTTTTCATTATTTCAGTGGTTGTAGTTTAGATCTGGAATTTTTTAAACTACTTTTTTTAAAATGAAAGACAAAGAGACATAAAGCTTCAATATGATTGATAGATATTCTAGATCAGATATACATAAAAAAATTGAATCTCTGTTTTTTTCAAACCATTAAAAATTATGTTAATATGCTAGAGGGATGGAGGAGTTTTACCAAAGTATGCCTTCTTTTAACCTTTTAATTCTTTTTATTTGAGGTTTACAGCATCAAGACAAATGTTTCCCAATGTTGCTTTAAGCATCTGCTTTGGGGTACATTTTGTCTTGTTTGTTTTCTGCCCCCAATCTTCACAAAGCAGCCCTGAGTTGGGGAACTTGAGCTAAGCCAGCTGGGATACTCACCCGAGGGAGAGCTGTTCAACGAAGAAACACCCATGAGTTTGATATACAAATACACAATTCAGCAGCTGAAGAAAGTAAAAAGAACCCTTATTATTTATATATATATATATATATATTTAATTTTGTAGCCGTTCACATAAATTTCTTTATGTTTGATACGTGTTGGTGATAAGAGATCCTCCAGAAAAGGGGCAACAGCAGTATCCTTTCAACACAATCTTCTACAGGATGGTAAGAGGCCAGAGCCCAGGGGCCATGACTCTACTAGAAATAGGAGAGCTTGTTACTTTTGACTCTTCCAAATTTGCTTAATTCCTTCACATTTTAATGTGAGTATGTCGGTAGTTCATCAGAAAGGGCAACTGGGAAGGACCATCAGTCTGGCCAAAATCAGGAAAAACAGAACAATCTTGGCCCACAAAAACTTACCCTCCTCTCTATACAGATATCTCCTAGGAAAGAAAAGCCTGGATGACAAATCAGGGGTGCATTGCCCTAATCTGTATGAAAATACAAAGGGAAGTGAATTGTGTGCAGAAGTCTGGCCCCAGCACTGGATTAGATAGCCAATCTAGTAAAAACATTTCTTGTGTAAAAAGAAGCCTTTGTTCCTCTTTGAAGTATTTTAACAAAAGTGTAGAACACAACTCTATTTTTTATTATCTACATTATTTTTTTCTCCTTTGTGCTTGTGAAAAAAAATTAAATATTTTTCATTCAATTCCTCTTTAAAAAATTCACATTTACATTCTTTCTACTGACATATTTCTTTCCACTGAAAGGTTTTGCCTGAAAAAGCAATATTTTAAAAAGACGATAACTGTTTTTACAAATTTTTACATTTCAAAAAAAAAAAAAAAATAAGCACAAGTGGTATTTTTTTCTGCAGTACAAGATGTGATGTTAAATTCTGCGCAACTGCAACCCAAAACACCACCTTGCAGACTGACAAGAAATTGTAGCTAAAGAGGGAACTAAGCACAGGTGTAAAGGGCTCCCTCAGTGCAGCACAACTAGCTTTTGCGTGAAAAAGCAATATTTTAAAAAGACGATAACTGTTTTTACAAAAATTTTTACATTTAAAAAAAAAAAAAAAAAAGCACAAGTGGTATTTTTTTCTGCAGTACAAGATGTGATGTTAAATTCTGCGCAACTGCAACCCAAAACACCACCTTGCAGACTGACAAGAAATTGTAGCTAAAGAGGGAACTAAGCACAGGTGTAAAGGGCTCCCTCAGTGCAGCACAACTAGCTGTGGTGTTTGCTGTGCATTTGAGTTTAGTGGGAAGCTGTCTTGGATGTCGGGCTTTTCTGTGAATCGGAATGCAGTGTGATAGAAAAATCTCACTGGTGTGTGGATGTGTGGAGCTTGAACCCTACACTCTGCCTGCCGTGACACATACTATTATTATTACAATTATTCTGTTTTTTTTTTCTTTCTTTTTTTTTTTTTTTTGCTCTGCATTAATGTAACCAAGATCATAACAGCAGCATATGCACAACAAAGCTGCTAACTGAGGAAATATCAGGCTTGCAGCATTTCTTTGCACCACAGTTGCTTATCAATGAAGCGTATATATAGCCTAATTAACATAACTGGAACGACTGTAATTATGCTATCATTTTGTTTACTTTAGCACATTCTGTTGAGGTATATGGGTAGCAATATTTGTTATTGAAATATTCCCCCTTGCTACATTCAGGCTGTTTAATTATCCTGTTAGCCTATTTTATTTATGGTGTGATTTAGTTGCCTTAAAGAGGRGAAAGTGTTAAAGTCCACAAACTCTTGGCTTTCATACTCTTTTCTGTTTCAGGTCTTGGACACAATCTGACAAAGCTTTGAATAGTTCTCACTCTGTGAGAAAGTCAGTCTTGTTACAATTAATGCTATTATTTGCTTAAACATGACTTTGGAGGATACAGGTCTAAAAATAAAACTAATCAAGAACATACAGAGCAAAAGTCCATTTAGGCTTCCCATTTGAAAAAGTGCAATCTGAAAATCAAACTGCTAGATTGGGATAACACTACTAGAGAAATACAATGAAAGAAAAGGATAGCAAATATTTGCCTTCCCCAGACTTAGTCTGTGCTTCCAAATTGAAAGTACATCCCTTTTTGGTAAAAGCTAGATATGTCTCCTGCTTGTGTTTCCAAAGAAGGCTCCTTGTGGAGGCAGACCCTTGGTTGCTCAGCAGTGCAGGCAATAGGAGCTGGCTGGTGCTCCATCCCACTTGGTGAGGTCACCTCCTCCATGCAGACCCTGCGTTCACGGCTGTAAATGCAGTGCCAGGCACCAAGGAGATTAACTCTAGTTTAGCTGGACCAGGAGCCATGAAGTTGAGCTCAGGCAGCTGATACTGAGTGTTAGCACTGATGTTTGGCTCAGCTGTGGTGTGATTTGACGCCTCTTCACAGCACAGTGCTGGTGTYGCTCATGCTGACCAGGTCCAGTTTGGCTTGAGCATCCTCGGAGCTCTGCCATGGTACCTTAGGCTGAATGTGAACATAACTCCAGGGAGGCAACCACAGCACCGTGTTCATGGTTGAGGTGCATTCCTCCTTGCTAGTGTGCATTACTGGGGGTCTGAGGAGGCAGAAATGTCTGGGCTGCCCTTCACCTTCCCCCATCTGTGTGCACTCACCTTGCAGCCACCACGCAACGGTGACCAGAACCTTCCACTGGTTTTCAGTGAACACAATGAACACAGCCAGCTCATCCAGCGGTCACCTGGCTTCTCAGCTGTCTCGTGTTTCACCAGAATGAATGCCTCTTTCTTTACAATGATGGGCAGAACATTAATAAAGCAAGTCATGTTTGTATGGCTATATGATTTCCACAATTAGGAATCTCAAGACTATATTTTAAGGTGGAAATATATAAATTAACATAGACAAACTGAGACTTTCAGTGATCACATCTTTGGGTGTAGTCCAGAACTTTTCTTCACATTAAAGGGATAGCAAAGGTTCTCTCAGGTCTTATAGTGAGTTTGCTGGTTGGCTGTTAGTACCATATTTTTTGGCTTTTGCATGGAAAATAATCACTCTTGGTAATATTCTCATTGGGAGAATACCTCTTATACTCAAGATATCATTCWTATAGTCATTAGTAATCGGGAATGTGTTTACCTATGGAGTCGACACATATAGATGTAGTGTCTTCAGCATGTGACAGGCCAGAGGTGTCCATATCTTTCCAAGGATCTTGTGATAAAAAATGCATGCTCTGAAGTCCTCCCTCTCCTCTCTCTACCAGAGGTCTTACACAAGGACAATAAAGATATCTAATATATATCTAACATAATGTGAGTGGGGGAACAACATATTTACTGTTTTTTTTTTTCTAAAAATTGCAAACACACTATAGTCTGAAGAGAAATAAATGAAGAGAAAGCATATTTGAGGTTTGCTTTTAAAAAATTCTCACGGTGTCTTTGCTTCTTTTCTGAATTTTTTTACCACTCTTGTTTAAGCACCATATGTAAATGAAAACTGCTTACATGCAAGCTCTCCCTTAGAGTTACATCAGCTAGTCYTAATAAAAGCTCAATATGTGGAACTTAATCATCTAACAGATGTTTTTATTTACCAGTTCTTATTTTTTATTTAAAATTGCTCATGGGGTTTTCTATTCACTTGGATCTAATTTAAGTGTGTAGACCCAAATCGATTTCTGACAATAAATCATTAAAATGACACAGTTTTACATAAGAGATGAATTTGGTCCACCAACCATATTTTTTAAGAATAAGATGATCTCTGTTTCTGGAACACAACCACGTATATATTCCTTCCAACCCTTGACCATCCACACAAATACAAATAATTAAGGACATCACCTGTGGAGGCAGATACATGCACGTGTCTCTCTTCACATTTCTCTCATTGCTATCCAAGGTCTTTCACACAAAATTTTAGCAACTTTCCCCCCCTCTTCTTATATAAACACAGAAAAATAAAGAAGACTGGGGCTTAGGACCAAAACTCTCTACTTCTAGCAAAAGCAGAAATCAAAGCAATGGAAGTTGTGTCCTAACAAGAACTGCCAGATTGAACCAGCAACATAACACTTCCAAAAATTTCAGGTCCATTGCGTTCTCTGTGCAGTCCTGTTACCTTCTTCTCTTGTTGTATAGCTCACATTTCCCCTGTACTGGGTTATCTGAGCAATTTATATTAAACTTCTCTCACTCACATGGCATTTGCACAGCTGCACGCCCCATTCAGGCTTATTTCATATCTTTTTTGTTTACTCTGTGTGCAGGTGACAACAGTGATGGTTGAATGGACCAGCTGTTGCTGTCAAAAAGAGCTATAGGTATAACTTTGCTTGAGCAAGCCTAAACTCCCGTGGTCGCTTGCATGTCCTTTGTGTGCTGAGTCTTCAGCCTGCTGGGACCTACTTGTTTAGGTAACTGGGAAAGAAGTAGCAACTTCTCGGAAGAGAGGAATTTTTGAGAATACCAGAATGAGAGAGGAGTGAAAGCAGGAGACCAAGTCTTATCAAAGATAGCCTGTTYCAGCTCTGGTGAGGCCTCACCTGGAGTACTGTGTGCAGTTCTGGGCTCCCCAGTATAAGAGGGACGTGGAGCTTCTCGAGAGGGTCCAGAGAAGAGCAACTAAGAGGATTAAGGGAATGGAACATCTCTCGTACGAGGAGAGACTGAGTGAGCTGGGCCTGTTTTCTCTGGAGAAGAGAAGGCTCAGAGGGGATMTGATTAAYATGTATAAGTTCRGGAAGGGAGAATGCAGGGAGGAAGGGGACAGGCTGTTYTCACTGGTGGCCAGTGACAGGACGAGGGGTAATGGCCATAAGCTGAAGCACTGGAAGTTCCATCTCCAGGTGAGGAGGAACTTCTTTCCTGTGAGGGTGACAGAGCAGTGGAACAGGCTGCCCAGGGAGGTTGTGGGGTCTCCTTCTCTGGAGGTCTTCAAAACCCGCCTGGATGCCACCCTGTGCCACATGCTGTAGGTGTGCCTGCTTGAGCAGGAAGGTTGGACTAGATGATCTCTAGAGGTCCCTTCCAACCTTGAATATTCTGTGATTCTGTGATTCTGTTCTTCACAGGCTTCACAGACTTTATTTCACAGGCCATGTTTGAGCAGCATGTGTGGTTCTGTAAGGACACAGATTGAGTCCTTTCTACTGCTATGGTCCAGGGGTGCCTGCAATGAGGGCAAGGCAAGAGCAGGGTGCAAGCGAAATAATTTCAGGCAAATGAAATTGTTGCAAGATTCAATGCCTGGTATGTGTCCATAAACTGGAATTATGGTAGGGTACTGAAAGCCTGGAGTAAAGAGCCTCAAGATGATCACAAATGGTGAATGTTTCAATTGTTAGATGTATACCTTCTAAGCCTTTCATTTCCAACAACACCGTAGGGGGCCACTGTGTTTGAGGAGATATTTATTCATGTGCATGGGCTACCACAAACTGCTGCCTTTGCAGAAGATGATTATCATGTAGACAGTTTCCCTGTCTACTTGACTCTGTCATTTCCCATCAGCAAAAATGAATCCTTTTCTCAGACCAAAGCRCCTCCTATAACCCCAAATTGAGACACCACAAAACTGCTGCACTTTTTATCCAAACTAGCCATTGTTTAATTGTGTTGCTTTTATCAGAAAATTGCTTTCTTTTAAAATTTCCAATATGTGGCAGGTCACATCGTAATGCATTACTTGAGGCTGTATCTTTCATCTTTCATTCAAATGAGACAAACTTAACATGATTTGATGCTTGCAACCTGCTTCGAGCATGCCATGTGAAAGGTTTGAGAGATGCGTCTTTCGTGGGAAACAAAGAGTTCCTAGATTTGTTTATCCTTTTATTTACATTTTACTGCTTCTTTAATTTCAAACTGAAGTGGAGT
Organism: Nothoprocta perdicaria; assembly: GCF_003342845.1. NCBI lineage: Eukaryota > Metazoa > Chordata > Aves > Tinamiformes > Tinamidae > Nothoprocta > Nothoprocta perdicaria. Next base: position 392,481 of record NW_020455562.1, read on the forward strand.
TGTGAGAGAAAACAGCTAATACTGTGACTAATTTTCATAGTTTTAAAAGTTGTCTCAATTTTCTATTGTTTGATTTATGCTTTATATTGGTTAGTTTTCCCCTACTGATGGTGTCTTGTTTGCAATACAGATCTTGCTCAGTGTAAGAGGAACTGCAGGCCCAGACACTGGGCGTATGTGCTTCGCTGAGGAGCCACTGGAGAGAGGCTGCTGTCTGTCTGTGACAGCAGTGTCCCTGTGGGAGTGTGGGGGACATACATTCATACACACATAGGGTGCGACAGTGTGACCGTGAGTATGACTGAACACGTCTAAGTCAGAATTCCCCCTAAATATAGCTACAGGATAGTTTTATTCTGTGATATTTTCACATCTTTCTAATTAAAAGCAAGTAAGTAAGTAAGCAAGAAAGAAAGACTATCTGTTGATCCATCTTATTTTCCTAAAAAAGGATCTTGTCAGGAAATTTTTGTTGAAATATTTTCCCATGTCCTCTGTGTAAGTAGCCATATCAGCATGCTAGTGCTTAGAGTCTGCTAGAAGAGATGTCTTTCTGCCACTACCTGCATTTTATTTTCTTCGAGTCTSTTGAGATGTAGTATTTAGATGTCGTAGCAAAAGATGATAGTCAAGTATGAATATAAACAGGTTCATAATTCACCCTGGCCTGGATTCTGATGCCTTTATTCCTGCTGAACTATTCTATTTCATCTCATGAGTGATCCCAGCTATCTGAGTAGCATTGTTTGGGCTCATTTCATTGTAAGAGTAGGTCACAGATTCTCATTTATGGAATTTTTCAATGAAAGAAACTATCTTAACTGCACATTTTATCTAGTACAGATGATAACATAACTGCAGCAACCTAATTCTGAATCATTTCAGGTCTTAAGATCATGATTTTAAAAAACACCTCCTGATTCTTGTGCTGATTAAGCACAAATCTAATGTAGGGTAAATTAGATTAGGTAAATCTAATGCTGGGTAAAATTATAATACTCTTACGTATAAAGTTATATTACTGGATCTAAACAGTCTTTTTCAGTGTCAAAAGTTATTAAATTATAAATGAATCTTTTGTCCTAGACATACAGATCTGATCAAGATTAACTCCAAATTTGTATGTATTATTTTAGCTGCAATTGAAGAAATTTGCTTTTCAGCCATATTGAAGTGTAAACAGATTGTAAGAATATTCCAAGCTTTCTTTCTAATATCTTAATTACTAGTTATTCTAATTGATGTAAAAGATGAGAACAGTGAAATTCTGGAACAACTTTCCAGTACTTTATGCTGAAGGAAACATGCAGACCTACCTCAAAATCCCAAATAATCTTCTTAAACAGAAGTCTAAATTTTAAATGTCACTCCTTTCACCTTTTAAGTGATTTTAATGACACAGTTGTTGGAAACAACAAGAAACTAGCTTCGGTACAAGAGTCAGCACTCAGAGTTTCTTACTTAGTAAAACAAGGRGTATATTTTGCCTAGGCTTCCTAAAGTTGCCTAAATGGTAAGTGAAACCAAGCAGTGMTGTAAGGAGCAGAGGATCTGGGTCTGTAGCTCATGGATGGCTGTAATTGACTGGGGCGAGAACAGAAATATTTCCAAAAGAAATATTTTTATTTCCAAAATGGAAATATGTTCCATGCTTTTCTGGGTGCACAAAGTGTGTGGTGCTCTCAGTTGCTGGCCCAAGTTGTGGTGATAAAGGTAAGTGGTATTTTCTGGCTTATCACTATCTATGTGTCCTCGTTAAGATGAAAATCAAGGGTRAGTGTCATGGTCTTTTCCTAAGATACCCATTCTTGCACCCAAATGAGATTTTCCTTTGGCAAGCTCGCAGAACATTGAGTTTCATYCTGGATCTGCAGCCAACTGCTTGACTTGGTTATATAACTCAGAAAGTAATGACTAGTGTAACCCATTCATGTAAAGAAGGCAGTATGTCAAGAAGCTATTATAAAGAAAGCTGTGATGCTACCATACGCAGCAGGGCATATCATGAGCAATAGTTTAAGCTCTGTACAGCAAGCCAACATAAATCTAGAAAGTCAGCCAGACTCCTGTACTAATTTTTTCCAAAGAATGTGCCAGAAGGTGTCTGTTGTATTAAGCACCTAAATAGAGATCCTGATTCACAGTGTTGCTAAATGCTTTCAGTGCCAACTCTCTTCATAGAAATAGCTATATGAGCAGTAGTGAAAATTGCTTAATATACATAGATTTCCCACAAAATCCAGAGGGACCCTCTGGGTGCTTCGCACTTCCTCACTGCATGGTAATGGGTCTTCCTGTCTATTGTCAGTCACTGAAAAACACTTTCCTTTATGACTCCTAAAATATCAACCCTTAAACAGTCAGGGCAGCTTCTGTAAAATCCTCCTTAACAAAAATCCTTCCTAACAAAAGTCAGGTTAAGGCAAAAGGCAGAGAGAAGTATTAATTTGTAACATTCAAAATACAGCATAAACTAAGATTTATGCAAGGTATGGGTAGAATGAAAGAAAAACCATACACATAAAATTCTAACCTGAGTTTGTTTCTACTATAATCATCTAACTTGCTAAAAATGTTTTGCTGCAAACCACTCCAGCAATTTTGTCTTCCTTCATGGCCTCTGTGCCAGCGCATGTACCTAGGAGCCTCCCTGAGCGAAGCTCAGCAGCTCTGCTGGGGTCCTCAGGGGTTGCTCACATCAGCTTTCCACTCTATCAGTATGGATTATTCCTAGGAAATTCTAACTAACAGCTCATTTCCATTCCTCTAACAAGATACACAACATACTATGGCTGTTTGTGAGCCTTAATAAACTTTTCATTTTTTATCTATGCAAAATTTTATTCCAAAAACTAATTGAAAGTTCTAATCTTTTCAAGAGACAGTCACAGCAGTGTACAAAAAACCTTGATGAAATATCTAAATAAATACATCATGGAAAACAAGCAAATCCTGGTGATGATAAAAGCCTAATCCAATAAACTAATCTGATCAAAGGATCAGTCTTGTAAAATCGATTACATTTGTCTTCAAACACAAAGACATAGACAAGGTTCTTAGAAGAAATACGTTCTCTGTAGGGATTAAACCACAAATTGATTTATGAATATACTCCCCTAAGAGAAACTAGCATATGATTGCTAAGGTATCTCCATCAATAACCAATGGGAACTTTGTCTCCTTTATACTAGTTTAGTAACTCACTTGAAAACATGTAAACAATGTTTTGTATACAGCATGTGATTTATAACATACACTGTTTTGTCTTAATGCTTGTAAGGAGAACAACAGCAAGCTGCAAAACCTTCTGCTCCAGATCATTCCTTCAAAATAAATCCAATTCAGATGCTCTGTGAAGATTGGTATTTCAAAGAGATAACTGACAATTTATATATCACCCTCCTTATTTTGCAAAGAGACAGCACATCTGTAATCCATATTTATTTCCCATTAATAGTTATGAGGGTGCTGCTGCATTGATTGTTTTATATCATGCACTTTTCATCTTACCAGTCAGCCTTATAGATATATAAAAAGAAAGYAGCACTTTCTCCTTTCTTTTTCACACCTAGGATATATTCTAGGATGAACCTTTTCAAATATCCTCAAGTATGATATTGAACCAGTGGAAACTCAGCAGTGTCATAAGTTTATTAATGAAATCCACATTGTTATAATCTATTTTTCATTCCCCTTTCAGACATCTACAACAAATATGAAAGCAGAGCAGCACAAAGAGGAAGTACTGCATTTCATAAAAATTATGTCAAAACGTTGAGTCACTTCAGAGTTTAAATTGGTAATTGTGTGATTTTGCATGCCTGCAGGACGTGTAAAAGTGCCAAAGTAATTGGATCATAGATTTTAGGAAACTGCGGGGAATAGACTATGGTGAAATAACAAASAGGAGATGAATTGTAACAAACTATGCTAAAGGATAAAAGGGGTGTAAGGTAAATGCCAAAAGGTTTGGTAAAGCCAAAGGGGTGTATTCCCTTCCAGCACCTAGGCTATTCTGCCTGTTGAAATACAGGCAAAACACATTGCTTGGACTATCTGCAGGCTTTTCTATTCTCTCAGCCTTAGGAAATAAGACTACACAAATAACATTTGAGTATGTCTTACTAGATACAATCCCAAGCCCAGGCTGTTTTCTTCCAACTGCCCTACCCATGACAGTTGCTTCACCAGCATGTACCTAGGAGCTCATGGTGATCTGCCAAGAAGGCTTGACACAAAGTATGTGCTACCATAGAGAGAACCACATCACTCCTTTTTCACTTTTATTTTTGTCCAGTTCCATGTTTAATATAATAGTTTCTATGACAATATAGGTCTTTTTGGTTTCCCTTAAACTTATTTTAGATTTCTTTGAGCCTTTGACTGTMGTTTGAGCCTTTGACTGTTTGCTTCAGTAAATCAGTCTCAATTAAAAATCCTATATAGGTAAACTAAAAAATTAACATCCTATGCAAAGAGATGCAGAACTGCACAAGAAATGTTGGATCTGCAAATATTACTTTTCAGTGTGGATTTTAATCGTGGTCCATGAGTCTATTGTTTCTCTCCTCTATGTAAAGCTGGTATATTTAAAAATATCTTTACAACAGGGTTCTTTCTCTGCTCATAMCTAATATTGCTCATAAATCAAAATGCTGAAGATGTAATCATTGGCTTCATGTCATATTAAACATTCAAAATCATTATCCCCAAATCCTCTGGGGAAGAGGGCAAGATGCTCTCAGTTCAGCTCCCTGTGGACTGTAGGGCAGTAGCACAAAGATGTAGCATATAATTGGACTCAAGTGGTAGTCTGAGCTCACATGAGGCCTTTGAATTACTCCAAACCTCCTCTTGCTTTAAAATGAGACAACTGAAAATGCGCACAGTTCAGATTTCCAACTGCCTATGGTTAAAAAAGCTTTAACGCTTCCAGAAGCAGAGCAACAAATGACTTAGGTGTCTGCATATGACAGGAAATATCAGCCTTTTAATTCAGGGCCTTTTGTGAGCATTTTGGCTTCAGGATGAACTCTGAATTCTTGAATTAATATTGAAGAGCACAAACCTCTGTTTTAAACTGCAGAATATAACAGGAAATGAAGTCCCAAATGAAAGCACCATGCAAACACGAACTGTGAAATATTTCCGATAAATACCAGATACTACTTTTTAAGGATGTATGACATCTAGCAGATGCAGGAAACAATGACATAATCAGACATATATTGTCAGCCAATTAGTATGCTAGAACACATGCAATGCAAAAATCACTGACCTGACATCAGCTTTGATATTGTATATATGGTATGTGTTTAATTTATTTTGCCAAGGATGATTTTAAATGATTAAGTTATCATGCTGCACAATGGGGAATATATCAGGAAAGGACCGATCTGCAGTGGAACTGTTTCTTGTTTTCTTTTCTAACTGTCCAATACTAGTTTCAGCTTGCAGCAGAACATTAATGTTAAGATACTTTCATCTGGTTTGCTGCAGCAAGTATGTTCTTAAAATTTAGGAGACAGGGGAATTGTCTAGATTAAGTTCACATTCACATCTTAACCCACTGTCCTAATCCACAGTTATTGCATAGTAACACTGAACACATTTCATGCTTGGGGTAGAAGAAACAAATATTCGCTTCCTGAAATAGATGTACATAATGCATCAACAATAGCACTTATAATGCAGGTTGGAAGGAAAAATAAGTGGCTCAGACACGAGCCCAGGACTTAGAGGAATCTGCTTTCAAGCTTCACCAAAAGTTTTCCTCRCAGTAAGTCAGGTGGCCTTCCATATGCCTCAATTTCATTTCAAACACAAGGCTAATAGCATCGTTCCCTGTCAGAAAAGGAAGAAATGTTGTAAATTTGTGGTTCAGCCTAGGGAGAAACAGGAAGAAATCACACATCTTGATTCTCACTCTCCAGTGTTATTTTTGGAGCTTTACAAGGAGGTAAGAGAGATGAAAGCACCATMCGAACTGTTCTTTCTACTGCTGGAGCAAAGGTAATGCTGTTTATCAGATTTAATAAACCTGCTTTTACTCTCTTGCACTTGAAACACTGCAGCACTTTGTTTTCTTTGTAATGCTTGGAAGTGATACTTCTTCATTGGCTCAGTTTATGCTCAAAGAGATTTAGGATTGGAAATAACTTTTTGGTGGCACTTTTACTGTTYGTCTCAAGGGCCTGACTCACAGAATCCCTGTCACATTCCCCCAGTGCACTAACATTTCAGCTGGAGCACTGCAGCTACTATAATCAAGCAGTGGTCATATCTATATGTTATATATTGCTTTGTAGTGAGTAAACAGCTAGTGCTGAAATGAAACCAGTGCAGCAGGAGGTGGCAGGTTCCAGTTCTGCCTTCAGAAAGGCAATGGAGCTCTAGTGGGCTGAGGGTGGGAAGCCAGCCAAAGAACCCCAGGTCAGACCTCTTTTCCTACAACCACAATAGGAAGGAGAGGGAGATACAGGTTTACCAGTACAGTGCTTCATAAAACTAAGTTGGCAGGGTGAAATTCTAGCATGGTGACAGCAATGGGGAGTTTTCATTGACTTCTGCAGCACCAGAATTTCAGCCTCAAGAATACATCATTTTCCAGCATCAACAGAAAGTTCTTGCACACACCTGCTCTGGAGATGTACCATCACATCACTCATATTAGGATTTTGGGTACTGATTATCTTCTGCAAGGTTGCCCTCAAGCTACATGCTCTCCCTGTGACCAATTTTTGCTTGTTTACATCTTTCCCTATCTTTCCTTTTTTTTTTTCACCTCTTCAAGTTCTTTCTTCTCTAATATTTTCCAAACCTCTGTGAGGTCAGTGTTCTTGAAAACAAAAAACAAAGAAGCAATTCCCTTGCCAAGTGCAAACAGATGCAGCATATAAGCAAAGCTGTGAAGTCAGACAAACCTGTAACATCTCCACAATGGAGCCCCTCTCTCTTCCTCTGCGTGAGTGTCTACACTCCATTTTCCTCCCTTGTTAACATCATTTCTTTACGAAGACTGGAAAGACTCCTATGTAAGCTTGAGACCATAGTAACCCTAACCTCTATAATGAGTATATCATACTAATAATGTAAATAATGGAATTTAATAGTATGTTAACAATCCTGTTAGATGTCAGCAGAGACTTATGGAAAGGATTCTTTGATCTTATAAAAAAAAACAGCCAAAACAATCAAAAGAACCTCAAGGGCCACCAAGTCTTAGAAATYCCTAATACTGCCCCGGGGCCATGGGGCCTTCAAGGCTTCCAGCTGGACTTCTGACCGCCAGGAGTACTTCATGCTACAGCAAAGCTCACGGTAGGTCTCTTTAGACCTGTACTTGAAAAATGCAAAATTGAGCCTGGAAATACTTGAACCTTGGCATCAAGTCCTTTAGCACAGAGACAGCAGCTCATTTACTAGAATGGCTATATATTAACACAAACCACTAGAGGGAGGGAGAGGTCCACAGTGYCAGAATAGCACTTTCCAAACCAGGCTTTGCCTTCTCCCCCATTTTCTAATGCAGGATGGGCCCTGAATTTTAGTAGCATATTGGGATTTCAGTTTTCACCCTGCTCAGAGGTCAAATGAAGGTGGCAGTAGTTCCCCATGGACTCAAAGGTTTGGCCCTCTGGAAACTGAGTTGGGAGTTTTGCTTCAGCTCCAGGGTCTCCTCGCACATGGATGCAATTTCTCGGTGTGGAGCCTGCAGGCCAGATGTACGTATCCCATGGGCTGAATGTGGCCCAGGAGCCATGAGCTACAGCACCATATGTAAGTGGTGTTTTACATACCTATCAAATGTCAGGTCTCGGCTCAGATGCAGATGAAGTATAATTCTACTACTGTAGCAGAGTTCCTTAATATTATCCTGCAATGTGGAAGAGTTCTTCCTCCAAATCATTAGCAACAGATGAGCTTTGTGCTTATTATAGGCCCCTGAGTACTTTGTAGAAAAACATACCCAGAACAAAGTGTGTCTCCATTTCTCCTCAGCTGAGTTTTAGCAAGGAATTTAATAAGGATTTATGGGCTTTCAGAGATTGCTTTGAGCTTAGCCAAGGACTCTTTCTTTAATCAAACTTTTCCGTGGGGGCAGGGGAGGATGTGATTCCAAGGTTATAGAAATTGAAGCAATATCTCAGGTATCTAGCTCTAGCCTCACACAACGTGCTACTAGCCCTTTAACTTATACAAGAACAGACTTCATTTTTACACATCTCACCCATAAAAGCTTTGCATGAGTTGTAAAATGTTAGGCTCAATTAGCTTTTAAATTTCAATACCTGGGTTATATGATGTTTGAAAATAAAAAAAAAATCTGTAAAATTTAAAAAATTAAAAAAAAAAATGTGTAGGGAGCAAACAGAAAATATTTTACATCATTGAATATTGGTTAAACTACTGAAGATYACTTGGATGATTGGAGATGGGCAAATACAGGAAGATAACTTTCACTGCTTCAAGCAGCTTAAATTGTTGATAAGAAATATTACAGTCTGGGGATGTGATAGACATCATTCTGGTGTGAGTAAAGGGGATGTCATCTTTCTTGCCAAATTAAAGTTTCAGGCATTTCAAAGAGCTTTTGAGTGAACTTACACAAGATTTCCAAGTCACTTGAATTTTGAAAGATTGAGTTCAGAAAAGAACGGTTTGRAGCATTTAAGTGGGAAGACAGTTATTAAATACAGAGACAAATGTAAGAAGAACTGCAAAAAAGGACTAGTTTTATGGACCCTGGAAGCAATGATCCCTTCCAGCTTAGAATAAGCATTCCAGTTCTGTTCACTTTTGTCTATGTAGGCTGTTTGCTGAACTCCTGAGCATTGTAGCTGGTTTCCAGCAGACTATTTTCAATCAGGCTATATCTTTTCTGAGGCACAGCATGCCAAACTGGACTCGAGACTCAAGATAAGTCATCAAAAGTAGAGAAAAATAACTAGAATTATTCCACACATCTAGCTTACTTTCMTGTGTTTGTATTTGTTCTGGCTAGGATTTACTGTCTTTTTTTTTTCTTTTCTACAGACCTGTAGTTCAGCTATTATTCTGTCTCTTTTGTGTACACATCTGATTATGCCTACATGTGTTTTACTTACCCTATTAAGCTGCATCCTGTTTATTTCAGGGCATTTAAAAATTTATTAAAACCATTTGAGGTTTTCAGATTTTGTTATACGAGCTCCTTTTTTCACCATCCAAGTCTTTAACAAAAATATTTGTTAAATAATGATGTCAAACCCAGACCCCTACTGCAAAATGCTGGGTCAGTCCATTTGCCAAATGGTTTTGGACTAAACATGAACCCAAAGCCCTTGGAGATGGAATCAACACGTGGCTGTACTTTATTGAAAGAGGCTAGAGTTTCCAYAGTGAAGCAGAACAGCTATCTAGTCCAATAAGATATTCCTAACCTTGGCTAGTTTCAAGGTAAGATTTAAGCAACTGTGGAATGGGCAGCTGTGGAACCAGGGAAGATTATGATGTTACCAGAAAATTGCAGTTGACAGTAGGCTAGAACATACTGTGTTTCTGCCAGACAATATTACCTGGAAAACTGAACAAGGAAGAGTGAATTAATTGAGACCTCTTTGAGAAGATAAATTGCATATCCAGTAAGAAAGGATGGTTTTTGTTTTTAAGTCTGCTCTGCTTTGTAGGAGGTCTGACTACTGCCTCTACCACGGCTTTTTTTTTTTTTTTTTTTTTATGGATCTTGAACAAATCAATTAATCTCTTTGAGTTTCAATTCTCTGTCTACAAAGTGAGGGTGATAGCTCTTTCCGAATCTTAGGGATACAGGCAATTGAGATGTCTGAGAGGCTCCTTGACACTGTAAGTGCCAAGAAAAAAATAGCCCTGGAGAGGAAAGGATGAAGCTAGAAGGCATCAAAGATCAATAAAAGCCTTGATTATAATCTATTGTGTATCTGGTGAAACACCCACACCAACTCAGAAGACACACTGCTCAGCTTAGATAAGAGAACTCAGGAAAGGCACAACCTACCTGTGCTAAAAATAGAAGAGGCTAAAACAAGCAATAAGAAAAAGGAATGTGTACACCTTTTCAGGGCATTTGGATCCTATATAGAATGTTTATGTAGAGTGAAAGTTGCTAATCATCAGTCATGAAAAGTCAACTAAGAGAGTATGACAACCTGAGTTCTTTAAAGCCACAGTCAAAATAGTTTTAGGAGCCTGCCCCAGAACATCTCTGGGGAGAGTGGGACACATCACTAACTATGGGAAAGGACTGATTTTTTTACCACTGGTGAGCTCCGTTCCAGAGTCTGGAGAAGAAAGTGGGTGCTGAAAGTGATAGTTGCTGCAGCATTTGGCCCTAATCTGGAGAGGGGATGAGGTGATGTTGTGTGGAGCAAAGAAGCAAAGTCACACTATGGAGCCAAGCAATACAGGCTGGGGCTAGGCTAGGCTATACAGAAAAGCACTAGTGGGGCACTAGACTAGCAACTCTGTCATTTGATTTTAGCAGCATTTATAAATCTTGTGTTTTTCTGTAGTCAGAATCATGTTTCTGACATATGCTGATACCAGCCATCACTGTGCTTCAGGCTGAAAGAATCTACGAACAAATAATTCCTTATGGTAAGTCTGCAGGATTTCTCACAATGTTGCACATGCTCACACAGGCACATGTATGCACGTATATGTATGCACCAGATTGAAATCTTCACAAAATGTAGATGCAACTTCTGTTTTCTTTAAATGTGGCTGAATGAGGAGTTTACCATTTATGTAAGAACCTCTCAAACGTTTCATCCACAGTGGATGTGATCGTTTCTTCAGGTTCAATTCTCCTTTGCTGGAGAAGCATCCAACCCAATCTCACTCTTTGATAGATAGTACCTTCTGTGAGGAGGAATGGTTAGAGGGGTGAGAGGAGGTATGATAAGATACTACAACTAAAATGACTTCCTTATAGGCTTAAAAGAAAAGACTTGCTTCTTTGGAGGAAGGGGAACAGACTCCTGCTTTCAAGAGAGCTGTTCAAGCACTGACCTTGATCTACAACTCTGCCTTGCTGCGCCCACATCTCTTTCATAGCTGCCTTTGCTTTGAATGTCCTTGTGCACAAATGTGCACATCTCCTTCATCTGTATGTGTCAGTCCACTGAGCTTATGAAGCAAGAAAGTGAAAGGAATTTATAAATTTGATCACAGACACTAAAGGAGCAACACAAGGAAGAATGACGAGCTTATGTCTCTCCTCACGCATCCACTGGGGACAAGATATCTCATTTTTAAGTAAAACCTATCACTTAATATAATTTCTCTCCATTATTTAAGATGGCCTTTAAATATAATATGCTTATTCTGATTTTCTTCCTGATCTTTTTTTCTTTTCCCTCTTCCCCTTTGAACACAGTAGATCTTATTTCTGATATATAAGGATGGTCATCTGCTCCTCTCTTTCTCATGGGATCTCCTTGAATAGATGAGAAATGATGAACCTTYCATTCCTTTACTCTCCTGGTCCCCAGGGAAATAACTGTGGACACAGATAGGGAAAAAAAAAAAGAGTGATCTGAGCTTTTCTACCATCCTTTACTTACACTTTTTATGGTTTCTGTTCTCTTCAATATTGCTTATGTATTTATGTTCAGCAAGCAACCCAGTAGTCTCTACTCTCACTACAGGAGTGTTTCACCACAGCAAGGTAGAGGGTATACGATACCCTCTAGGGTAAAACACTAGGTAACGGCCAAATGTTTGTCATTTACAGCACATTTTAGAACTGCTAGAATTATGACACAAAATGCTGTTGTCATTTAGGTCTGGATCAATCTAGGGTAATCTCATTGGTCTCAGCACCACTCCCAAGTTTACTCTTGGTGTCACTATTAGCAAATCTTCCTTTAAAAACTGCCAGACCTAAAATGAAGATTATAACATAGTTTTGTACAGGGCACAGGACCTGAAAGAGCAGAATTAGTGTGTAGATTTTGTTCCACAAGCTGTGGTAAAAATATTGGCAGAGATTAATATTTGCCTGGTTTCAATGCTCTTTACAAACTCAGATGTTAGATGAGATTTAGCAGAAATCTCTTTCCCCAAAGGCAAGTGAATTTTTGTATAACTGTGAGCAAAGGGGAAAAACAGATCTGTATCCTGATTTGTATCTGCCATTTATAATTCTTTTTGATTGCCTGAAACAAAACCATGCACCCAGAAACAAGAAATACTGCTTTAAGATGGAAGTTTGCCAGCAGAATATAGAAGGAAAGAGATGGATGCTTTAGCTGGCTTCTTGATATATATATATATAACTCTGTATAGCTCTGTATGGCTACAGTCTTTGATGGGGCAGTTACCTCATCTCCTACAAAAATTAGTAGTCATTTTTATTTCTCTGCAGGAAAGAGAACAGCTCTCAGCAACCCTCAGGAGCAGGAGGGACTCGGAGGAATCTGCAGCACTGTTTCTTGATGGAAACAGTAGACGGAGCTATGAGAGACCTGCCTTATGGAGCCTGTGTTCTCCTAAGGTGGTCCTATGAAGAAGTGAATGGAAAACTGATGAGGTAACATCAGTGTCATTTGGTCAATTCTAGYCAAGGTTTTACTTAGCTTCTGTCTTTGAGAGAAAAGCACTACATGATTTGCACACAGAGAGAACAGCAGAAGCACCTGATGGACTTCAGAGCCATAATGTGTCAAACTGCAGAAAAGATGTGTATTACAGGTAATTACTGCATCTGCAAGTCATTATTTCCAATAGAAATAATATGTAGAACCAAGAGCCACTGTATCTCAAAGAAGACTGCAGGAGATTGCCTTTAATTAACTTGAGTCACAAGTGTATGGAGGTAAATAAATCAATGAAATCTTGATCTCCTTAGAATTGAGTTGGAATAAGATGCCTTTATTGCCTCAGGAATCTCTCTTCTGCATCATTTCTCAGCAATTCAGATTGATTTGGCTATTCAGTGTGGGGCTATGAGTTTTCCTCTTCATGCCTAAGTATGTTGTCAGCAAGAAGAAGATGGACTTCATTAATATTAGCACACATTTTCAGTGGTAACATGCAGCTTGTGGTGCCTTGAAGCCTGTTCTTTTTTTTTGCTCTGCATACAAAGTGTCACAKGGATAAGTTAATACTAGAATTACCAGGAACTTTGTTTGAGGGAGTCAGCAAGATTGGCTAAGGCTAAGAAATATGAGCTTCAGAGTAAGGGTTTCTAACTGTGGTCTTGTTCCCAGGGTGGGTTTTCAATTATGCTAATAGGATTATCTATCTATGACAGGAGAAAAGTAAAAGGGGTCAYTGGAACTAGAAACAGTACCAAACACTGAAGACTTGAGAATGACTTTATGTTCTTCACTGTCAGTTTGTGCAGACTGAGCAGGTAAATCACATTTCACAAGGGTATTTTRACTTCCCTGATGGGGTAAATATTGCCTAGTCAAAAGCCCACAGAAATTCAGGCAGAGGACTGTCAATCCTTGGAGAGTAAATGTCTGAGCTGGATATGGAGCTATTCTTATACAGGACACAGACAAAACAACTACAAGGACTGAAAAGTAATTCTATAGCTTTGTGCTTCCAATTTACATTCTCTGTGGAGGTCAAAAATTTAATGGCTAGTGGCAATAAAATCACCTTATATTATACATTGAGGGTTAGTGTAGCTTAAAAGACAAACCAATTTCAGACATGGGAGAACAGAATAAAATTTAAACCATAGAAACAATAATTTCTTGCTCTGGAAATCAATAACATTTCACTGAGAAAGGTTGCAAAATCTCCCCATTTTCTGATGCCTAGGCTCTGATTCCTCTTCTAAGCATTACTCAGTTTCTGCAGACTTTGATTCTCACTGAGAGGAAACAAGGATCCGACCTCTGCCTGAACTTGGGTCCTGTGGAGAAAAAGATTCCCCAGGCAGAAAAATAAAGGTTTCCAAGCTCCTTATACATCTGTTTAGACTCCCACCAGGCAGTGTGTTCACGCGCCTGTGTAGCAGTCTTGAATGTTCTCCTCCAATTAACCTCTCTGAGAAGTCTGCCAGCTAATTTGCTGACCAACCTCAAACAACTGAAAAAAGAAAAAAAAAAAAAGGGAAATAAAACAAATGCCAGGCAGCAGTTTTAAGCATGATTCTTGCATTAACTTTGCCAGCTAGAGCAAACAAACAGTCCTAGCTGCTGTGCAATAACTTCATTCCCTAGTCTGTTCCTAACACTGATCCCTTCTCACCCCCAACCTTTCTCACTGGGAAGTTTCCTGATTYGATTAAGTCAGTATTGATTTCCTTGGGCTGCATATAGTGGAAATCCCCAAAGTGGAAGAAGCTGTAAACATAACCCAAAATTCAGCTCACTGCAGCTCCTAAAAAATAAACAGATAATGCCACAACCTATGTTACACTTGAAGCACTTCCAGGGAATTTGCTGAACCYCCCAGATTAGTCTATCATAGCTTCCTGCAGTTTCCATATAGTGGCAAAATAGCATGCATGATCACATTCAATATAATTTTCATCTCCCTTTTATCTCTCAGGTCCTAAAGACTTTGAAATACATGCCTCCACTTTCCTTTGCTGAACTTGATTTCCTCCTCTTCCTCTAAATGCTTGAGACTTTCTCCCATTGCTCTTCTTCCTGATGTTCCTCACACCCACCAGTCAAACTAAACTTCAGCCTCTTATATCCTACTTCTATTCCCAGTTATTTTCCTACAGTTGCTTTTCTTCTTTCTCACTGATCCTATGTGCAGGCATCAGCAAGGTGTTGGGTAACTTTAAAGTATGTCAGTCTGCCAGCGCTCTTACCTTGGTGCAACCTGTGTGACAGATCTGCATGGCACATGCAGGACATCTTTCCAGGTCATCTCTCTGGCATCTGTTCTGCTTTCTTCCATATTTCCTCACTATTCCCCTCTCTCTAGCCACTTTGGAATCAAGTCTGTCATGAAAGAGCATAAAGTACAGAAACATGCTCCCTTCTGCTCCCATAGGCATAGATGGGCCAGAAATACTACCTCCAGTCATGGGGATTAAGATCCATATAGGACTTTTATATAGGACACAGAGGATGGAAAAGTGTTAGGCGTCCATCTAGCATATGGGAATTTCTCTGCATTGTTTTGAATACTGCTTGCTGTGGGACTTAGAGTATGTTTGACTTGAGCAGTATATGAGGACAATTATGTGACATATATGTGTCTATTGTAGCTGGAGTTTTGCTTACTTTTCAGCTTTCTGTTTTTCCTGTTTTACCTCTTGGGGAAAGGAATGGCATAGAAATAGAAAAGAATAGAAAGTTTTAACATTGCATTTGGCAAGTTGACCCTTGATGTTTCACAACATGTTTATAGTCTAGCATGTTAAAGATAATTAAATTAGCTGTGGCTTGCAGGATATGTTGGACTGTAAGGTGTAGTATCCTAAAATGCCAATATATTCTTTTGGGCTAACTACTTGCAGTCAGATGGGTCTAAAAGCCGGAGGGATTTCTTACAGTACCATCGTTGCATCTTGTTGGCTTGCTGAATGCTGTGCCGCAAGCGTAAGCAGCTAGTGGTTGTCCTTTGGGTTAAGTCATGGATTTTAATAACAGCATGTGGTTAGGCTGCAGCCTGGAGCTCAGTCCTATGGCAGCACAGAAGGAACTTTTGTTCCTGGAGCAGCAACTCCCCATTCCAGGTCTTTGTTCTCAGCTTAAGGAGTCAAGACACCAACCCTTAACCAGCAAGATACAACTAAGGACACAGTGCCATTCGGTCCATTTGAAGGGTTC
The DNA here is from genome assembly GCF_003342845.1 of Nothoprocta perdicaria. Classification (NCBI taxonomy): domain Eukaryota; kingdom Metazoa; phylum Chordata; class Aves; order Tinamiformes; family Tinamidae; genus Nothoprocta; species Nothoprocta perdicaria. The sequence goes on from NW_020455562.1 coordinate 408,248, forward strand.
CTTCAATGTTTCTAGCCAGTCACCTGACCTCTAGTTTGAGAAAAAAAATGTATACACACTATTCTCCAAAAGATTTTGGCTGTTGAGTAGATGGGGCAATATTGACCTCAGAGCAAACATAGCAGCCAAGAAGCTGTGAAGTTGTCCTTTTCTAGAAAACCAGGAATGATGTTCACAGGGATTATTTCCCCTGTTTTCAGAACAGGAGCATATGATATAAAGGCTCCTGTTTGTAGAGCAGCATTCTGACAGGAATCACTTRCTCTACAAGCAAGAAGTTTTCACTGCTCTTGTAAGATCTAGGATCCTTTGATCCATTTGTGGATACTGATCCATCTTCCCCCAAAGATGACACTTAAAATGATACACCTGCCACTTTAAAAGACGAAGTGGTTTTCATAGCTTAAYGGCCTTACAGCTTACTGTGATAAGGCACATACATCAGAGGAGATTGGTCTCTACTCTAGTTTCTTGCTTAGAGCTCCTAGCAATAACCAGATGTATTTTTTCTTCTTCCTTGTTTGAGGACAGAATCTTCATGTGCACTTCCAAAGTACTGTGCTTCAGTTATAGATAAATGTACATCAGATTATTTTCCAGTACAAATTATAGCCTGAGCATTATCTGTGAACTGTATATTCCCATTATTCATCCCTGTCTCTGTTCCTGATTGGATGGCTGAAACTTTATGAATAGAGGAAAAAAGTGAATGATGAATAGTGAATCATGAATAATAAACTGAAGATGAGTACACTTTTTCATACTCCTATTCCTCCATGAATATRTGTATCTGTATATATCAGTTGCCTTCACCAACATTCATATGCAGAGAAAATGCATTGAAATATGACTGGCAAAATAGGGCAGGAATGCAGCTGAATCAAATCAGGAACTGTGTATTTCTCCGCACAGTTGTGAACTCAGCAGCCATCAGTTCCAATAAAATTCAACTTTTCTGAGGGCAGAGCTAGCTGGAGAGGCAAGAGTATTTCCCCATGAACCTTCCACTGACTTGCACCAGGAAGGTGTACACGTCACAGTGCTTCTSCTTTCTTCAGGTTCCTCAGCTCAAAATTAGAAATAACGATGCTCTTTCTCCTTTCTGTAGCACTCTCAAACATCTGAATGATGAATCTGTGCTAAGTGAGAACCATCTTAAAGACTCATCAGTGACCACTGTAAATCATGTCAGACTGCAGATTCTTAGCCTTTCAGGTAACTTATAGGTGTGATAAGTGCAGCTGTTGCTTAGAAGATTATTCATAAATTCTATTTTTCCCACTACAGATAATTGATAGGTTCTGTGTGCCTGACTTGTCAAATCATATTTATTTATAGTATACTATACCCATGCTTATTACTCCTGATCACCCTTTTATCCTTCATATGCTTGGAAATGGCATCCAGGATGAACTGCTCCATCACCTTTCCAGGGATCAAAGTGAGGCTGAATGATCTGTAGTTCTCTGAGTTCTCCTTCTTGCCCTTTTGGAAGACTTGGAGCAACATTTCCTCCCATCCTCAGGCATTTCTCCTGATCTCCATGTCCTTACAAGGATTGAGAGTGGCCTGACTGGCCATCATGTATGATCTACAATTAGTAGCCTAGGTATTATCAAGCCATTCTGAGCATTTTGAAATTTAGAAAAGGAATGTTCATGGCCTGTGAGAACCAAGCCCTTCAGCAACTGTTAAAGTTGCCCACCTACTACTGCCCACCACTACTGCCCGTCGAGGTACCTTTTCTTGCATCTGTCTTTTCTCTCAGGAAAAGTGTTTCAACTCTACCCTAGTCTTCTGCCAATGGGGATCCTAAGTGGTTCTACTGAAACTAGCTTTAGTTTTGGCATTTTCTTTCATACTGACCAAAGCCAGCTGTGTCAAAAAAAAAAAAAAAATCACATCTGCTCTAATTACTTTAATTATTATTGAGTAGGGTGAAATACCTTTCAGATATGCAGTAACCAGACTTGTAGAGCTCTTGAACACATTATCAGAAACATAGAACTTTTCCCATTTATGAAATGCCAGGATTTTTTTTGCATTTGCTTTTAAAATGAAAAAGCATCTATACTATTAGAGTATGCAAGCAATTTTGTAAGACCTGGATATACCTCCCTTGTTCACAGAAATATGTSGTGTATCCATTTAGATTTCAGTCCTGAAGCTCTAAAAACCTATAATCGGGAAGTTCAAAATTTTGATTTAATATAAAACTCAATCAATTGGAGATTTGTCATTAACTGATTTTTTTTTGACCCTTTAAAAAATAATGATGCAGCCTTTTTGATATCGCCTTTGGTGCCCCAATGGACTGCAAATTAGGGTCACCTTTTTGGTGTTCTTTCAGGTCATCAGATTATAAATGCATTTYATCTGTGTCAGGGTATCACAGCAAAAATATTACAAGACAACCTTTAAAAATGTCTAGTAAAACACTGTTGCTTACTTTGCTCAAGATCTCACTTCAGATGATCTCATCTGTTGTTTTCAGAGGTAAATCAGTATTACCATTGTGCCTTCACCTGTAATAGCAGCTGCCATTTCACCACCTATCACTCACTTTTCCAACCCCACCCATCCTCCCCCGTTTTATTTGTTTCTGCCTACACTGCAATTCCGTTTCTTCTAAGACAGAAAGTATATATTTAATATATAAATATATAAATATAAAAATATATAAATATGATCTGACTTGCCTTTCTGTTTTCCAATTCCCTGTCCATAATGCAGGAATTTGCCATATTCCTTTTTTCTTACTCCTCTAGTTGTTCAAGCAATCCCATCTCATCCCATTCCCTTACTATTCTTCTTCTTACTATCTCACTATGCTCTGGCTCTCTTCCATCACTGTACAAACAGTTTTATTTTCTTAGCTTAAACCAGGTTCCCTTTGAAGCTACTGCCTGCTCTGTGCGTTCCCCACTGAGCACCGAGCTACAGCCTTGGTGTGGCTCCTTTCCTCGTCCCCACTGTTGAATGCTCCAGCTGGGCTGCCTACAACTTGAGCACAAACAAACACATCCTCTTGGAAAACTCATCTTTTTTTGACTTTAGTGTTTTTTTCCTCCCTTCCACTTCCTTCTTGCCTCTTTCACTTCTTCAGAAAGTCCCGTTGAAGATTTCCTCATACTCCTTCCTAATTAATGCAAAGAGAAGAGTGGTGCTTCGAAAGCTTTTAAGTAAGGCTGTATTTTTATTATGTTTTTGATTTGACCCTTGCTGATCTCATCTCATCTGCCAACACACAACCAGCTCATCTATCCATGTCAAAACGGTATGTCTTTGACAGACATCTTTACTCCAAACCTATTTTCTCATACTCAGACTAAAACTTTTTCTTGTCTCTCAAAATTCAACAACTGTGCCAAGCTGAACACAACTGAAACAAGCCTCCCAGCCTCTCTTCTTTTAAGATCTCTTTCAAACATTTCACTACTACTTTTCTTAGCCACTGTTACAATTCCACCAGGCTGCCCCTAACTCAGAGGTGATCTTCCATGAAGATCTCTCCAGGCCTTTACTCAATGCATTGCAGAGTCTTTCCATCTGTATATAACTCATCAATTCTTCCTGGATAGTAAAGAAGCAAGGCATTGCCAGACAAGATTCAATGTTTTATTACCTAGAAGTAACTGAGCGTACTTTACTGGCTGTTAAGGAAGCTAAGGTGACTAGCTGAGATGCTGATATCCACAATGCAGGTATCTATTGCAAGGAAGTATTGCATCTATTGCTTTTGAAGTAAATTATATAAGGTTGGAAGCAATTGCATATCTTTGCCTTCTGGGCCTGTTCAATGAGGTTCAAGGCCATAAGTGTGTTTCCACGGTGCTATTACAATGATCAGACTTCAAGCTATCAACATCAAAATGCTGTACCAAAAAAAAAAAAAAAAAAAAAACAGAAAACATCTTGCAAAGGTTAAGGGAGCCACAGTGATGTATAGCAAGAATATGGAGGCATTCAGAAACAGTTAATTGATAGCTTGTGTGGCTGGTAATCGCAGTGCTGCAGTCTCTGTGACTCTAAACATATGGCAACAGGGATAATGCTGAAAAAGAACAATGGCATTTAGTCAGCTGCTGTATATAGAACTTATTTATTTATTTATTACTAACAGTCATTTGTAAAACTTTTTTGCTTCATTTTTGAGGAGATTTTGAAAATAAGATCTAAGCCACTTGGAGAAAACATGAAATTCTCATATGAGTGTCATTTAGAGAGGATTTTGCCTCTGTTACTCCTTGTTTCTTTTTGGTAATTAGTAAATGGATTTCTAGGGTTAGTGCTATTTCTTTTCATTTCTTCTCGTGTCTTTGATTTTGAAGACTACAAAGACCTTGTTTGCAAAAGAGGATTATGTGGGCATATGTGAGATATATAAAATTATGGGTAGTATAGTGTCAGTGAATGAGGAAAATTTATTTAGTATCTCCCACAATATTTTTATTCTTACCAAGGAGCATGAAATGAAATGAGTAGGCAGCATATTCAAAGCAAATAAATGATACTGTTTTGTTTTCATGTTGTAGACTTAGCCTTTGGAATTATCACAAGATTGGAAGAAAATATAGCATATGTACATGTATGATACAGGTTTCCCATTGAAAGTTATATGATCAGCACAAATCCAGACTGGAAGCAGAATTATTCTACTTATTCAATTTAGACATCGCTTTTCCCTCATATAGCTCTTCCTAACTAAACATTAGATGGAAAAATGGGGCATCAAAAAAGAAGACTGCTGCTTTTCTTTTCTTGGCTCCTCTGCTCTATGCTGTGCAGAAACTTCTTCATGGAGGAAGAGACCCTTCCTTCTGAAGATCCACTTATGCCTGGCTGGGTGAAAGATTTTGAAATGCAGCCTGGAATAACACAATGGGCCAGGGCTTGGGAACTGTTCAAAAAATCAGGAACACAGACACTGGCAGTTCTCAGAGGTGGCAGAAAGAAATGGACTTTTCAAATGGATTCAGAGAACATTTTTTTTTTTTTTTTTTTTTTTTTTTTTTTCATCTTTAAAAGTCACAAAAAGTGGCTGGAGTAAGGGAGGAAGGGAGGAAAAGGCTTGGCATGTAAGAAACAAGGGGCAACACAGAGCTGATTCCAAACCCGTGTAATTTATTTGAGTCTAACCCAGCATAGAAAGATTTTTCTCTGTTTAAAAAGTGTGTACTCTAACAGAACATCCCTTCTGTGACACCAACTCCCTTTGGTGCTTTTGTGGTGTTTCTTACAGAAAACAGTATTAGCAGACCTATGAAAGGACTTTGGCTTTTTGGAGTCAGGTCACATTCTATATTCTTATTTATTTTATAGATGATTTTATTTATGCCAGAAAAAAAATCCTTTTTACTTTGTCCTGTTGAAAAGTATTGCTGCTACAACCTTTCAGACACGCCAAGTATGCGGGAGGAGGCAATATTCAGTGTGCTGGAGGAGGTAGTGTGCAGAGTTCATACAGGCTGTCACCTCAATGAGAGCAACGGCCCTCACAAGAGTCTCATCTATAAATACTACACTATAGTTCAAAATGTCCAGTGTACATTCAACTTCATAGGTAAACTGAGTCCAATTTTTTTTAGTCACTCTTCCAAAAGTGGCATTGGCTCTTCTGACAGGAGAGAGACAGGTCACCTCTAAGAACATCATTGACAATAGGCTAACAGGCTCGGAATTGGGTCTGATGTTGTGAAACAAATACTTTGATGGCTTTCCTGAGCTTGGTTACCAGAAACCTTGCTTGACTATTTATGTCAACCATCTGGCCTACTATTATTGAGCATCTATTTATAAAACTGCCCTCAACAAAAATCAGAGAAGTGCCTGTCTTTAATCAGCTTGTGTGTGACTTGTGGCAATAGAATATTTTACAGACATTAGTTCCTAATTGTCCAGGGTTTTCTTATACAAATCAGCATTCCTTTCTGGAGCTACTTTATTTATATATGGTTTTTATTAACAGAGCTGTTTCTGCATACAACGAAATGAAAACAACTCTATTAGAGAAGCTGTGAGTGATTGCCATCATTTTATTAAATAAAATTATTTCAAGATTTCATGCAAAATGTAAAAGTTTTAGCAAACAGCTATCCATTCCTTAAAATACATACAAACCACCTTTCTGTTTTCACATTTGTATTAAGTTCATTTACAACTTTTCATTACCAAAGGTGGCAAAATAAGTTTAAGCACATTCAGAGTTGCTAGAAAGTATGAGGAGGTTGGGGAAAAAGAAGAAACATGATTCTCATTGAAGAGCAAGTTATAGCATGAAAAAGTTTCACGTTCTACTGTTATTAAATGGACACCACACATTGTGAAAGTATGTTAAGGAGCAATGACATTTCTATATCTCTTGTAGATTTAACTCATTATACATTTCTGCTGTTACAAATACTCTTCTATTATTTTTACTTTAAATGTAATACCTCTTGAATTTAAGTATGATGGACTGAAATACTGCTTCTAGAAATCACTAATGTCATGCTCTTGAGCAAAATGTTGCCTCTCTGCAGGAGTATTTTCTTGCCCTGCTGTGTATAACAAAGACATTTGTCCCTTTGTGTTCATACAACTTAAACTGAATATCTTTATTTCACTGAATCAATGCAATACATTTTGCCCTTAAATCAACTAAACTATGTGAGCTAGAAAATAGATTTTTTGCTAATGAGAAATAATTTGAAGGAGATCCATATGTCACTAAAGTTAAGGAAAATCTTGCATTTGATTTGATGGAATCTGGCTATAGACTTGAATGAATTATTCTGAATTTACTTGAGTGCTATATTAAACTGTCAATGACAAAGACTATGATCATGAGGAATAAAAGAAGGGATTAGTTTTTATATATTTTAATCTGTCTATGCCTTTCAATGTTGTAGGCATGAATTTCAGAAAAGGAGGTGATAAAGAAAGAAATTGCTTACACAGTCAGTCAGGTGTCCCTATTTTGGTTGAACCCAAAGTCCTAAAAGCTCAGAACATTATACAATCCCTAAGAGACACTACATGCCCTCCCCTATAGGAAATGTTTTGTGAGAGAAGTTTTCATCTGTTTTATTATTTTTATGGTGTGGTGTCAGAATAACTTTCACCTTAATTTCCCCTGTTGTCTTTAAAACAAAAAGAAAAAAGAAAAAGAAAACATACAAATATAACTTCTATGAGAGCCAAACTCCATTCAGTGAATAACTGATGTAATATAGCTTCAAGACACTGGATTGTTTGTAAAGCTTTTTAGTTGTAAAGTATAATGTTCCTACATGAAAATAATCCTGTGCAGGTGAGGTTTTATAATTATGCTACCTATTGCTCTGGCCCTCGTCTCAATCCCATAAGCAACAAGTTCAAGAAAGATAAATTGAAGGAGAACATTTATGTATTCCACTTCCAGGTGTGTAACAGCTGGTCAAGCCTGAGAAACATTGGCACTAAAAGCTGTGAATTCTACTACAACTTGGATCACTTTCCATCACTGTGACTTTCTCACATTAATAATCTCTGCAATTGAGAAAATGAGAGCTCAGGTGTGCTCCATCACTTACTTTCTATCATCCCCATACACATTCACCGGCCCAAATTCACACTGGGGCCTTGGATAGTGACAGGCAAAAAGCTGTGATTTATACCGCACTGTAGTAATTAGGGCAGAACGCACAAGTGCTGCTATACCTTAGGTTGTATCAGTGTTTCCATTAGAAATCCTTGTGCTTAATGCTTTATAATTTGGCCATAAAATGTCACTCCAGGCTGCAATTTGGCATGCAAGGTGCCAGCACCAGAGGGAATCTTACAATAAAATACAAAATCTGTTTGGTGCTTTTGAAGTCATTTGGATGCGCATATGCACATAAGCATCTCTGCACCCAACCAGAAACTCAGAATGGGAGATTCATAACAGATTATATACATTGTTCAACCCATATGTTGCAGAAAGACAGTTATCTTTTCCCAGTTGCAGCTCACAATATTAGCCTTTGTATTTAATAGGTAAGATGTGAACTTTTCTCCCCTGTAGCAGCTTGAAAAGGGTGGCTGTTATCTTCCACTCACCATCTCAGGGAGTAAAGTCCCATGCTTTGCTCATTCTGTGTCAGAGTCCAGCATAGATTCTTTAAGATATTCCTGCATGGAAAGTGTAATGTTTAATATAAAATTTGCTAATTTGATGATATTTGATTTTTTTTTAGCAGAGTGATACAGCAATATGCTGAAATCACAAGTCTATGTTACATTTAGCAGAATGTAGCACTTGCAACATTGAATTGTTGGATGATAGGGGATCCACTGGATCCAAATGTTGGATTCATGAAGTTGGATGACAATATAAGCATGATGCCCATTACTATTCTCTCATCATCGTGACACAGGTTGTCCCCAGTTGCAAGGAAGGAATATGGGGAATGAGATCATCTCAAGTGTGTTGCTCTTGGAGTATATGTTGTTAGTTGTTCAGTTTTTCTGCTCTGTGTTCGTCTGGCTAACTCATAGAGACATTCACGCTCTTTTGATTAACTCAGGAAAAAACATTTACACCACCAGCTAATCCACACAACTGTGTTATTGTCAGTTGATCCACTCAGCTGATACTGCTGTTTATCTAAACAAGAGTCACCATCCACTCTTTGTGTTGAGATAAATTTAGCTTTCCTTCAACAGCTATAGTCAGTTACACCCTATATTGTCTCCTGAGCCTCATGGACACATTGCTTTGTCCATTCTCTCTGAACCTTTTTCCCCTGTATGAAATTTATTGACCAGCTCTGTATAACAGCTGGAGCAGGCAGTCATCATGCTTTCTGATACACATTCAGTCTTTTTAAGGACATTCTATGATATGGCAGTGCCCTGGCAAGATATGTGGGGGCTTGGAGAAAGAGGACAATCGGTCACTGCTCCTTGGCTGGTGTGGGAACTGTGCCCAGCATTTTGCCTCCCAGCAGGCCCAGTTCCAATCCCTGCTGTTTTGGCCTCCTCAACTTCAGCCAACCCAGCGGCTGTTGCCTCGTGCCAGCCCATGGCAGCAAGGCCTAACATGTCAGCATTACAGTCACCCTAATACAAGGCCATTCATCACCAGGAAGTGAAGGAGCTAAGACCAACATTGGTCTTGACAGAGTGCTGGTGGCCCATGCCGAGATTGTAGCCATTTCATGCCCCACCCCAGGGCCTGCACCCTGGTGCCATTTGAGGTGGTCTGGAAATTGGGGCTGTGGGGAAGTTTCTGTCTAAAGACAGTTTGTGGTGACTAAGACCATGTTACCTGTTTTCTCTGTGTTTTGCTCAATAGGAGAACAAATGCATGACTTCCTATCAGGACTGCTGAAATGCCTGTAAATAACTGTCTAGATCTAAGAGAATGGTTGTCAATGAAAAATCATTAGATGAATATTTCCAGAAAGTGTACTAAAAATCAGAGAGGAGGAAGTGAACTTCTAGCTTTGAATTATACTCCTTTTTTTGGTAATGTTTGTTGTGGTCCTAGTACATCAGATGTTACAAACGCACCTGGAAACACACAGAATAATAAATGATATGTATACAGTGTTTGAGAATAGTAACTTCCAGACATTAAGCAGCTTGCAAACGGATAATATTTGCTAAACTTCCTTTGAAAAGCTTTTTTCTCTATACAGAAGGAAATACCAAGTCTACTTAGTTGTAAAGGAAAAAGTACAGGAGTCAAGAGATCACAAAATATGAGGTATGAAGAAGTGCCCATTTCAATCAGTGTGATATTTCTTATTTATTACATGTTATAAAAAGTTTATAGCCCATTTTACAACTCTAGATACTCAATGTTTGATTTAACCAGAAAACATGCCATTAATGTACTTTTCCATCAGATCTTGCTTTTTGTGTACTGGAAGTTGTAACCGTTTAGCCCAGACTCTTTCCATACTATTTGTTGGTGACCATGAATCCTTTAGGCACCAGGGAGAAAGTCTGCACATAACTTGCATCTTCTGGGAACTGAGAAGAAAACTGGCACTTGAACATATCTACTGGTGAATTGCACCAGTGATCACACCAGAAAATCATCATGCCAGTGATGACTTGAGTTACTAACTAGATATACCCCTATATTTTTTGTTCCAACTTGAAACCAATAATCTAAACCACTGGATAATTTTAAAATAGTCGCTGATATGTTTTGGCATTACAAACACTGAACTCCCATCTAAACTAGTGTGGGTGCTTGGTTAACCGTGTGGAAAGTTAATGACTTCTCTGAGGAGAAGCATGACTTTGCATTGCTGAAGGGTTTTCCTGTCTCTCTCCCTTTCCTGTCTCACATTCATGTTGGAAATATTCCTGAAGAGAAGGAAAATGCATCTCTCTTCCTCCCACAGAAGGCGTGAAGAAGTGTGTTTACTTTCCCATTCCTTGTCCTTTTTTTTACCAGTGGGAGCAGTTTTAGCTTGGTGGGAGACTCAAAAGTGTTTGTTGCCTGCCTTCCCTTCCCTCCAGCTGGCTTTTTTAAGCTGTGTTTTGGTTTCCCTGTAATTTTCCTGTACCATTCAGAGGCACCATTCCTTTTTTTTCTCAGTTGGGTGTGCAGGTGAGAAGCATGAGGGTGTGCAAGTGACTTACCATATGTGATTGACCTGATCTAGGATTAACAGAGTGAAGTATGTATTTAAATTTTAAAATTAAAGTTTTCTTAAATGATCTCCTTACAACTTGGGCAGGGGGAAAAGGAGGGAAGGAGGAGAAAGGTTAAAAGAAAACCAAAAACAATAAAGAATTTACCACCAATCTAATCGACTGGCAGATCTCTCGTGTAAAAGCTGTTGGCTTCCTCAGGGAGGACTGACAAGAGAGTGTAAGCTGAAGGCAGTTATCTCTGTTTTGTTGAGTATACTGAAATACACCATTTGACTCCTCATTAAGTTCCCTCAGTTGCGAGAGGAGGGGAAAGCTAAAGAGACAGCTAGTAGTCCATCAATTAATTACCTTTAACAAACACCCTTTCAGTTTCCTGTAAGTTTCCACATACACCTTCAATAAGCCATTTTTTTTCTTGATCAGCCTACTAATGATACACACATGGTCCTCCCATGCATGACAATGCATCATGCCCTGTTTTGAAAACATCAAAAATTAACACTAATTTTGAAGGAGGATGCCAATGAATGCTGTATGAAAGATGGAACTTTCCATTCTTTCTTATTTGTATTTCCCTGGATTCAAAACTCCTGCTGAGCCAGAGCAACAAAGGGACACAGCAGGAAAACAAATACACATAATCAAACAATAATCAGCCTAAAGGCCCTGGCCAAGAACTGGCAATTTCAAGTTCCAAGAAAACTGCTAAACTTGCCAAGAGATGAAGTACAGTAGAAGCATCAGCACATAGAAGTGCATTTTACACCCTAATTATTTTATGATATGGAATGCAAAATCTTCACCTATTAAGTAGTATGTTCAGCAAGCATCAGAAATTGTTAGCTTTAGAAACCATAACACCACATGGCATATAGATTCTTCAGCCAAAATTCCTTATGTTATTGAACTATTAAATTACATAAGATTTCTGCACTTGATGGTGTTGCATGAACATAAAAGATCTCAGGTTTTGGTCCTGTATCTTCTAGTGAATGGATTTATGTTCAATGTCAAAAGGAAGAAAATGAATGTAGTAAAAAAAAATAGAAGGCAGCACACACTGCTGGGTTCCTTTCTTTGTTCTTCAAACTCATTAGAAACAAAAAGCTATGAAGAGAATGAGTCTAGTCTTAAAAATAGAATAGAAATATACTTAACTTCACCTGGTTGGTGGATGAAGGTATTACCATGGTGGGAAAATATAAAGTCTTTCTGGAATAAACAAGAATTTAAATCATTCCAAGTTCAGATAGTGCTCAGCTCAAGAATGTATCAGCTTGGGAAAAGATTAATAAACCAATATTTCTTTCTTGTGCTGTCATTTGGAGAAACAGCTGTCTTTCATTAAGTAAATGAAGATCAAAAGAAGAGAGAGAGGAGCATATTGAATACCTGATACAGTATTAGTATAGCAGCTAAACTAGAAAGTTTTCTCCTCTACTTCTTTAGCCATTGGAAGGCATGAAGAGAGCAGTATATATTAATAGTATATAATATTTGTATATATATTCACAATACTAATTTTCCACAGGAACTTGAGAAAACACTTTTTGACAGTGAGGGTGACAGAGCCCTGGCACAGGCTGCCCGGCGATGTTGTGGAGTCTTCTTCTTTGGAGACCTTTAAAACCTGCTTGGACGCAGCCCTGTGCCCCGTGCTCTAGGTAACCCTGTGAGAGCAGAGGGGTTGGACTAGATGACCTCTGAGGTCCCTTCCAACCTTAAGCATTCTATGATTCTATGATTCTATGAATAGTTCTATATGGTAGGGATCCAAAGCACCTCCAAATAGTGTGTCCTCTCATGTATCTCACTTATTAACTGATCTAGAAAGATTGTATACAACAGGAATTATAGCCATAAAAGTTGAATAATGCGGTACGTTACCTAATAGCACCAATTATATTCCTATATACTCCATCTTTATACTTGCATATAGAGTCAACCTAGGACACTGCTGAATCAGAGAACAGTTTTTTTTTTTTTTTTTTTTGCCTATCTGTTTTTAAGGAGCAATAGCAGAAAATGGAGTGGAGCTAAAGGACAAAAAATGTAGCTTCTTGTTGAAATTGTGGTCAGTGAGGTTTGAAACACAAGCAGAGGCAAGGTATGTGAGAAGTGAGACTGAAAGATGGACTTGAACAAGTCAGAAAAATTCATTATTACATTAACTATCAACCTTAAAAAAGACAAGCATTCCCCTTTAAGTGCATTTGGAAATTGTGATTCTTTATTTTTATTTAAGACAGATATTCCTTTTAAGATGCTGTCTTACACAATGATGAAAGAGTGCCTGTTCATTCTTATACTAATCAGGATCTAAATGAATTTCAGATCATTTTTCATGAAAAGCTGTTGACATATTTTTGTTTTGGTAACCTCACTGACTTGCAAGTACTGTTGCTGGTGTCTTCTCTTTGCCACCTTAATTTTGGATAACAAGCCTTGCTAGAAGACATGCCGTTCCCTGATTGAGACACAATATTCTTTACACTGAATAGACATTTTTATTGTAAACTTGACTCCCATGATGAGGGATTGATAAGCTGCTGAAGTGTATTATGCTATTTTCTTATGATTCACCTACTACATTTTGTTTTTAAAATAATCACATGGACTAAATAAGGGAACAATGATACAGAACAGAAATCTCAGATTTTGAGCTGCAGGAGATAAAAAAAAAGTGGCTAAAATTACATTGAATTTCTACCTTCAACTTCATTTGTTTCTTCTTTTCCTTAATCTTGTAAACTTTTCTTCACGATGGCAGTTTTAACATGGATGTAGTCCCATTAAGTTAAATGGAACTGAGCAAACAACAAAATTAATATTTAATAAGGCAAGGACGTCAATAAGGATCATCAATAACACAGTGACATTGCCACAGAAGACTTGCAAGTTTGAGATATTTTTACCTCAGTTAAAGGAAAACTTACAGTATTTTTTTTGAAACAATTGCAAATATGTGTTCTCTTACAGGAAATACTGGAACTGTATCAGATTGCTACTTTCTTTCAGGAATATCTGGAAAACACTAATTCTGTGCTGTAGGAAGGTCCTTAAATTATCAAATGATTCCTTTTCTTGAGTCATGGATCCAAACCCATCCTCAAATGTAAAGATTTCTCAGAATTCAGAGACACTCAGCTTCACTAATATCTGTTATAGCCCGGTTCACTAGTAGGTCTCTAGAACTCATACTATAAAGTCTAGCCTGCAAAATTATGCAAATGTGTAATCTATCTGGAATCATTGGATTGAGAATAAGGTTAAAATAGGAAAGGAAAGAAGCACTTTCTACAGATGTGAACAGGGTCAGGATAAAGCCTTCAAGCTGCACAAAAAGGCATGCCTATTTTATAATTTACATTATGAGAACATTATGAGCACAATATGAGACTCCTGATTCTGGGTCAGCATCCCACTAAACTTGAAAATGTAGAAAATCCTGAATCTAAAGGTTTCAGACAAATTCTCAAGATCTTATCTAGGGCTGTGCCTCTGATACAGTGCAATAGCTGGGCTATCTCTAATCAGACTTTCAGAGACTGGAAGGTTTCTACATGGCTCTGAGCACAGGGGGGCTGATTTATCTATTTGAAAAGTGTTATTAAACCCAAACAAATCTTAAAACTAAGCAAATAAGAACTGATAACATAAATATTAGATGAATGCTATTAAAAACGGCACCAGAACATGGCTGATTCTGTCTTGCATTTCTAATTCAAACAGAAATCAGTTTTTACTTAATGATAAAGTGTCTTTTAACTTTAATGAAGGGGAAATCTTTTTTAAAAAATCAGATGTAGTATAACTGTTTAGCTTTTAAAATATATTTCTTCAGGGTTTCTTCAATATGATTGATATTATTCAGTATTAGGTAATGAACAATTCCTATTTGCAATATTACTTGCGTAGTCGTGTAATTTGGCATAAGAGCTTTGATTGGTTTGTGGACATCTCATAAATTTTCAGATTATGTTTTTCTACTTAATGCTTAAGGAACTTTTTTTACTGAGAAAGGATTAAAAGTTATATCCAATTACAGCAGTATCTGGTAGTATCCAGTATCTAGCTGGCTAGATAAATTACGGTTTAGGGTTAGCAAAGACTGATGAACTCAACTTGAACATCAGATTAACTCTCAGAATAGGATTTTGGAAGGAAAAAATCCAGCAGTAGCCATTAGACTAATGCTAGGACTGCTCCCTGAATGGAGTACCTGCCCAGTCTTATCTCAGAGACTCAAGTTTTGTTTACCCGGAGTAAGGCAAGAATTTAGGTTGGGACTCAGGTTACAGTCCAGGATGACAGAGAAAGATGAGATAATGGTAACAGCATTATCATGATCTAAATCTCTGAATTTAAAGCTGTCTCTGTCAAAAGCCATTTACCTGGAATTTAGTTCCATAGTTAATAACAGCTGCAGAAAGCAGGTGAAGACCATTTTTCGGAGTTAGGCTTGTAGTTAAGCTCATAACATAAGGAGGACAGTGGGCAGGATTGTGGAAAAATATGCCTTTTTTTTTTTTTCTTTTTTTCTTTTTTTCTCTTCTTCTTTCATGGAGAAGCCAAGGATATGCCACCCAGCTTGGGGTTAGGTCTGTGCTTTCAGATCTTACAGATCTTCTGTATCTATGGGTTAAAGGAATAGAGAACTTGAAATTATGATACTTCAGGTATTGGATACACAATTTGGAACATCTTAAGTTTTATAAATGGTGCACATTGAAAAATAACTTTCATCATCATGCTTTCTGAACCACTAAGGACTTCCTGAACCACTAAGGGAAAGATGATTGCAAAAGGTTATGTCTCTTCCTCTAACATGAATTAGATAAAGAAACAGAAAGCCAGAAAGGTAAATATCCTTTTTGTTTGCCCATTCCTCTCATCAAAAATTCCTTGGATGTCTGCTAGATTTTTAGTTTTCTGTTAATGATATTTTGGAAGAAACTTATAGCTCAGACTTCTAATAGGTTTGAGCTGCATAGTTTCTAATGTGGAATAATCACTGCTGTCATCTTCTTTTTCCCTCAACTTTTTGTATGATTATTTACTTTATTCTGTTTTTGACATTCCGTCTTAAGCCAAAATGGTTGTTTTTCTGTTTATTCCCCATGTGGTTCTCTTTACAAATTGCAAGAATGTGACCATAAAACACTTTTAAAGCACTTTCCAATTCTCACTCACATTTGTTTCTTTAAATTCTTTTATCCCATCTGATCTGAGTCACAGGGTTTTGAGATGTCAGTAAACTGGAAGCAAACTTTGCCATACAGAGCCTTTCACTTCCTCACTTGTCCATTTTGCCTTCATAGGCCTATGAAAAATTTAATTTCTCATTGTTATGCCATAGTATATAGCAAGTATCTTCAGCCAACTGTTTATTGTCAGCAGGTTTAAATTCACTGTATACTTACTGCAAAATGCTTAGGGATTTGAAAAGTTAAAACCAGCTTAAACCTACAGTCATAGTAATACGTGACTGTCTCCAAAATACTTAAAAATACATGTTCCTTCCACGTGGGCCATGTAAAATAAACAACTTGATTAGTTTATATTTTGACTGTGTGAAAAACATGTTTATTATCGAAAAAGAACTATTTTTGAAGAAAGGAGTTTTAACCTTAATCCTGAATGGTTATTTTAAATGGTCCGTATTGTACTGAATTCATCAGAGACTAGCATTTGGGGGGTATTCATTTACAGCTGTTATGGCTGATTCAAAGGACCCTAGCATGAAGAAATTTGGGTGTTGAAAGCTGAACATTGAGAATTTGTAATCCAAATGACAAAAATAGCTCCTGATTCCCAATCAGACAACTTATTAAGAACTGGCAACAAGATTCACAGAGTCTTCTCCATCCTGGCACCCTCCGTTTTACACTCACTCTTCCCTCGCACGAGAGTCAGGCATACATTTCTTTTCTTTATTTGATCAGTAATTCACTTTTCTTCACCACTGAAATTGGTGACCCGCTGTATGGCATTTGCTGAAAATTTTGTTTCTTCAGTTTATTTTCCATCATCTGACAAAGGAATAAGGAAGAACAAAGGAAGTGTTCTTCTTCTTAAAATGGAAATGTCATTTCTTTCTTTTGTTTATCCTGATGAACCCTTTGTATTTGAAAGCTTTATGAACAGATGCCCTTTATATTTTTGTAAGCATTTTATTATTAACGTTTTCAAAAAATTGTCTTTTATTTCTGAAAGTGAACTCATAGAGGGACATTTTATTGTGCAACTATCGCTGATCATCAATGTTTAATTAAAACTTGTCATTGAAAGGTGATGTCCTTTCTAAGAAATGAATTTCCTTTAACAGTAAAAGTCTAGAGGGGCAGTTCTTTCCCTGTCACAGCTCGACTTAAAAGACCAGAGAGACACACAGGAAGACAACTAACAGTTCTGTGAATATTTATRGACTTGTTGTGCATGTGGTAAGTACTCTCCTGACAGCTAGTGTTAAATCCAATCAATCATCACTTAAATACATCACTGTGTATATTCACCTCACTCCTTCATTAGCATTCATTAGCAATTAATCAACACAGCAGTAGTCTCTGGAAAGTTCAACAATCCATAAGGTACATTTACATTAAAGATGAGCAAGTGAACATTTGTTCCACTTCAGCTAAGTCTTGTGTATTGTCATTTCATCAAGGAGTGAAAGACATCGATCAACCAATGATTGATTGATTGATAGATATAGCATGCCATTTATTTCCTGTGAGGAGCATTTTTCCTCAAAGCAGAGGACAACATTTTATTCAGAAAAACTCCCAGTCTTCAGTTTCTTAGATTATGTTTTGCAGTACTGATTAAAATTGTCTTCTTGCCCTAAACCGTTGACTTTTCTGATAAACGAAATTGTTGTATCTCTTCCAATGTTTATAGTAAGAATATGTTGTAGGGTACAGAGGTCCTGCCATATGTTTTTAGCAGCAGACATGAAATCAAATTTGTTTTGCTGATTCACTTGGTCAGCCAAAGAAATTAATCAGTACTATTTCCAACAGTAAATGGAAGAAAAGAAAGTTTATTAAGGGGTATGAAAATACAGCTTTACTTTCCTTGTTCTGTTACATTTAAATAATTCTTAGCTCTTTAGAGCCCTTTATATTCCTGCAGGAAATTATCTAAACTAAGTTTAATTGAAGTAGTTGTTCAGCTCTACTTATGACATAAATGTATACTGATAATGATATCTTTAGTGTTTATCTTAAGTACTCTTCAGACTTTATAGCAATGAAATGTTATAATCAGGTTTTAATTTCATTGTCTATTTTCTTTTGTGATAGAAAAAACATATTTCAATGTTTTATTTATTTTTCACTTAATGTAGTTAATGTAGAAGAGAAGTTACCACCTTACACTTAATGACATTAATATATTCATTTTTATGAAGTTGTGGAGACATTAAGTAGACATGTATTTCTTTTGTATTTTGTTTGCTTTCATGTAACTGCATTTAGTAGCTATTACTAGGTTGTTAATGTGATAACATATCCAATATCTAATATACATGCAGTCCTGTGTGAATACTGAAAGTTTTATTTTTAAAGTACCTATTATGGATGTGGGTTTTGACTGATCTGCTTCAATATATCTCATCACTTGTTTCATGACTTCTTTTTAATTGATTTTGCTTACAAATATCATCTCTTTCTTGACTTTAATTTATCTTTGAATTGAAAAAACTAGGTGTATATACTTAGCTTTAACCTTAACTGTGTTACCTTTCATCAGACTTAGAAAGCCATTTCTTAGTTCACTTCATCTCTCATGGCAGATCTTTCTTCCACCTACTTATTTCTGTTTTTTTACTTATTTTCTGTTTTTCTGTTTGTTTTTATGTGAATTTAGTTTCATTAAATAACTGTTTTTTTTTGTTGTACCAGTACTTCAAGTCAGAAGTGAAATAATCTGGAAATTAAGTTCTGTGAGCATACTTGAATAGTGTTTTGGGTTTGTTTTTTTTTTTGACTTAGTGTTATATCTGCAGTGCAGGGATGGGAAGAAGGGGATTTTTTTCATTTTGCAACAAGAGAGAGAAAAAGTCGTTCTGTTTGGTGAAAGATTTTTATATTTTAATACTGTTTCAGTGTGATTTGAAGCGAACACTTCCCTTTCTGAAAAACTCATGTCCATAGTATGTTTGTTTAGGCAACACTCACATCAGGGAAGAATTGTGTTTTATGGAAAATCTGATAGACTATGTCTGATACCTGGATATCTGTAGACCTGATAGAAATAAAACCTTCACTGAAAAAACATACTGGTGTTATCAGTCAAAATTCATGAGCATTTCAACACAATAAAAGATTGAGTATAATTATTTCAAGAAGTTCTAATTATAGCTAAGTCTACCACCCCTCATCTTTTCTCGTTGCTTGATTAGCTGTTCAGAAGTAGCTTAACTCAAAAAGGCAGGGATATATGCATCATTGGGTAGATGAATAGAGATATTAAATCACAGAATCACAGAATGGTTGAGGATGGAAGGGACCTCTAGAGATCATCTAGTCCAACCCCCTGCTCAAGCAAGGAATGAAGTAATGATATAATTTCTTATGAGTTTAGGTGCCCACACCTGAGTTTTAGTTACAATCTTTATCAGATGTGGCCTAATGCAAAGGTAAGCATGGTTCTATTCTTTTCCTATGAAACCTGCAGAAAGGACAACATTTTATCTTTACATTCATAAAATTGTTCTTTAAGCTTCATTTCCCATATGACTCTGTTTCTTTTTTTTCTCCGATGTGAAAACAAAACCAGTTTTATTAACAAAACGAAACCATTTTATTTTGCACATAAGCATTGAAAATTGTTCAATTAAATCCTTACTTTGCAGAGGGAAATCCAGCAGTGATTTTTACTTTTTAAATTCCTTTTCTATTTCTAGGGAACTTCAATGAACCATTTTATGGCATGATGATAGTGCAATGGTAAAAACTTATATTCAAGATCATTAGACAACCACTAACATAAGGCAGTACTGAATTTCTCAACCCTACGGGCAACAGAAATGGCAGAGCAGATTTTAGGAAAATTTTACACATTGGTACATAAACAGTCTGTCAAGAAATCGCACCCTTCAGATGTCTGCCTCTGACAGTCTTCAAGACATTAAAAAAATCATAAATGTGATTTGCAATAGAGACATTTACTAGCCTTAATATACAGAGACTGTCATCACCAGGCAAATCCAGGAATGTCAAGTGAAGATTATTAGAGTACGAAATAGCGGCAGAGCAGAATGTCAAGTATGGATGTACATTACCCAAAAGATCGTGAACTTCTCTGCTCATGACTGAATTGATCTTCAGCCCACACCCCCTTGTAGTGTAGTCCTATGTGCTTTGCCAATGTGTAGACATAACTGCAAAAGCAAAAAGCAGGGGTCTATAAAGAGTCAGCAAAATAAGAAATTTGTAGTTTTGCTGAATTTAACATGAATTAATGAAGGAAATACTGGCAAGGTGAAAAAAACAGAATTGGAAGGATGACTGATGTAAGGAAGGAAAGAGATGTGGAATAACAGGTGCTAATATAAGAAGCTAAATCACACTTTGAAAGCAAGGGATTTAGCTTCACTTGAATTTCTGAGCGATATGTGACTCCACAGTATTTCATCTTTAGGTGAGTTGCTCCAAGCAATAGATGACAATAGATGTGCAGAGGTTGCAGTGAGCAGATCTCTGTGGATCGGTGTTTAAATTACAATGGTCCAACGGTGAAACAAGCAATGGCATGGATATGGAGCCTAAACCACATCCCCACTGTAGTGATGCTCTGTCTGTTGGCTGTGCAGTTGCACTAGTTGCCTTGGAATCAACATCTCTGGGGTTTTACTGTCAGGTTTTAGGAGCCAGTCTTATCAAACTGGTACCTTTCAGGTCATTACAGTCAATAATTCCTTTTTAAGTATCAAAAAGAAAAGAAAACAAAGTGAGATGATTAAAAAGCCAATTAGGAGATCAAAGTATGAGAAGCCAAATCCTGGAGGGGAAAAAGAATGCATATATGGTAATTTAGGCAGTAAGGAAGATAATTAGAACAGGGTAGTGATAATGGGATAAGCTGGGGATCAAACACTGTGGAGTTGACTGGAAATAAAGGAGAAGAAAATTAAGGGAAAACTTAATGACTCTTCACAGAAAAGAATTAATGATATAAATATTTGAAGGTAAACCTGTCTAGAAACAATCTTGGCCTTGTAAGGAGAACAGTGACCTGTGACTCCTAAAAAGCCATTGTTTAGACTGTTCTATGACAAGTTGTCCTGATTGGACAGTAGTAAGTAACCAGTAGTGATTAAAAACATTATCCCATAGCAAACTTTCTCTTTTCTTTAACTTTTGCAGAATCTTGTCCCTCATTTTCAGTGCAAGTCTGAGAGTTTGGGTGTTAAACATTGAGTCCCGTTTCACTTTCTGAAGTTTGTTTCCCTTTATTTCCCTCCAAATTCTTTCTTCCTCATCTAGTTCTCATGGTGTTAACTTTCCCTGATAAGGTCTGATCTTGGCAGAAAATTCTGCTGGCCTTTTCTCTTGTTGTTAACTTTTCACTGTGTATTCCTGAACTCCTGATCTTCTTATCCCTGCTGTTGTCCATTTGATCAAAAAATGCTATTCAGAGACTTACTGAAYATGGAAGCAAGAATAAGGGAAAACATAAAACTTTCTTTTTTGGAGGGTTTCTATAAAGACCACCCCCAAACTTAGACTCCAAATGCTTCAGAGCATTGTGAGTCCATGGATTTCTATGTTCTCCTTCATGAAGTCATGTGAGCCCTTAAAATGAAAGGCCCCTAACAGTTTACTCCCCGTGGCTCTGTCAAAGCAACAACATGCTTACATAAATATTGTAAAAAGGCTCTAAGCCTTTCCATGTGGCTTATACCACAAGAAGCTTACTTTCTTCTAAAGAGACAGAACATAAGTGGGGGTAAGGATGAGTCTCAGCCTGTGAAACATGAATTACCCTTTCAGAAACAGCTGGGATTCAGGAGAGAATGAAGARTTTGAAATCTAATAAGTAAGAATGGGAAGGGATTGAGATGTGGAGAAAAAGTGTAAGGATAAGAATAAACATCACTCTCCTATTACTTATGGAGGTTTGTACATGATTCCAGCAAAAGAATATTGAAGTCATAGCATAGTCATTAATGCCAGCAATGTATCTTGCCACCAACATAGAAGAAGAAGGATCTTCTCTGAAGAGTGGGATGTAAACAGCTAAAGAAAGTCAACATTAGACTCCTCTGAATGAAGGATGTCAAATAATTGCTCTCCTATGTGATCACACAATGCTTTGGTGACAAACAGAAATAGAAGATGAAGATGCTTCAACTCTGTGACGTTAAGTAGCTCTGTAAGACAAATTATATTTTTTCACTGTTTTGTGCAAGTAAGGAGCATGAAGAGCAAGTGATACCCCTGTTACTTAGAGCATTCCCCTCCCTCCATTTCAGAAGAGRTAGCTAAAATTGGACCAGTGGAGGGTGATATCCAGTATACTGTAATGCTGTTAAATAGTGATTAATGRCAATTCCAACTCACAGTCAATTGCTATGCTAAGTCTGGAACATAAAAGCAAATGATTTGACTAATATCAGAGGTAGGTTCTTTGGAGGTGGAAAGTAGAAGCAGAATGAAGGAGATATCTCTGTATCTGTCTTAATCTATCGACTTTMAGCCCAACCCAGAGCTTCTGTCAGCCAGCTATTCCAGGGCTCTGAAACCACATATCCCTTATCCAAAGGAAAAATACATATTGTTAACACAGAGCATATACTGATAACTCTGCACCATTCTCTAAATGCTTTTGTCTGAAAGGCATAATGTACTTCACTTTTTGTTTTGCACTCCTTTGGTTTGCATTTCTGGAGACCTAATCTCATTTTCCTTTTCAAGAAAATTCAGACATTTTGCCATTTTATAGCATTATATAGTTCATGGGCCCTTTTATCATAACAGATTTGCTTAACATATTTTAAGGCTATTTATAAGACATAATGATATCTCTCTCTTTTTTTKTTCCTATTATTTAGGATTTATCTCAGTTTTGACCATTTTTGAATTAGATGTCTAGTCTAATCTAGTCTAGTCTGTTTGCCATTTTTTTTCCCTCTATATCTTACAGTTCAATTTAGCCCTGCTTTTTATTTTTTTTTTTATATTAGATTGGTTTTCTACTGTATTCCAGAAGCACTTTCAGTTATAGTTAGTGTCCCATGAGCTTTTAGCCCTTGAAGAGGCATTTTATTTTCTTAATAATTACCACCTTTATTTCACCTTTACTTCAGCTTACCTATATTTTATCTGCTTTTTCTCATGGGAATATTATTTTAGTACGGAGTTTTGCTGCTCTGAACTCGACAGGACCAGATTTCTCTAGCATTCTCAGCGTGTTCCATGAAGAGAAAAATAGGAATGGAACACTTGGAGTTCTACTTAATCAAATATATTTTCTTCCTTTTGGCAATTTGCAATTCAAATTTTCTTGGCTTTTTTGTTTCCTTCCCAAAATCTTGAGATCCACTATTAATGCACAAGAACTATGTGGGTTTTCCAGAAGTTCCAGTGAAGTGGCTCTTCCCCTTCGCAAGATTGTATATACTCCATGCAGGCTCCATGATGATGAGTACCTATTTCTCAGAGTACCTTAAGCGGGATTGTAAGGGATGTTGGCCACCAGCCAACTGTTTGTCCATCAGGGCAGTCTGCAGGCAGCCAGCACAGAGTTGAGAACTCGAGCACTTGCAAAGCAGGGCATGCAGAATTAAGCAGAAAGCTCAGCCTTGAGAATTTTGCCTGCTGTGAAGGGCTTTATTTGATTACTTTGTTTGTGCGTTTATTTTTGGAGAAGGATGAGCTCTCCATTGTTTCATTTTATTATGAAAACTGAACTATTGTGAAGGAGCCTTAGAGTGTAGGATGGGCTCTTATTTGGATTCCTTAAAAGAAAACAAAATTAATTAAACTATAACTCTTTCTCTTTTGTTTATGGCTTAAAAGATAGTGCCTTTTTATTGTCATGCATTCCTTAGTAATTATTACCACTTGTAGTATACTGCAGACTAGAAATCCTGCCTTTAATAGAGCGGAGACATTCAGTTCATATCCCTCAGTTATTGTATTTTATCTTTTTATTGTACGAATGCAGTGATCTAAGCACCCTTGACRTAACTCACAAACTCACAAACATTATAAGCGTAACAGTGTAAGTCAGTGTTGTTAACTCCAGCAGGACACGCAACAGTGAAACGCTGCATCATTGCATAGCCCTAGATGCATCTGACCATGCTAAAATCCTTGTTGTGCAAAGGAACCCAGTTGACTCCATGTCAGTCTGAGTGCCCGGTTACTGCTCTGAAAGACCATGTGGGGACACTGTCAGAGACTTCTCTGTCCTGGACTCAGCTCCACTACAGAGGAAGCACATGCCCTGCTTAGGGGACCCTGTCAGGTACTACACACCCTTAGGCACGATGCATTGGAAATCACAGCTTTCAAGATGAGGATGGAGCAAACCTTGACTCTGCCCTCTGATATTGCTCAGCTAAACACCAATCTACTTTCCTTCTCTATTTTTCAAAGACCTTAATGCTAACCTAGCTTAGATTTTCATGTAATTTTCAGCTAATACTGCTTTTTCTGTGCAATTATTCTTTGTTCTCATGCTTTGCACAGGAACATATTGAAAAGAGCCCTTTTAATTTGTATTTGAAAATCTGACTGAGCAGATTTAACACTGAAAGACAAGCCCTCTAGCACATAGAAAAAAAAAGAGTTTAGATTACCAAACAACTAGAAAAGATGATGTCTTTCAGAAATAGACATTTATCAAAACTTTAAGATATAATATAAATAACAGCATATAAATATATACAACAAATATATATTTACAAATATATAAACAAACTAGTAACAAATATATAAATAATTAGACAAAAAAAAAAAAAAAAAAAAAAGAAAATGCAGGTGAAAGTAGAATAATGTGATTCAGTGAAACCAAATCCCCATGCGGACTCAAAACTTAAAGTGTTCGTGCAAGTTCCCTGTACTCACTACGAAGTTACTAAAACTTAAATGGACTCGGACTCACTGCTTCTATTTTCAGCATTGCTTCTCTTGTAATATAAAACTCAGTTGGACTGCTCATACACTGAAAGATATACACACATTTTTCTTAAAAAAAAAAAAAGGTTTTTAAAAAGATTTAGTATATTTATAAAAAAAAGTTAAAAAAACCCTAATATGTAGCTGTAGATTATGTTMAATATTGCTGCTATTCAAATGCCTTCATACATGCAATAGTTTTGGAAGAATTGCTATTACATGGCCATATTTTTAATATTTAACTTCGAGTTTAGCATGAGCTTGTCCTTTTCTTTTTTCTCCAACTCTTTTTTTGTACTGTGTAATTTTTTTTGAGCATGTTGTTTTCAATTCCCCCATTTTGAAGAATGTAATAACAATTTAAATTTCAGGTATGAAATGCTTAATGATATAAGATTTGCTTATGCATTTCAGACTGCTATTAAAATGACTAGTAACTAGGATATATCACAAGAAACAGATTATTATAGAAGAGTTTCATAATAAGTTTTTATTTTGGACACATCTTCATAGAACATGCAAAAAYTCTCATTGGGCCTATTCTAGCTAGACTATATTTACTGAAGCTATGTGAATGGTTTAATTGTTCCACTTAAGGTAGCAAGTCATGGCTTGACTGGGAATGCCATAAATCTGTCTTTGAAATGCAAATTTGATCTATACAACTAGAGATATACCTTAATCTTTGTTCTGACCAGAGAGAGAAAAATATTACAATCATAGAAGTCTGGGTTTCATTCCCATTTTTCATAGAGCTCTACTTTTTACTGGAATAGGTGATATTTCCTTAATTGTGGCCTGTCATTGAAGAATACATATGGATGCTTTGTTAGAATGTCCCCCACACTGGGGATACTCCTCAATGGTTGAAATGTTTGCAAATATTTATTATTGTAGTGATGCTCCAGTTAACTCATTCTGTTAAACTTAGTGAGAGCTGCAGTGGATCCCTCATATCCAAAGACTCTGGCAACTTTTGATCAGGCTGGCACACAGCATAATATATAGAAAAATATTTTGAATTTCACTAAAAAATATATATATAAATATGGTAAAAAGCTTGCTTAACAAGATTATTTAATTCTTTGTAGTTTGGAGTGTTCTTTTCCTTTATACTCCTGGAAAAGGGATTCTGAAATGCCTGAAAATTTTGAATTTGTTTAGCATTCTGCATGAACTTCAGTGTAGTTAGAACTAGTCTCTCGTAGGAATGTAGGAAATCTCTTGACAATAGTAGTTGGTTTTACTCTAGGTTCTCTTAACAAATTATCACAACTTAATGGCCATAAAATCATTTCTAAATCATATGATTCATGCTGTTAGTCTTTTAATCTTCCATTAGTTTTGTTGTTTTATCAAAATATTACTCATACCACCTAGTGTCATTCTTATGATCTTTGTATGCTTTCTCTGATAAAGACAAAGCTAAGCCATCTTGAACTGAAATATGTTTGAATTTAGAAAACACTTTCATAACCTTCCTTCTAATTTTATGGCTTTCTTCTTTAAGAATGGATTTAAGATGTTTTATTGCTATATTCATTTTTTCCTCTCTCAAAAATTGATTTTGATGTGGAGCCCTACTTAAAAATCAATGGCACAACCTGACTCAGGGTTTGGTACTGAAAATCTATATTGTTCTCATGGGACATGAGTTTCACAAGCGCAGAATATGAAGATATATTACACAAAAGCAAAAATTCTCCCCTGGGATAAAAAGACAAACAAAAGTTATAATGCACCTTAACGAGTCAGTCTAATTGATACTATTCCAGTACASGAGGTGCTTATATTCAGGCAGAATAAATACATATACTGTTTGGATATGATACTGATCACATCTCCTCAAAATCAACTTACAAATTATTTTTATATCTATATGCACTTTAGACTCCATCTGTAACATATCACGTCCTAGCATTGCCTTTTGGTGAGAGAAATATTTAAATGTTCAGAGAAAAGATTGAAAAGATACAATTAATAAAAATAGTATTTAATTGAGAATATAGAAAAGGTTGCCTGATTTGACGAGGTAGACAGGACAGACTTTCAGTTCYCTGGGACTCTGGAGCGGTCTTGAAATAGGACTAGGCAGGAGAAGAAAGGAAGGGGAAAGAGGAAATAGCTTAATAAGACTCATGGTGAACTTTGATCAGTAAATGGAAAATATCATGCAACGACTCCTTAGAAAGATTCCTTTCTAATTTATATCTCTGAGTTTTCCCCTGAGCACTGTACAAGACCAAAGACATTTAAATGATATTTAAAGGTATCCCTGTGATATTTAAAAGTAAGAAAATCAAAAGCAATAAACACAAACATTTTTCCATTTCATGTGTAGTTGGCTTCAGGGAACTGTTGCCAAAGTTTTGGCAAAAATTGGCTTCTGCCAAAAACATAGCTGCACTCTAGGAGGAATTAGTGGTTCATTATATATTTTTTCTATTACCTTGGAGTGAATATTAAGCTTCTCTTGTAAGAATTTAAACTAGTACCTTGGGTCTGATACCTGCCTTTAACATCTGCTCCAGACTTTGCCAAAATAAACCATTGCATTTTGGATCTGATCCCCTAAAGTCTAGACTTCTTCTTAACTAACAAATGGTTGTCTGCAATCATCCATTCTTATTTTAAGCTAAGCAGATCTGTTGKTATCTGTTGGTATCTTTTTTATATAATAAATGTAAAATTTTATATAACTAATAAAAAGTACCATTCAAAGAGGATACTAGGAAAACTGCTTTSCTAACACTGAGTATTTAATATAATAATGTGTAGTGAGTACAAGAGGCAAAAGTTTGAACAGTTACTTAGGTGTCATATATGGCATCATCTAGGTACCACATCCAAGAAACAGCCATCCTTCCTTATTTCCAATTGTCAAGAATTTGTCCTCTGTGATAGTCTTCTATATTGGGTTTATATTTGAAGTTCTGCAGTTTTGGGAGAGTTTTGGAAGATAGAAACCCTCTCATACTGMAGATCACCAAAGCTCTAAGCCTCCCAGAGCATATTATGGAAAAAATGTCATTGTTAGGGTGACAGCAATACTTCTCTCTCCTYGTATCAGCAATATGAACAGAAAGAGAAACCTCTGGCTAGAATACTGTGGGATGCAGAGAACTGAGATGCAAGTTCCCAAGTTTTCTTCCAGAATCTACTTGATAGTCACAACACTTAATGAAGAGATTTACAATTTGCTCTTTTTATAAGATAGGAATATAGGAATATTTGTATTTCCTTCCTTCAATGAGCATTTTGATATTGAATCAAATTATACTTGAGAAGTGATTTGTAGCATTCAGGTGAAAGCACATAAATTAAAACATATAATGTGTTTAAGTAGAAATTGATGAATAGATAACTAATCAAAAATAGCATCCTGGTAATATTTTGTTGTTATTGTTTGCATCAGTATTTTGGAAGAATATGATTTTAAAGATTTATGAGACACAGGGAATGTCATTCTCCAAAAAAAAAGAAGACAATGAAAAGTTAGAATGAATGACAAAGCTATAGTGACAAATGAGAAAAAAATACAAGTGGTTACAGAAAGGCATCATTTATGAGAATGAATCAATATGTAGTGCATATAAATATGGTACAACAATGATTTTGATAAGCCTTTATCACAAGTCTATGATATGAAATATAAAATAAAATAAAAAAGGACATGAGCCCATAGATAAGTCACTTTACATTATACTATTAATGAAGAATGAGGAACAGCATGGAAACAGACAAATCTTGCAGGATAGGAAAATGACAACTTTGGTCTCATCTTTAATAACCTGATAGATTTATCACCCCTTTGCCTGCTGAAGCTGTAGGCAATTTTTCTGTCGTCTGTCTGTTACTTCAAGTTATTACACAAAGAAAAGACAGTAGATTAGCAGCAAGAATGGAACTGATGAGGCAGAAATTGAAGAGAGAATATACACAGGTGACCACTGTGGCCATGWTAAGTCAAATACACCAGTCCTCACATATGAGGCAACCCTTTACTCAAAGCTCATTTTGACTTATCTAAAATAGACACATGGATTTTCATACAGTGATGACAACTACTTTCCTGCAGTTGAAGCTTATTCTCAGGAGAGGTTATTTTAGCACATTTTCTGATAAATATAAGTATAAATGATGAACAGCACATTGTTGTTTCATCACAAAGCCACATCCATTTTCACAGGTATTCCAGTTTCAGCAGCTCTTTCTGCTGGTATCATCTGCRGGCACATTTGAGTCATTGCTGTGAGAATATTTCTCCCAAATCTGCCTATTTGTAGCTCTCCCTTTTACTCCTTTCACGATATTCTTCTTCCATACTTTTATGCTAATGATCTGAATGTACTAAGAGCACAGCTACTGTGCAGGAGTACATTAACTAATAATCTGTTAGCTGCAAAATGACCTTTTCACAGACTTTGATCCAGAGGTATGAGAAAGTTAGTGAGRAAGATGGACAGTAATAGGTCCAATTTATTCACTTATTTCATCTGAGCCAGCCACACCTTTATCAGCAGTTTCTACCTGCTGTGGTTTCTGTCGATCAGCAGCAGCTCCACACTTTTATCCTTCTTCCACTCTCACCAAACACCTCCTTTCCATTGCCAGTACCGTGCTCCAACCTGCCCTGTAGTTTAGCTTTGCTGAAACCCATTTCTAGATGATCTAGAAACAGAACATCCAAAAACCAAAGACTCAACTAGGTACATGGTCAGGGAGATTCCAACAAATATTTCTGTTTCTGCCTACCTGCTCCTCCATAACTCCAAGCCCTATTACTTGCCATGTAAAAATTCCCTCTAGCAACATTAACTAAAATATTCCTGCCTCCTTATCGAGAACACAACTGCCAAGTATATTATTTATTCAAAATGTAAGTACTTTCTTTTCCCCYGGTAATGACTTCTATTGCCCTGTCACCTGATATGTCTGGAAGTTCCCCCCGTCTGTGTCAGTAGAGCATTTCATTCTGATTGATTAACAGTTATCCAGAAAAAAGATTCAGATTTTTCCTGCATGTCTCTGTTTCCTGATAGTTCAATCAACTTACTTTCTAAATCCTACTATTTTTTTTTTACAAAAGATAAAAAGATTCTGTATCAATGACATTTAGAGGCCTTTGGCACAGCCAAGAATGTGAAACATATAACTGATACCAGAAAAGCCTGCAACGCCTATGCTGGTCACCTTGCTTAACTGTGAACATCATGGAGATGTGCTCACTTATTGCATTGTGTTCCAAATCCAACCATCTCCTGTCATTGCTAATTTCTTTTCGCCGCTGTTTTTCTTAGAACCTGTTCCACCATGAAAGTTAGAAAGTTAGTCTTACAGAGAAAATGAACTTGGATTCTTCCTGAGGATTTGCAGCAAGAAAGAAGAGGCAATAGCTGCACATTTGTGACAAGGAAAACTCTATATTGGCATAGGAAAAAAAATCTTTTTCTTCCTAATGATACAACAGGCTACTCAGGATGTCTGTGGACATCCTCTCTAACATCAGAGAATTTCAAATGCAGATGCCCTGAGGCATCTGAGCCATTTGAGCAGAAGGTGGGACAGGCTGACCTCCAGGGTAGCAGCAGACTTCTGGTCCTCTGTAAGGAGAACATCCACATTTTGGATACTGCACCTGCAACTTGCTGCTTCTATTGCTGTCTCTGTGCTCATGTACAGTAATCACGTACAGTTATTTCATGTAACATTGTCAGAGTCCTACGTGCCTGTTTGTAGACATCAATCAACCACTGACTCTTCCACCCAATCCACATGGCAGAAAAGCGTGAAGTTGTACAGAAATCTAGAGCCAGAACAGAAAACCACTATGAACCACTATTTTTATCTTGTGCTGGAAATGAATCCGAGTTGYTCTGCTGAATTCAAACTGAGCTGGAATAATTTTGTTCACAGCTAAACTGAGAAACATCTGCTTTCAGTYGTTGTTTGCAGGGCTACAGAGACCTAAAGACTTCCAGAACAGTTAGAAACAATAGGTGATTTAGCAGATCCTTTCCAATATGATTGCTCAGTAATTTACATACAGATAAAGAGAGGTGTATGTGAGGATCATTGGAAGTGTCATTTGATTGACTGTCTATGATCAATGTGGCATACAGAAATTCTTTTCTCACTTAAAAAAAAAATCATGCTGCTTCTTGTAAATCTCTTTCTACTGCTTAGCTTGTATGATTTATATTTTCATAGATATGATAAAGGTGCTTGTATTCAATATACCCTTTCATTCACATGCCCAACCCCCCACCTTGCTCTGTGGCCTCCTTTTCTAAAATTGCAAATAGAATCACTTCCTTTTTTTCTAAGATAAAGTGATTTATAATCAATTAATAAGCACTGCTGAGTCTTTTGTTTGCCTGAAGCATCATTTCCTATTCAGTTTTTGCATCTGAACTATTCAGCATTGCCTTTTGGTTTTCTCTCAAAAATACTCTTGAGAAGTCATGCTTATCAGCCAAGAAGCATCCAACAGCAAAGCATGTGCATTTATAAAAAGACTATCACTTTTGTGCTAACTTTGATTGCCAGTTTCTACACTTAAAATTAAAATTAAGCTCATGGTAAAGCCACAYTGATAGATATCTGAATTCATTACACTGAATTATGTGAATTTCCTTTCTTCCCTTCAATTCCCTCAAGTGGCATAGATTAATTTATAGACTGTATGTGTTTTTAACATCTGCAAAGTTCTCATGTGGGTTGATGTACTGAGAATGAAACTTAAAGCAGCCATTAAGAGGGTAGTGCAAACATTATTCCCTCTAATGATTTTTGCACACCTGTATGTTTGAATGTCATTTTGGGAAGGGGGAGTGGATTAGAGGTAATTAGAGAAGTTACTTTACTGACACAGTAGGAAATGTATAATTGCACAAGCCATGAAGCATAAAATGCTGTGCTGAACTTGAAGGTAGATTTTCCAGAGATTTGCATGGAGACATTTTGAATCCACAAAATTTGCCCTTCACAATAAACAACTGAGAATATTCATTTCTCTGAGCACCCGATTTCTATTAGCAAGGGGTTACTTAGAGGCACAAACGCTGTGATTTGTTGGTTTTTATACAGATTTTCCTCATTAAAATGGGAGTTATTTGTTTGAAATTTTGTCCTGAAATACACATAAACAAAATTCAATGTTTTTTGAAAACATATCCCCAGTGTGTCACTCCATGGTTTCTTGGAGTCCTCAGACAAACTCGGAGCTGAATAGTAATTTATTCCTCCCATCCTTTGATCTGCTGTCAAAATTACAGAAGCAGTAACCTGTTCAGTGATTTCTGGCTATTGCTGGCTTAACCAGAAGCAAACATCATGTTCAGTAGAACTCTATGCCATTTAACTTCAGATTCACTAAATTCTCCAATCTGTTTTTCAGATGGTTAAAATTAGGAAAAAGGAATCCTTTCTCCCAAGAAGATGTTTCTGCAGAGTTCAAAGAGAAACCTTTAAAAAATTGATAGTGAATCAAGCATAATTCAGGTTGCATGGGGACTCTGGAGGTCAGCTCGTCCCCCCTCCTTCCCAAGTTGAGGCCGACATCAAAGCTGGGTCAGATTGCTCTGGACCCTGTCCAGTCAAGTTTTGAAAATCTCCAAGGGCATTTCCACAGCCTTGTTGTGCAGCTGTCCTGTGTTTGTCTGCTGTCATTATGACATGTCTTTTTCTTATATCCAGGTGCCATTTCCCTTGCTATCCTGGACAATTTTTAGTGTTTTGAATTCATTTATATTTACTAATAACCTATTACCCCTTTGTTCATAACATAAGAAGCATTGACTTCTCTGCCAGGAACAGCTCTGAGAAATACCCTGAAAGGACCTGATATGAGAATTACTGATATGAGAATTTTTCCCTGCTACCATGGGATTGTTTGTGCTTAGGTAGAGTGGACAGATTACCACCCTTGCAATCTGTGTTCCCAAACTCACAATACATGCATTTGGTTTTGTGAAAAGTGCTTTCATTTGCATATCACTAAACCTGCCATAAACTGTGAAGACTTCCTCTCTGTCAAGAGTAGAAAGCAAAAACTTAAAGCAATTGAGTTCACTAGGAACCACTCAGGCYGTGGTGGTTTAGGAGAGCTCCTCATTGCATCACCCAGTCCTTATTGTGACTCTCAAAGTGACTCCTCAGCTCATTTTTTGAGCAGTAACCTCTGTTCCTAGTAGTGCACGTATTTGAACTGAGGATAGATGTGGTTAACTGGTGGTATGGTTCCATTTACTGGGAAATGATATGTGCTGGGCTGGGCTGGGCAAGATTTAGGTTGTGACAACACTGCAAACAGTCTTCATGCATTCTCTGTTTTTTTTTTTTTTTTTTTGCTCAGAGTTTTTCATATGTAAAATTACTTTTTTTTTTCTAAAAATTAATGGAAATTTTTGCAGTACAATGTTCTATTATTTTTAACCAGATTTACTCCTGCTTTACTAACTCATTAAAGGGACTTTCAGTCATCTACACCTGTGCTGGGGCAGATTAGAAGGATACCATTATGATCTACTAACACATTTCCAATTACTTCTGTAGCTGGAAATGACAGCCGGACTACAGCGTGTTCCTSTCAAGAGATCTGACTTAACTTAAATTCATATATCATATATCAGCTCTTCAGCTTAGCCTGAGATTTAAAAACAACATCAGCAATCATGTGATTTAACCAAATCAAATTATCATCCCTAGATTTGGAAGAAGACACAGTTTTGAACCTATGCTAAATAAATAAATAAATAAATAAATAAATAAATAAATAAATAAATAAATAAAAGCCTGTAAATTTGGCTTTCTGTGGTTATAGTAAGTTCCCTATACAATTAATAATAAATACCACATAACTAGCAAAATGAATGGGTATGAAAAAATGATATAGTCCCATATTGAACTCAAGAGTTTAATTTGTGTCRTAGTTTAGAAATAAGGCCTTGTAATAGCATTTAGGGGCTTTTCTTCTGAATATATTTTTCTTTCAAAAAGGCCATCCCTTTTTCTCTGCACTATCTTGATTTAATATAATATAATAATTCCACTCTGAATCTTTCAAGTGACAGTATTTATTAAATAATTATCTGAGAGTCTTCATACTACCTTTAAAAATATTCATCCCTTCTATCTGTTACTAAGTGCCAGTTTGTTTCATGCTCTTTGGCTATGTTTGGGCTTTGAGCAATTTAGTGATCAATGTGTATTGATAGAATTACCTCTTGAAAAAAAAAAGAGTAAGCACCAAAATAATCAAAACAAAAACAAAGGAAAAACTTATATGTGAATATGTACCCTGTGGATGTGCATGGAAATAGCTGGACTAACCCAAACAGGCTGCTGTAAGGGATCTGCAATGCAGTGCAGAGAAGGAAGTTGAGCTGTTCCTCAGCGGACTGTAATCTTCTGTGCAGACCTCTGTGCCACCACAATGCACTGCTCWGATACTGCAGCAAACGATGTCTGTGTAGGGTCTGTATAGGGACCTCTTTGCTCTGCTGCACAGGAACATAGCTGTCCTGACGCTGTGCAAAGACGGGACTGGAAGAAACTCAGCCTCATTGCTCTTGACTTGTTCCTGTTAGAGTTTCATAGAATCACAGAATCACAGAATGGTTGAGGTTGGAAGGGACCTCTAGTCCAATCTTCCTGCTCCAGCAGGGACACCCAGAGCACGGGGCACAGGGCGGCATCCAGGCGGGTTTGGAGACCTCCAGAGAAGGAGACTCCACAACCTCCCTGGGCAGCCTGTGCCAGGGCTCTGTCACCCTCACAGTAAACTTTTTCAACTTTAACAAGAACCCTACAGAGTGATTCCCTTCCCGTGCATCTCAGTGCTGAGGGCTGAAAGCCAGGTCTCACAGATGAGTGAAGAATATACCATAGATGAGTGGGAATATACTGACCTCTCTTTAAGAAAAAAAATGTTTTTCTAAAACTGTATGGACCAAGGTCCTTCCTACTGTCAATATACCAAACCCTCACTGCCATTGTGCAGTCMTCAAACATTATCCCCCTTTACTGAAATGTATTGTTTTACATAAATGCATAGAGGAGGAAGAAGAAAGCAGCTAAAATTTGGGAAAAGAAGTGAAAACTTGGTTTCTCCATTCCCTCTCCCTTTCACACAAGTAACCAACTCACAGGCCTAGAAATGTCACACAAGAACTCTATTTTTTTTCCTAGGTGAGTGAACTTTTCCTTACAAAGTAGCCAAGGCATGGCACATGCTGCCACCCATCTCTGAACAGCATCAAGCCATGTAAGTTCAGTGCTCTAAACGCTGGGCTTGACATTTCTCTTCTGGCCTCTTTCTCTTCTGGAATCTTTGGGCAAGTTGGAAGAGAAGGGATATCTGTCCAGATATCATTCCTTCAAATATCTGCCGATCATAATTCAGAGAAGCTTCATTTTTTTTGAAATGTACTGTACARTTTTTACAGTAAATTCTGCCTCCTCTGACTGAGGAGGCAAAATARTAAGCTTGGCTTACTATTGCTTGGCCCTGCTTGGCCCAGTTCTGTGTCAAAAGTTCTAAGTACTCTTAGGTGTCTTTAAAAAAATCAGTGGTAAATAAGAGGCTTTTGAGAGACACTGGTCTTCCCAGGAATGAGCAGCAGCTGGATGATCCTGTTCTTTTGGAAAAGGACTGAAACCAATAGTAGGTCTATATAGCCAATGAAAATAATAATAAGTGAAAGAAAATTATCATGTAGCAGGAACTTAAAGTGTTTCTAATGCTTTATTTTGGMCTTTCTTTTCTCTGTCATAATAAACACTTATATTATTCCACAGCAACATGAAAAAGTTTCAGTGGAAGAAATTTAAAACTCATTTATCATGGAACGGTACCAGATGAATCTGAACCAGTACTTAAGTAGGTGCTCTTAAGCAGAAGCCATTTAACATAGGCTTTTTTATTTTTTATTTTTTTTTATTATTTTTATTTAATATACAGCCATTTGCATTGAAGAAGACACTAAAAAGTGATTATTCATTCAAGGTAGACTAAGCATGTACTCCTTTCTTGTTTCCTCATCCTTTACTTTATGGGCTATGCATGTTCTACCTTCCTCCTTCCATGATCAGTCCCCCACCATTTATATGCTACTGTAGGCAATGTGCCAGATTGGCACTTAAAACATGAAAAATCAGAAAGGGAAAAAGAGAGACACAAATAAAAGGTAGGCCTACAGCACTCACATCTCCGTGTCCTTTCCTGACAAGCAGCCTTTCCATTTGTGTTGGGGTGCTAGTTCTATCAAACTTCTGTCTTGTATCAATTTTTAGCAGCATGGATAATTTATTGCATCTAGGATGATAGAAAACCAGCTTTATACATCATTCAGCTTGCAAAAGATGTGTAGCTTCARTTCCTTAATGGTGTCATTTTGGCTGAATGCTATTAACAGATTACCCCTGCCTAGGGCAGTGGAGCATGTGCAGCAGAAAGATAACCTTGTGTTCGTAATTTAATATTAACTGTTTTCTCCATAGTACCTCTTTCCAGTACATTAACAACAAGCCAATATGGCCTTGTCCCCTGCGGTCGTATTCTTCAGCAAAAAATGGATTACATGATAGCAAGTTCCTGAAGATTTCCAATGAAGTATTACAAATCACTCAACGCCTGCTCTGCAGAAATGAAAAATAAACAGGCTTAGATTCAATCAAATTTAATTCCTCCAATTTAGCTTTACCGCACTTCAAAGGGTGCTCTTATTAATGTCTTGGTGAAAAAATGTAACAGTAATTTTTCCTTCTTCTTATACTGAAAGCCTCCAGTTGTGTTCAACATATAGCGAGATCAAGAAAATGTTTTTTTTTAGTGAATACTCTGACACAGTTTGATATAAAAGTGTAAGCCATTTACAGAAAACTCTTTATGGAATTTTTATCCTATTCCATTCCCGGGAGCTAAATTTATATCCTGCATTAGCTATCATAGCACTAGAGTATTAGTCTTCTTGCAAGCAGTTCAGGGCAGTCTGAGGGCCCTATCACTCTCTACCACTCACATACACAGGCATTATGGGTTTATCTCATCTTCTGCAGCAAGTGCTAGGCCCAATTCATTCCTTTAGGCTACTTTACTAATAACCTATTCCTTATCAGGGCCTCTCCACCTCAGCTTGTGATCAAAGACCCAATTAATGGAATGGAGAAAGGTGAAGCATTCAAATAATGGAGACAGCTGTTTTTCTCTGTTAGAGAAAATCCATTTGTATTGTTATCGCAAGCTCCAAGTTCTGCAGCTCCTGTTTAATTCAGTCTCCCTCTATTTCTGCTGATGATAAAAAAGTCACAATGAACTCGGAAGAGAATGGCAGAAATATCACCGTGTTTCAACTCAGCCTGGGTGTTATCATCTTG
The DNA here is from genome assembly GCF_003342845.1 of Nothoprocta perdicaria. Taxonomy (NCBI): domain Eukaryota; kingdom Metazoa; phylum Chordata; class Aves; order Tinamiformes; family Tinamidae; genus Nothoprocta; species Nothoprocta perdicaria. Next base: position 445,372 of record NW_020455562.1, read on the forward strand.
AAAGTGAAAATACAAGCAGATAAGGAGAGGAGATGTCCAACAAAGACCATATCAAATTTTCAAAAAATGTACTTTCATGCCGCATTCTTTACTCAGCTTTCCCAATGTTCTCCAGATTCAGATATACACTCCCTGTRTTGGCTGGCTGAATCAGAGAAGCAGAGGCTGATAATATCTCAGGTTCCACGTCAATTGAAAAGTAATTAAAGGGGGAGAATAATCATAATTGGTTGGCATGAACATTGCAAGTGAACTTCTTCGGAGCCTTGGTGTCTGGGAGCCTGCAGCTAAGCTAGACATTTACATCACTGCCCCTGCTATATCAGGTTAGTTTCTTAATCTGATGGTAAAGAGATTGGGCCCTGCTGAAGTCTAATGTTAAATATTCTTTTTTAATGGACTTCTAGATGTAAATCTGCCCAGATTATTTCAAATGAAATCCTGCACGGCCTATATGGCAGCRGTTCATTTCATAAAGGTGTAAAGGCCACGTCACCGTTAGCTTCCTCACTGCTTTGTAATCATATTGTCACAGTGCCATGCAGAGGCATAAACATGTTCAGGGCACTGAAACTACCTTTTTTTGGAACTATATAAGGCTTACACGTTTGAAGCAACAATTCTGAAAACCTTATACCARTCTTTAAAAAAGATGCTGTGTAAAAGGAAGAAGGAATATACATCTGCCAGATAGGCTGTGTGCCTGTGCAAGGTAAAATATTATTCCAGTTCTTCCAGAAGTTGTTCTTTTCTTGTTTATATGCAAGGCAAGTAGAGACCCTGAGATTATTCACACAATGGAGGATATATATACATATATATTTTGATTACTTGGAAAACATTTGAATCTCACTGTTCAGAAGTAAGTACTGGAAAAAAACCTGTATTTAAATTCTTCCCTGCCTGTAGTCAATGAGCACAATAAAGGCAGACAAAGCTACAGTGTATGCAATGATTTAAGACAGCAAAGCTTTTCCAGGCTCGTTGTTCACAAGGGATCACAGAGTCTATGTTGGGCTGAATAAGGAGAAATGCGTTATGCATTTGCATGTATGATGAACATTTAAAGGAGGTCTGTGTGGAAACAAAGAATAATTCATAATAAACACAGAATGGCAAACATTTCAGACCCAGCTGGATTTTTAGAATCCTCATAGACACCAAACATTAGCATTTTAACATGGAAGTTTCGCATTTGTTATCTAGTAGGCCASTGGAATAGCATTATCTGTTTGTACACTGAGAGTTTCTTCATCTTCCCATTCTATTATTAAACCCACACTAATCAAATAAAATACAGTTTTATTCAAAACACTATCATGCAGGAAATCTACAATTATCAATAACTTCCCATTGAGATAGTAAAATCTATGGATTCAAACATAATTTTATGCATGTCTATGAAATGGAAAACAAGAAAAAAGACAAAAAGCAACATTAGGGTCTTTCATCAGAAATAAATTCATAGTTCTACTTCACCTGCTAATACAATTCATCAAAAGGGAACACAGATATGAAACTTTTTTTTCACCCCCATAATTGCCTGTTTCTGCACAGTGAAAACAATGTTAAGGAATTATTCAAGGGACTCAGAAAAATCTTAATGAAGGTGTTCTTCTACTAAAGGCAAACAAGAACCATATTTAATATATAGTGGGCCACCATAGAGCGATATTTTAAKATGCGAAGTGGTTTAAGGTGGTCTCTCTAGATAATAAAACACTAATGACAATCACTGGTGCTGAATGGCACAATTGTAAATGAAAATTGTGCAACTTGCCTGTACTGCCCACCTCTGCGCTCAGAAACTAAGTAAACAATAACTATTGTAAAGGGGCAAACCAACTGTAAAGAGTAAAAAAAAGGTTGAATAATTGATCAAAAAGCCTGAATAATTTTCCAATCAGGCAAATATAGGGTTGAAGAAAGGGATTTGACCGTATTTTTATACAAGAATAAGAGAAAAGTGAATAAACACTCATTGTTTTCAGATACTATGCTGCATCTRTGGGCTTCTGAAAGAATATACATGTTGGCAGAACAAGGAGCTGACTGTGGCCCTCGGAATATCAGTTACTTCAGCAAATCTCAAAATAATTGCCATAATGTTGATTTACTGAAATATAATGACATAGAGAACAAATATTTTTATGTGGTTACTTCACCAGCAGAAACAATTGGAACTTTGTGGATTCCTGCAAGAATACAAGATGCATAATGTGGTTTCATTTATCTTCAGCAAAATGACAATTTAAAAGCTCCCAGTCTCATTTTTCTCTCTACCTTGAATATCTAAGAATGCTCACGAATTAATAGAACCTATTTTCTGTTTCAGCCAAAGCCTTGCCCTATCTAACCAAATTCTTTAAAGAACCCTCAATGTATAATAACAATGTTAGGTAAATTTTATTCTAGTTAGTGCATTGTCATGTATGCATCATTACAAGGCATAGTCTTTCTTTTGCTGCAGTGCTGTAGCATAGGATGACAGTAAGTTGTAGCTGAGGTGGTGAGTCAGCCTTCCTGCCTCTCCAGTGCTGGAGACAGTCCAGTAATCCCTTTTGGAGTCCCCCAGACAGGCTCAGCTGAAGGACTGCTGCACCCACAAGTACGGAACAAATCAGGATGCTCTGACTCCTCTGTGAGAATCTGGAAATAATGCAGCTGAGTTAATGGACTTACGCAGATACACATGTCAGAGCAAGAAAAGAATATAATTAAGACTGGGGTTATATTTAAGTTTGGGYTGTCTATCAAGTGAAGCAAAACTTTCATGAAAACCTCTGATTGGAATTTATTTTCCAATTGCTGGTTTGCATTTTTACAGCAACAGCTTTAGCCAGCTTCTACTCCCGTTCCCATTTCTGCAGCTGCAGCAGCCTCTGTGTATTTACAACTGAGAATACAAAATGACCTTTGTCTTTTCAAGAATTTGGCCAAGAAGGCTGCACAGCTGCAATGGATCCAGGTGCTCAGGCCCAGGGCCAGGAGCAGCTCGGACGCTTACACAAGTGGTTGCCTCGCACCTGGTCAGCTGAGATTTCAGGGTCTCTGCTATAAAGTAAACAGCATCTGCCATCACCCTGCCACACTCTTTTGACTTCTGTGKTTAAGTACATCTGAATCTGTAGCATTTTTTTTTTCTACAGTTAACCTTCTCTTTAATTTTTATTATTACTTTCAGTTACTTTTATAGGGAGACTTAAGATGTGAAGAGCTAGAGCAGAGCTTATGTTGAAAAATAGTCTCCTATAGCTTTGATGTTTTAAGCTGCTGTTGTTCTTAAATCCAACTTAACTATAGTACTAGGAGAACATCAGTCTGCAAGCCAAGACACACAGTGGCTGCCACACAAAAAAATAAAACTTCTGATAAATATTATAAATTATCATGGGCTGACTGATACCACTGTATTTGCCCTTCCTCAAGCAGATTATTATTCAGGGAGTTGATAGGATAGTAGGATAGGACTCTGAACTTTCAAACGCCCTTGCAATGGAACAAAATAAATTAAATCCCAATATTCATGTAYGAAAAAATGGAAAATCCATAATTTATGAAATACTTTGTGAACTTATGAACCTAGCTGAAACACAGTTTGTTTATTGGRTCTCAAGAAGAAGTACTCAAAAAGTTAAAGTCTGAACAAAAAAAAGTTCTTTATTGGTAAATTATAATTTTTTTTTATGGGMACTTTGGGACTAGCATAATAATTATGGAGGTGGACTTGATAAATAAAAAATATTCAGAGATTTTAGAATGCATTAATTCACTTGCTTTGCATTCCTATTTAAACTTAGTCCATGGGGAATAAAAACAAGAAAGAATAAAAAATGAACTACAACTTAAAATATCATAGTCTTGGAATAATATTTAGCTCTGTTATAGCTCTTCTTAAATTATTTCTCTGCTTAAAACTTATTGAAAGTCTTTAAAAAAAAACTAATGGACAGTTATGGAAATTTCAGTGTTTGGTTGCAGGCTTTTATAATAAATTCACAGCCATCTTTTAGACTTCACCTAAACACCCAGCCCCTGCAGGGCAGAAGTCATCCTGGGCTAGGTAAGTGGCCTAGTCCTATTTACGCATTGCAGGGTATAGCTGTATGACCTCACACCCTGTTTAAGATGTTTTCTATAGTTTTTAGAAATCACATATTYCTTTTAGAGTCACCATCCTCCTTATGGCTGTAGTCAGATTTAAAGAATGGTCTTTCTCCTTAAGTTACCATGATGGTTACTATTTGGTGCTCAGTAAAGCTTCTTTTCATTGGTGCTAAAATGGCAGAAGGCAAGTAGATTTTTTCCTYCCCATTCACAATGTCTTGACAGACAAATGAGGTTAAGTAGGAGCAAGATTTTGCCAACTGAAATACCATTTCTGTGCTCCTTTTTTCCCTGTAGGGGAATGAAAAATGGGGTTAAAGAACTAGAAAGTGCTGAGGCCATACCTGGAGACAAGGTCTATACAGGCAACATTTTGTGGCCTTTATCACACACCTGGCAAGTGAAATGGATAATGTTTCAATCCACTGTATAAATCATCCCTATACCTGTCTACATTCATTGGCACCTCCTCATCGAGAAGTTTTATGAAAYGCTCCTTTTTTTTTCTTCTTTGGATAATTTTTGACTTGTGCTTTTCATATTTAATAATTACCCACACATGATTTAACCCTGCTACAAATGAGATTTCAAGTCAGCATCTGCTCTAACTTCATGTCACTCAGAGCCTTCGAGTTCCTGATGACATACATATGTGACTTCTTTTGCCAAATCTGTACACTCTACTAGAATAGCTTCAGAAATAACTTCGACTCACTCCCTCTTCTCTCCCTCACACACACATCTGTGTATAATGTACACAGTAAGTCTCTTGCCTTATTTTTTTTTCTTGTTTAGCCATCAAAAATATCTTTTTTTGTAACTTTTAAGAATGTTTAAACCCATCTCTGAGATTTTGAGATGGATGATTTTTTCAATTTGTTATTATTATATTATTATTACCTGGTAGTCTAAACACTGTCAGATAAGACATGAATCTCATTCACATAACACACCAGAGAAGATTCTGATCCTAATGAAATCCCTGGACTTCTCAACACTGATTTCAGTTGGGAAAGGCTTTCCTCATCCTCCTTGTCACACRCTGCTCAGTGTTCGGTCCTAAGGCTCCAAAGATAAACTTATTTATATCCCTTTTTGTCTCATTCAAAGAAGTTCTTAAAACAACTCTCCTGTGAGCCCCCAGTCACAGGGACAAAGAAATGTGGATTTATTTTACATATAATGGAAAGCTCCATGGTGTTGCCTATTGATGCGCATTAAGGACATCTTTTTGTGAATCAGGGCATCCTATCCTTTGTGTGACTTGTGATATAGGCCATAAAATAAATTTAGCAAGGTGAATTGCAAAAAGCCTTCTTTTCTATTTTTTGCCACAAAAAAAAAAAAAAAAAAAAAAACAAGAGGCTTTCATGTACTTCCTAAGAAGAATATGCTGATGTGTAAGGAAAACAGCTACCGCATAAAAACCTAACCAACTGAATAACGTCGTGTAGGAAGAAGAGCGTCGTTTGGGGGAAGAGTTAAGATTTCGGTGGTCGCCGTAAAAAAAAAAAAAAAAGAGAGAGAAAGCCAACTGCAGAATAAAAACTGCTATCCTGCTTTGGTCATCCAAAAATATCTTCCAAAATACAAGACATGTCAAGCGGTTAATACCTTTTGAACTTTCCTTTGAGCTTTCCCCTGTGCTTAGGGCCCTCTGTGCCTGTGATGCAGTGGCTGACAGTGATTAAGTTCCTGTGCACATACGTAGTTCAAACTGTGCTTAGCAGAGCCACATTTGGTCATTGCTTACTTAAGTTTGCAGCAACAAATACAGATGCAGGGATTTGAATGTACACCTGGCATTAATCAGCTGCTGCTGCTATTTCACAGCTGCCGCCAGGCAAGGCAAAATATGAGAGTGGAAATACAATTTCAGAACAAGCAGAAATCTTTAAGGGACCCACAGAAAGAAGGGAGACCTCCCTTATTTGCTTCCAGCTTATTTCAACCTTCAGAGATTTGTTTTGTGTTAAGTCCCCGCTTACATAAAGAAATCTGCAATTTTTCCATCTAAGATTGTGTGTGTGTGTGTGTGTGTGTGTGCGTGCTCRTGGACATGGCTTTCAGAAGCAGGACCACTAATAGTTCAGGTGTGGTCAGCAGCTGTTTCTCTAACCTTTTGGGGAACTTCCTGTGCTAGTTGTTCATCATCACTTGTATTTGTTCCAGGCTTCACAACGGTTACATGTAAAATATATTCTTAATTCTCAGCCATATATTGCTTTAATTAAATCCCAATTCTTTCTGCTGCTCCTGGATATGRAGAGTAACAGATATGTAGTGTTTAGTTTTGTTTCGGTTTTGGTAATACTTTTCATAGCTGAAGACTACTTTCCTGTCTCCTCTCAGATATTCCTTTTGTTGCTTGCAGAAAGATCTTCTTGCAAATCTAACTTTTCAGATTTCATTTTTCTTACCTGCTCTTGAACTGTCCCCATAAATGAAATATCAAAGCTGGACAGACACTTCAGATGCTTAGTGACCAAAAATAAATGAAATTGGAGAGACTTTCATTTCCTTGCTTGTTTATACTTGCTAAGCCCATTTTCCTTTTGCTTGGGAGAGCAGCACAAAATACACATAATCACTGTAGAAACAGGCACCTTGAAGGAGATGAGCACATGCTCACAGAAGTACAAGTGGTTGCACAACCGCTTTCCATCCTGAGTGCTTTCTAGTGTAGGAACCTGCAGCTTCACAATCTGATGTTGAGCAGGTGGGAGTCTACTAAAAAAAGCAGCTCCAGCTGCTGCTGGGAGAGGAACAGGCACCATCCTGCACATCACTTGTAGCTGGCATGTGCTACCCATGTTCCTAGGATCAGCACAGCCTGTCCACAGCTGCCATATGGAGCTTAAGATGTTTGGCTTTCAGCTGTAAATCACAATGCGGATTTCCCACCTGTGTGGGACACATCCGCAGTGTCTTTAATTCTCAGCAATGAAGTCTTTTTATGGTGGAATTCAGCAGAAAGACYCAGCCTGGGGTTGAAGACTACTGAGAGGCTTCCTTGCCTTCTCCAGGACTTCCCCTTCCTTCCAGAAAATTATTTTCCTGTGGTATAAGGTAGACGATTTGATTTTTGGTTGTTGTTTACATTTTTCTTTTAAAGATATGTTGCAAAGGCAATCTGATCTGAGGGGACACTGCTGAAGATTTGGGCTCATCCACAGGTTGCATTTGTTGGCCAGCTGCATGAGGTATGGTAGGACRCGATGAAATAGAAAGCGGGCCTTCATCAGTGACAGGATTTTGTCAGAGAGACCAGAGCATAGACATGTATTTRTCTATGCTCTGGTTAGATGGTGAGCAGGATGTGAGTTTAATTGAACAGAATATTTCTGATAGAATTTAGGAAATGAAAACTGACTCCAAAAACCCCACAGAAACAAGCAACGCAATCCAGCTCCTGGGGCTCTCTTTCAGCCTGTGGTCAAAGAAGATAAATGCATATTAAGCTAGTCACATAATCTTACTCAGGGAACATTCAAAGGTGGGTGAGTGAAGTGCACAACAAAACACATGTCATGCAAGGGGAACAGATACCTTCTCCAGGAGTGAGGGATGAGGTATTCTCTTCGCCCAGATTATGATGTGTGTAGYAGATTATAACTTCTAGGCATAAGAAGCTAGATGCCAGTTGTTAGCTTTCATTTCATGAAAATGGTACTTGGACTATTACCACATTAATACATCAATATAAAAATAATTCAACACAAGGRCAAGTTCCACATTCTTCTTTTCCTGTCAGAGGACCTGAGAGAACTGTGGAGTTAGATAGCTAAATTCAAGCTAGCTGCCAACTAACAGCTACATGTAACTATATATATATAWAAAACATATATAAAGTGAGACAAATTGAATGCAGAATATCACAGCCATTCTCATTCAGGCTTTAATAGTCTTTACTTTATCCAGGATTTTTACTACTTAAAGAAAGCTGTCCTTTCCCCAGGTTTCATATTTCTTTCTGTCTGCATTTTCCCTTCTGCTGTGGCTTTCTGCTGACCTCTGTGAAAGGAGAAAACTTTGACATGTGGAGCCACCATTTACCCTCCTTAATGTCTTGCCAGTTTAGCATCAAACTGAGGATAACTTCTTTGACCAAAAGCATRTGTAAAATTCAGTGTGATAGCAGCACTGGATTAATGGAGGGCACTGGGGTTACTAGAAGGTTGTGATTACATCCATTTAGTACCGAATATCTTGGATGTTTTTAGAAAGCAAATGAGTCACTTCTCTGCCATTTGCTGATTACTGACATGTGCAGAAATACATGTGTGTTCGGGTCCTGTGTGTGTGTACATATTGGACATGAGACACGGGAATGAGGAACACAGACTAGCAGAGGACTACTGATACAGRCCTAGCAGAGGACTACTGATACAGGTAGAGTATGGTTCCCCTCTGATGTTGTAAAATCCCCTCTGATGCTTGTCTTACATCCTACATTTTGAAAGCATAAATATTTGACAGACATGTGGCTATTTATCTACACAAAGACATCTCTGTACCGCTATCATCAGTGGCATTTTGCACTGCCTAAAAAGTCCTTTAAATCTAAGATCAAGACATTTAAGTCTTGGAACTGTAGGAATGGTTTTACAGTTTTACTTTAAAAAGACTCTTTTCCAACCAACAGATACCTTCTTCCCTTCTTCACAGAGTACACAAGTGTTCCTCAGAACAAGAACAAGCTTTTGTTTGAGGGTCAATTAAATAATATTTGTTCTTTGCAACAGAGATAAACCCTTTCTCTTTTGCTTATGTTAGAAAATTTTAAACTTAAATGGTCATCTTTTCTCATCAATATGTTGAAATGCTGACTGCAATTTAGAGTTTGTTCAAAACCTTAAGTCTCAATTGCAGTGCATTGGTGTCAAGGTGATTAATATTCATGATTAGTATTTTTGTCATTCAAATTTACAGACAATATTCAGATTAATAATTTAACAATTTTAATTCACAAAAGAATTTTCACAATTCTATATAAGCACTAGACATACTCGTTATCAGTTATGTGGATAGCTCATGATCTAGGCATTTGTTAATTTGTATTCAGATCGAACACTGCTCTCAGTATTCAGATGCTTTACTCTAGTGGAAACAGAGATTGAAAAAAGGGATAGTTTTAATCATGGGCTTAAAAGAGTTAATGCGTTTCCCGCTTCAAGAACAGAACAGGATTCGGGCTAGTGCTTAAAAAAAATAGGATGTAAAAAAAAACAACAAAAGAAAAATTAGTCATCACTCCTAACTTCAGCTATATGAAATGTAGATATCACTATCTAAGCTAGTTGCTCTATGAGCCCTTTATAGTCAGTGACAGGGAAGCAGCACTTTCAAGTTTAGCAAATCTTCCAATTTTCTTTAGGCATATACTTTAAGATAAAAGAAAATTCATCTTAGAAGTGCATTTTTCTCTCTACTGACCATGAAAGATACTCTCGACAACCCGTTCAAATGTAGTCTTTTCTACCCTAACTTCCTCATTTTGTGCAGAAGAATATTATCCTCAGAGGTTACACTACTCAGTGATCCAAAATGGTTTGGAATACAATGGATATGAGAGATGTCTGCATTCCCTGAACATTTAGATCTCTGTTCAGAAGCAAACATATTACCCATAGCTTTATTGCTTGCTCCTGAAATTCTTTTAAATGATCCTTCCTGGTGTAACTGTTAACATGCACTTGGAGTCAAATCTATCTTTACCATCATTTTGAACTTTTTCTTAATGCTTACTGTTTATGCTTGATCTAAAGAATTTGGGGCTTGTAAGAGGATGGCTGAGGTCAGTGAGAGCAGCACATTTTTAAATACACATACTCTTATCAGCTCACTTAAAAGCTTCAGTACATCATTTTGCAATCACATAACTCAGAAATAATTTATACAATCAATTAAAGAGCATTATCAAGGGATGATTTGACAACTGTTGCCATGCCAACCAATGAAGCAGAAAGCTCCTCAGCATTTAAAGGCTGCACCTGGTGATAGATATAGCAGATTTTGAGGATTCAGACAGAATCGCAGATGTCCAAAGGTGTGGAGGGAACATGATTTAAAGCTTGATGTTTTTCCATTTTTACTGGCGAAAGGGTGTTGATGGCATGTTGTTCCCTTTCTCATTAAAATTCTGTCATTTTTCACAAAGTGTTCTGCATTCAGGGCTGAAAACTGAAGTGAGAATGCACTTTACAGACTGATAAAATATGATAGCAAAATGGATGATGTTCATTTGCAGGCTGAATTAATTAAAAAAAAAAAAAAAAGAGTTTGTGTCAGTGCATTTATGAAAAGCCCGTTAATCAAACACAACTTTACCAGCCTTAATGGACACATCTTAAACACTCTTGCATTAATATTTAAAATTCTGGTTAGCAAATGGCTTCTAGCACATTGAGCTAAAAAGTAATTAGAATAGGTCTTTACAAGAGGAAAACAATACAAGCTGAAAGCACACTTTCTATTGGCCAGCAACTGTTTTGGCATTGATTTCTCAATTTTGACATTTGTTTTCATATCTTTACCTATAGCACAGTTCATTTATTCTTTATGAAAGAACAGATTTTGCAAAAAAATCATTTTCTTCTCCCCTCCCCATGCTATCATCTTGTACATCTGTATATTAAGAAGGAATCATGCTTGCATCCACAAGAACTGGGGCTAAAAACATTCATCTGTTTTCTTTAATGCGTGGAGTTCTGCCTCCTTTGGAGTTCCACTTGTATGGTTACATCTCTGAGTCTGAATAACCCTTTGCAGTCACTGTAGATCTTCTGAGGCAGAGACAATTTTTATGATGAATCTATTGAGGTATTGAGACAAACGTCATTGATATATGTTGAGATCCTTCATAATGCAAATAAGAAAATATTTTGTATGCAGAGTCATCAAGGAATAATTTCCTATGTTCACAGAAAACCTGCATAATAACAAATTCCCACCGCAAATTACTGCTCTGTAGAATGACTGGAATTATCACTGTGAACTATTTCTGRTACATTCCTATTGAGCCTAATGCAGTGAAAACAACCAGAGATTTTTTTTCGTGACACAGGTTAAACTATTTCTTTGAATAGTTTTGCCATGTGAGCTGTTGGAGCTTGTCTTAAAATCTATTACATTCAGCTGACTTGATCGTGGAAATAATTGAATCCGTAAATTGCCTTTTCTAGCTTTCTTCCATTGACAGCTTTGTAGTCTCTCTATTTCTACAAGTGACTAAAGGTACAAACTTTGCAAAGGTGGCAGCCTGCTTGAAAATCCAAACAGGCAAAATTGAGGGATGAATAATCACCTAAGCATATAAATATAGAGAAGAGGATGGAAGAGACTTGTGGAGTGATCAATCTGTTCTTCCCTCTCATGGACACTGAGAACACAGAATCCTCCCTCATTTTATAGAGCTCTTGCTAGCCCTGCTCTCAGGCTGTTCAAAACATAGCTCCCCTGCTGAAACTCTCAATTTCCCATATGAATTTATTCATGGCTATCTTGTTAGGCTATTTCAGGGATTTTCATGACACATCTACCATCATTGAATCCTTCCCTATGGTATTCTTTGATCTTAAAAACTGATAATGAAAATATATTGCTCAGTGAAATACACCAGCAAGTTATTCACTAAGAAACAATATCTGACTCAAATCAGGGACTACAGCCATTATGTCAGTGGGAATTCTCTCTTTCTTATAGATCTGGTGCATTTTTTAAGAGGGTTACTTGGCATACTCATAACCATTTTGCAATAGTGGAAATTGCTACCTGTGGCTAAAAAGAACAGACAACACAGCAAACATGATCAGAAGGTCCAGGCCTGGATGTAACAAATGATCTCAGATTCATCTGAAGTGCTTGTGGCCTGCCGTCACAGGATATCATTTTATTTTCTCTGCATAAAAATGTACTTGCTAAATTGGAAAGCCATCATGTCCTACATCTTTTGTCATCACACCACCTGCAATCTTGATCAGGAGATTGCTGTAAGACCTACTATGTTGAATGTCACAATTAGGTCTGAAAAAAGACCAATAATATTTTATTTTGCCTCTACTAGATACTACTATATTTATTTTATGTATAAGTGCAAGGAAGATTAACAAATTAAAATAGACTGTCAGGAAGCAAGTGCAGTGTTTCTTTAACATATTCATGGTAGAAGAAATTATGAGGCCATGACTTTCTTATCAAAGTTTTYGTCATAACAATGTCTCAGTTCTTCCTCTCTCTGCGAAATGACCTCAGGGTAAGTCAAAAAATGTTTAGGTAAATTTGAGAATATTTTAAATAACACTTATGAATAAATATTAGCTCCTGAGACAATCCATTTTTCTGGGACTAATTCTGCTTCCTGACTGTGAGGCATGCAACCTTTCAGGATGGAAAGTACTCAGGTGATCTTAGTCCAACCTGCTCAAAACAGAGCCAGCACTGGATTCAGACCAGGAATCTGGTCTTAAATATGGAAGTCGGGGCTCTGCATTTGTGTTTTTTCTGAAACTGATTAATATGTCTGCTGTGAATCATTCTTCAAGCAGAGACCTCTTTGCTCAGATCAAAAGAAGTTGACTTTTTTTTTTTCCCCAAGAATCATCTCAAAGTTCTCTCTCATCTACTCAGTCCAAAGCCTGCCCTTCAGACTTCAGTCACAGGCCTTCTCCAAGGCCACCCTGACATCAATGGAAACATCAAATAGCAGGTTTCCACACKGTCTTTGTGCAGGAGAGCTTCATTTTCTCTCTCCTCCTCTTGTAAAGATAAATYGGCTTCTGTGGTTCCTGTATTGTCCATGTGGGATTTAATTTCTCTCTGTGAGCGGCCTCCACTGAAATCCCAACCTGCCACATCCTCGCAAGTTCTTGTCCTCTCTTGAACTCCCTAGCTTTACTGCAGAAACCAGACAAAGAAGTTGAGAGAAGAGAAACATCTAATGCAAAAATAATTGAGTTGCTCTGAGACCTCCTTGAATATTAATTATTTCTGGCTTTGCAAGAGTTTTTGAGCCTTGAAAGCAAGTTTCCATTTTCTCCAGGCCACTGACAGGTCCGTAAGAGGAAGTTGGCCTGTTGGTCACAGTTGGAGTGCTGTGTTCCCCCTGGGAGCTCAGCGGCTGCTGAGCCCTGGAGGGGACCAGAAGGGGCAGAGCACAGCCTTACTGGTGTGGCTTATCTGCCTGCCTGCCATGCACTAAATGAAAGAGAAGCAGCTGGTGAATTTTAGCATGATTAGCTTTGCTAGAAATTATTTCCAGGCTTCAAAGCTTATTTGGTCTTTTGAGCTGTTAGGGTCTCTGTGCAAACTTTTCCCTACACGAGCCTCCTCATCCAGCTCTCTAGGGTTTAGTGTTTCTCTCAAGACTGCAGGTATCTGTGACTACACACATGTGAAGCCATAGATCTGCTTAGGGTCTATGTTTTTCWCTTTCAGAAATGTCTGTATTAGCTTTATTTCAGAATTTACAGATTAAAAAAAATCTTTATTAATCTATATTATTGGCCCCTTTTCTGTGTCTCAAATTGATGGTCATCTAAAATGTTCAGACCTTTTCTTCTCCATAAAAGTGATCTAAGCAGTGGGCATCATTCTCTCTTTTTGTGTTTGCCTAATATGTCCCACAGAAATTCATTTCTATGCTGCACAGTGGCAAGAGTTGAAAAGTTCCTCCCCAAGCACCCTAAGGCTCAATATTTAATGCACTCTTCTGTCTGAGAGATGCTGTTATTTCAGCAGTTTTTGCCATCTCTCAGTGATCATAAAGCACAGTACAAAAACAGTTAGGTCCAAAACTGCCCATTCCTTATGTTTTTACTCACTTTGAGAAGTGAAAGARTCAGCTAGTTGCTCTGACTTGGGACATTGTGAATGACATTGGCCGGAGTGTTGTGGGACACTGGCCTGAGTGTCAAGCTGATGGGTTATTTTTCAGACCCTTATGGCCCATAGAGTTGGGAACCCCCTTACCCAGCAGAGACTTTTGGGGTTACAACTTTCAATTTAGAACTTGAAGCTCTACATATGTCCTGCTTTGGTTATTCACCTCTTCTGGCTCCAACTATGAGTGCTCCCTGCTATCTGAGGCAGGTTTGGAATGGGGCACAAAGCTTTTCATGGCTTTCATTTCAGGAGGCTTAAGGARAGTAAACTTCATACTTTCTTTATAAATTAGCAGTTGTGCTTAAAAGAAATATTGACTCTGAAGAGTTGCCTTAATATTGCCTGAAGAGTTTTAAGCTCATCTGCCTTATKTTTACCTTACAATAGAGCAAAAGGGTACACATTCTCACATCTCAAATCAGAGTCAGTAACAACATGTGCCATTATGTATGCCTGTAATTATGGAACCACATACCAAACATTCTTTCCTTTTTTTACAACCTGCGACATAAATACACACATGCACAAATTTTGAGTAGCTCTCAATACCAAAAGACATAGTGCTGTATTTCCCCACAGCTATAATGAAGAGATATAGAATACTTTGGGGAAACTAGTTAAGCAGAGCTGCCTCAAGATGCACATTCAGAAAGTCTTCTGTTATATATATTACCTGGTAAACCAAATCAGCAGAAATAACAGCAGTTAACCAAATACCTTTAGTACTGAACCTAGCACAATATGCATGACAGCAAACCTCAAGAAAAGTTCCTGTCCTGGGGTGTTTTTCGTATTTAAAAGTATGCATATGAAAGGAATCAATTAAAGTACTTATATCTCATCAGTTTCTGATAATTAATATGAGCTCTAAGGGCTTTATGGATTGCTGGCTTGATAATTCACTTGCAGCTGAAGTAATAGAGGTTATGATGGAAAGACGGCCTCGTAGCTGTCTTGCAGAGTGCACTACATGATTGAACCCAAGGAATAATAGGGATGGAAATTGCTGTGTTCATTCATGGATAATACATGACAGGAGTAAGGCAAGCAGCAAGTTAGCAGATGACTCAGCCAAGCATCTATGACTGAACAAAGTGTGATTCTAACCTTCTGTCATTGAAAATATATTTAATGGAAACATTATCATTCTGATATATTGCTTGCTAAGATAAGACATGTTTATAGCACAGTTTCCCTGAGATGCTACTACAGGACTGGATTCTGACATATTTACTCCAGCTGAATTGTACTTTACCCCAAAATAAATCTACTCCTCCTGAAGCATGAGACTATTCAAAAGGAGTAAGTGAGCCAGAAGCTGGTCCAAAGAAGCTGGCCTCAAAGTTAGCTAATGCCAAATACCATCACATAAATATAAAGGATCCTATAATATTTTTTAATACCTAGAAAGGAAGATATCTATAAACACTGAAAACCACATGGGCAGTTATTCCTTTGTTATGATTTTTTTCAACCCAAATCTAAAGCCCTGGACAAAATATATATATAATATATATTTAATTAGCCAATATGAACCACCATATGTCTCAGGTACAGATCAAAGAAATGCAATGGTGAAGGCATGGAATAGAGCTAGCTGCCTTTTCCCTGTGCCTGGGAGAGCTCAGTTTGTAACAGTTYTATTGATAGGAGCACTCAGGTGTAGTGTTGCATTAAACTGAAACTTGCTGAAGGGAGGGGCAGGAGGATAAAAATGGTGCAAGATGATCTCTAGAGCACATTATACATGTGTGCTGGTCGGGGATGGCTTGCAGCAACTCTGCAGTACTGTGCAGCAGGACCTTGCCAACAGAATTCATGCTGAAAACATATGTTCTTCTGCTCAAACCAGCTTTCGCTACATCTGGAAACCAAGAGTTAGAGGGGGAAGGAAAAAAATTAGACAAGAGCACATGCATGTCTCTTCTAAGAGAAACCATTCATTTGGTTGTGAAAGAGATCTTTCTCCTTGTGTCACCAGCAAAAATTCTGGAATGGGTATATTCAAGCTAGGTTAGGAAAAAAAAAATGGGGGGAGGGAATGTAAGTAGCAGCAGACATTTATAACTTATTTTTTCTGAAGTAAAATCACATTTTGATATCAAGAGCAATCCTATTCAGAAAAAAAAAAAAGTGGAAAACTTGGCAAAAACATTGTTTAAAATGACTGCAAGACTTGTAAAAACCCCAAAATAACTCTGTTTTGCTGTCAAAAGCCTGGGAAATGCAAAACAGATGTTTCACCCAGCCCCACTCGCTCAGGCAGACCTCTCCTTGCTCTGCAGGCAGCTGGACCACATGTCCTTGCTGAGAAATGGAATAGCTCTTTCCTTTGGCACTCGTGCGTCACTGACCAGCCGGGCTCTGCAGACAGAGGAAGACAGTTGCTGTCATCCTTCCCAAAAGCTGTTTTGCAGAATCTGTCTGGGACTGGGCAGTTCTGTGCTTTGAGAAATACCACCATCAAGTACAAATTTCAGCAAGCTTTTATTTGTCCAGCAACCAACTTAAGTGAGAAAGCACTGCACCACATGATGAGTATGAGCACTGTTGGAGCTCACAGCTGCTGTGTGTACCCATAGCAATACAGCCCTAAGACTTCAACCTGGGGGTGCCACCAGAGCCCACTGCTTTACTTTTGCCCACGGGAGAAAGTCTGGTGAGTAACAGGAGCAGGGCAAGTCACTGAGCAGAGGCTGAACTCTTCCTGATGTCTGGCAGGTCTGGCTAGCACTGGCATTCTGGGRCCTTTGGAGTCAAGAGGTATAGTTCTGGATACTCTGTTTGTTGCCTTACCTTGGAGGAACTTAGTGTCTCTGGCTCAGCACTTTGAGACATCCTGCATTAGCCAGGAGAGGTGGATACAAATCCGCTTTGTTGGAGCCTTATTTAGCACTGGAGTCATCCCCTCATCTCCTGAGCCAACCAGCAAGGAGCTACTGGTGGCTGGGCCATCCTCAAAGCCCACCTGAAAGGACCAGATTAGACCCTTTGCACCAGGTAAGCTAGGCCTGTGATCCCACAGTGCTTTTCAGCATTCAGCACCCACTGCACCCAGACGTCCATGAGGCCCATCTGTGGATACACAGCTCAGTCTGAGAGGGAAGTCTTTCAGGAGCTGACCCTGAAACTTTAAGCAGTGC
Organism: Nothoprocta perdicaria; assembly: GCF_003342845.1. NCBI lineage: Eukaryota > Metazoa > Chordata > Aves > Tinamiformes > Tinamidae > Nothoprocta > Nothoprocta perdicaria. The sequence continues at coordinate 462,504 of NW_020455562.1, forward strand.
AACTGAAGTGAGTTTGTGGCTCTGCTCCATGGCTACAGTTCAAAACTGCACTGCTGTCATGAAGCTCCCTTTTGCTGAAATATTATAAGCCCATAGTGTGGTAACTGATGGTTGCACTTCAGATGATCAAATGCAAGATTATTATTTTGAATATATGAGATGGAAATCTTAATATATGATCAAGACTATAGCACAGTTACCATAATAATGATTATGCTGAATATCTAAAATGATTAGAATATTAATATWATCTATAAATCATTCTGCAAAGACAAATGGGGGGAATGGGAGGGAAGGGGTGTTGCCTTACATACCCTGGCTTCTTAAATTCACTACGATGTAAAGAAGTTAGACCTTTGGCAGTCTCTTAGAAATKATTAAATAAGTAAAGATACTCCCCATCTTGCAGTGGGAGAGAAGGCCTCTAGCACAGATCAGATTAATGAGAGCCTCTTATAAGCTTTTATTAACAGAATCACACTAAGCAAGATCAGGGAATAGTGTGAGTTTCAACTATACAAAAGAAAAAAAAATAGGGAAAATAAAAAGACTAAAGACTGTTGAGCCATATCTTGGAAGGCAATTTGTTGATAAGGAAGATGAAACAGTAAAACCTTTCTCTCGTTTTGATCCTGACCAATAGGAAAGGAGTGGTTGAGAATATAAATGTAAAAGCAATTTGTGTGAGAGTGAACATGAAATGATAAAGTTTATGATCTTCATAAAGAGAATAAAAAAATGAAATACAAGAAGGCAAACCTCAGTAAATGCAAAGAATTGATAGGTGAAGTTTCATGTAAGGCACTTTAAGGAAAAGATGAAACAAGCTGGCAGCTCCTTAGAAAAAGAAAAGAGAAAAAATCAATTACAGAAAGATAGAAATTTAGCTAAATCGTGAGCTCTTAATTGATCTTAAATACAAGAGGAAATATAGAAAATAAACAGGAGGTGAGAGGACAAAAGGCAACTATGAAGGAAGAAATAAAGCATATAAGAACAGACATTTTAATAAAAAAAAAGAAAATATTTGACAATACATCTCTAGTAAGTAAAACATATTGGAGAATATTACAGATGAAGATTGAACTGCTTAATGATTTCTCTCATCTGTATTCCCTAGAACAGTAATCAAGTGGTTAAAAATCATTCATTAATTCCAAAGACAAAAGGCTATAATAGGAAAAGAATAAGCCCGGCAGGAAAAATATAGGCTCAAGTTTTCAGATTGGCTGAGTTTCCCCCTGCAATACAAGGAGAGCTGGCTTAAACAATCTCAGACTGCTGGCAGCTTTTGCTGAGGCTTTGTGGGGAGCAGCCGAGATGCCAGGAGTCTGGAAAAGGTTAGTGGAAAGGCTGGGGTAAGGGGAAAGAATTAAAAATAAATAAATAAATAAGGAAGCCAATTTCCTGGGAGGAGCTTGGAGGTAAAAAGGTTAGTGACCAGCTTTGAACTGCCAAGCACAAATCACCTGAAACCCAGTGAGTTAGTTTCTACCACACCAGAGCGTTCTGACATGTCTGCATTCAGGGAAGGAGCTGTGGATATCGGCTGTCTTTGCTTTCATCAGACRGCTGCACACGACTCACCATCCCAAAAGCAAGAGATAGTCCAAAGGCTCTTTACAAGCTATATTGGTACCTGTACCTGTTGGTGAAGTTTGGCTCTCTAAATGCCAATCTCTAAATGGGATGATGCAGGTTTCTAGAGCCAGTTTTTCCCAATGTTATCATTAACTGTTTGGACGATRGAAAAAATAGTGCTAGATATATTTGCATATGACATGAAGCTGTATTTGTGTGTAACAAATAACAAATATTTGTTATATTCAAATTCAGAATATTCTTTGCAAACTGGTAAAATGGCCTGGAAAACATATATGATGAATTTCCACAGTGAAAAAGGAGCCACACTTCGACGGGACTGATCACAAATCTGTAGCTGGTGAGAACAAAATTAACTTGCTGAAGAGGACCTAGGAGCTGCAGTGGATCATGGACTGAGTGTACRTGTGCATAGCCATGTTGTAAAACAGGCAAATCTTGTGCTGGGCTATTTAAAAAGTGTTGTCACAGAGAGCTKCTTGGAGAAATATCATTTATTTGTTCCTCAGCATAGATAAAGATGTAACTTGAGAAGGACAACTTTGAGAACGTCCAAAGAAAAGCAGCAAGAGGTCTAAAAAAGCATGACCCTGGCGGAAATAGGGAAGGGACTGGCTTAGCGTGGTTGAAGGAAGACAGGGGAGGGGGTGGTAAGAGCCTTCAAGTGCACAGGGCTGAAAGGAGCAGCCTGCCCTCTGCATCTACAGGGGATAGGTCAAGAAGTGCTGGAGTTCAACTGCCACAAAGGAAACGAATAAACGTTTTCTGAGGCATTAGGGGAAACTTTCTAATAGTACAATTAGGGAAGCAATAGAATAGATTGCCTGGGGAAGTCCTGGAGTCTTCGTCATTGGCGGTCTCTACAATTTAGGCTAACATCTGTCAGGAACAGCACACACACAGCTGAACTGGCTGGGGGCCAGGGAAGTGACTACATGACCTCCTAAAGTCCCTTCCAGACCTACTTTCCTCTGGTTCTAATCACTGGAGCCTCCCTCCCTGACAATGCTCTCAACTCATAGGTCTGAGCCATTTGACATGCGATTTGATTCTTATCTTGACTTCTTTGTAGTCTTATACGTTGAACTCTGTGCTAGACGATAATTGCTGGTTATCTGAAGGAAAAGTAATGCTTCACTTAGAGTCTCTYCAGAGTACATCAGGATTACATCTGCAGCCATCTTGCATCTCTGTGTTTTCAGGGGGTTAAATTTAGGCACTCTTCAGGACAGCCCCAGACCCGAAACGTGATGATGTGAGAGAGGAGGGAGCTGGGACATAAACCACATGGAGGAGCAAGAAATAGACTGGCAGGTTGGCCAGCTTCTGTGCTCCACATGGGGGTAAAATATGCTGTTAGGATCCCCCTTCCCTGAAAAACARTAACTTCCATTTCCTTTTCATAAGGGGAAACGTGATGTCCAGGAGCCAGATCTTCCTTCCACTACCAAACTCACACAAAGGCCAGTTCTCAGAGCTTGGACTACCTTGAGTACAGCCTAATTCACTGAGATCTTCAGAGATGGGTCTATAGCCTGTTTGCTTCCCTGGTGCTGGGAAAATACTACTGAGGGAATCTGTCAAACTGAAAATTACAAAGTAAGCTTGGGGTTGGGGGGGCAGGGGATAGGAACAGGTAGAGAAGGAGTGTTTGACTTGATTCATTGAGAAATTCAGATTACTGTACTTTCCAAGTTTGCACGTGGGGAGGAAGGAAAAATGTTCCTGATATATGAAGGAAACATAGCATAGGTATCTTAGGAGAGCCAGGGACTCTGCAATAAACTCAGGAAGATAGAAAACGGATGGTGAATGTCCCCTCAACCATTGTTAAATTGGTTGTCTCTGCTAGGACTTTACTGCTATGTATCTGTTTGTATCTATCTCTTGCACAGGATGATCCAATCTGTTCTCATCCAATTCTCACTTGGCTCCAAACTCCTCATTCTCTGTTCCTCATTCATCTCTCCCCTAATGGCCTCTGCTCACAGGGAGCCTCACAGTTGTCATCTAATCAAAAGAAACATTCAAGCTTTCTGAATTTTATGGTGTCGAGAACAAATCTACAAAATAATTATATCTCCTCAGACACACACACTGGATGGAGGGAGACTGTGATAAACAACCTTCATCTGAGCTCAAGAAAGAACTGTTACATATGCTTGGGTCTGAACTGACATTGCTGTCGAACTCTTACCACCGCCCACCTCAAGGATGAGCATTCCAGAGTTGTAAATATTTAATGAGTAACTCCTTCAATCCCTGCATCAGAGTGTCATGAAATAACTGTTTTTTTTGCTTGAATATTGTTTCAAATATTGCTCTAATATTGTTTCAAATATTGCTCTCCAGCTCTGCATGTTAAACAGACCAAAAGGTGACTGCAAATCCCAGGAGGACTGTCCAACCCTTAGAGCAGGTGTGAGTGGTTTTCCTTTACAATTTGTCGTGTGAGAACACATTCACATCTGCTCAGATGCTGAGCAGTGCTCTGCACCCCTGTGAGACTCACCACATTTCAGGATAAGCCCAGACATATAGGGAATTTAAGAGTATTTAGAAGAATAGACCTTCAAACCACTCAGGCTTTGCAGACTCAGGCACAGTCAAGCTGCCAGTCTCACTGTATCCCATACACACAGCGATTCATTAGAGAGACCAGGGGCACTCACACAGAAACAGCATCTCTGCCTTGAAGCCTGCTGTTCTCCTGGTGGCATCTATACTGTATTTAGGTCACTTTTTAAAAAGGACAAATTATGCCTCAGGGTGGAATTGGATCCTTTGACTCTGCAGCCAAATCCTCTTCTCACTCTGGTAAATACAGGGTAATCGCTTTGTTTTATTGAAGACAACAAGGATGTACCCACTGCATTTGAATGTGTGGTAATGGAAAGCAGAATTTGATCTCTTAATAGAAATAGTAATCAAAAGTCTTCACACTTTTTCCTTAAGCTTCATTAGCAGGAAAAGAAAAGAAAAGAAAAAAAGAAGAGAAAAAAAAATGAACAAGAGAAAATACTTCCATTTCTTTTCTAATTTCACTGAAAATAAAATCTGCTCCCAAAGCTCTCTGTCAAGTTGCATTCATNAAAGAAAAGAAAAGAAAAGAAAAGAAAAGAAAAGAAAAGAAAAGAAAAGAAAAGAAAAGAAAAGAAAAGAAAAGAAAAGAAAAGAAAAGAAAAGAGAAGAGAAAAAAAAAATGAACAAGAGAAAATACTTCCATTTCTTTTCTAATTTCACTGAAAATAAAATCTGCTCCCAAAGCTCTCTGTCAAGTTGCATTCATTCCTCGATAAACACAGAGTTTCATTTGTAGTAAGGCCTTTTTGGTACCATTAAGAGGATTGTATTCCAGAACTCACTCYAATAGCACAAAATGCACCCAGTGACAAAACTTCTCCAGGGAAAGGAGTTAGAAACATGAGCAGGCAACATATAATTGAAATTTTGTAAGATTATAATTATCTCATACCAATCAGTGATGGCATACAAATACAACTAAAGCATTTTTCTAGCACTACTGTTGTTTCCTTATTTATGTAGTTTAATCACAGCTTTATGTCCCTTTTATTGTTGGTATATTCAAATATATAGTTCCACATGCTAAAATAAACAATATATTACACTTCATGTGAGTAAAACCACTGTGCTGTTCCCATTAGCGAAGGTCCGTGCAAGGGTCACCTCGTCTTCCTCAAAGAGCAGTCAGGAGATTCTGAAGTAAACATTAACCACAGGGGGAGGCTTTCAAAGCAAGGATCTTGAAGGTGATCTCACTTCAGCAACCCTTGTGCAAGGGGAAAATCCTAATCTGGCTGGCAAAAATTGTATCATGCAAATGTGAAGCAGTTGTGTTTTTGCCCTCCAGCAAGAGCAGCCCACTGCTGCCCATACCCTCCTTCCCCCAAAAGCAGGAAAGTGTCTTTTCCCTCTAGGTTTCAGTGTTAAATCTACTGAAAAAGAAGTGAGCAGCTTGACTGGATTTTGTGGTCGTTCTCCTTGCCTCGACATGGGGCAGCAGCAGGGGACTTTGAGCTGTCCATCTTCTCAGGCATCCAGACATGTGCAAGCATATCCTTGCAGCAATGGGACAACAAGGAAAAAAAAAGAAAAAAAAAGGAATTAATGACACTACTCACTACTTAAGACAGAGATGAAAGGAAAAGCTGGTTTTGTTGAGCCTCCTATGAACAGTCATTTTAAGGAAAAGCTCAAAGCCTGGTCACATCCCATCTTAACACTTTCAAAACAAAATGCTTTGAGATTTTCAGCTTGAAATGACCCTCTAGTTTTGAAAGGGCAGTTAATTAATAGTTAATTTTTAAAATATAAATATTTAGAACAAAAACAAACTGTACTGAAATTGTTAAAATAAAACTTTATTATGGCTTGAAATTTGATTTCGTTAATAGGGTTATAATAAATATCTGAGATTTTGAATATTTGTGTCATGGATTCAAATGAGATGGAAAAGCTTAAAGATGACATATGTATGTATGCAGATAAAAGAAAAAATGAAAAAGAGATGCTGCGAGCTTCGTAAAATCACATATATTTGTTTCAGCTGAAAAAGGATATATTATCCTTAGAAGCTTGTATAGGAGACATTCAAACCCCTCTTTCCCTATTGACTGTTGATGTATTGTATCCATCACTCACTCCTTTTTCTTTAGGAATAGCATGCATTCTATTGCTAAAAAAATCTTTAGCAAGTTTTAATTATACATCTCCTTTTAATCCCTATAGATTATTTACATTACATTTTTTTTTTAGTTGTTAAATGAAATATTTGCATGAGAACCTCAACCCTGGAACACGCTGATTTTTCATAATAACAGTCTTCTTTCATTCCATTTGAATCCGTGATCTGTCAGCGGGCTATAGCAAGTTTTAGAGCAGATAGCTGCTTTTCTAACATGTCACCAGCATATGTACATGTCAATCCATGATACATAAGAAATAGGCTAACATAATTTTAATGAGGTGTTCCTGCAATTTTCAGTTTCCATATTAATGGGAAAAGAAAAAAAAAAAAAAAAAAAAGGACTCCTTGAGAATTTTATGGCCTGGAGAGTGATAAATACTGTCAGTGCACACAGATATGGCTCCTACATAGTCTCTGCTGTGCTCCAGCTTGCTAGCCCACACAGCTCACACCAGGCAAAGTTGGCTGGAGCTTGGTGCTTGATACCGAGAGGGAAGAGCAGCTGGAAATGATATGGATGTAAGTCTCCTAACGTGGTCTGCTGAACAGGAGCCTCTGCTGTCTAACAAAGGAGATTTTCAAAGTGGATGTTCAACCAAGAACGACGTGCTTCTCCAGCAAGGTTACTACTCTAGGTTCAAAAGGCAAGCGATGGCTGTGGTAGTAGCTCCATCTGCAAGTCCTCCTGAATCTACTCTGTTGTTCCTCACCCCTTCTGCAYGTACACTTCTCATCCCACATGTACTTCTCATACTCACAAGATATTCTCAAAAYATCTGTATCTCACCAGGTTGCAGTACAAGTGTTGCCTTGCCACCTTCAGCCACTGTTGTGTACCAAAGCACCGTTAAAATAATGTTGGTCAATTAGCTATAAGGATGGACCTGTCAACTGTAGATGCAGCAGAACTTCACTTTAAAGCACTTCTATAGAAAAGTAAAGACCTATTACTCTGAATACTTCTATGATAACATTTTCCAAGTGGGTGTTTTTCCCAAAATAGTGGCCCATCGACATAATGGACATTGACTTGAGCATATGAAAACTGAAAGCCACTAGAAACAAGTCATGTTGCCTTCCACAACACACATGCCCAAAATGAAGATATATAAGTGTAAACAGAGGTAGTCCACCTGACAGCTCATTTTACATCATGCTGTACAGGTTATGCATGACTGAGAAATACTCTCGGTGACCTTTATGCAGATTTCCACATATAACAACATTGTTTTAGCTGTTCACAGAAGGGGTAGAGTGTCAAGCTGATGCATTTATGCAAAAGTCAAGGYTCATCTGAGGTTTTCATGTCTTTGTTTCTGGGTGGTCCTGACGTTTTTCAGAGGATGTTCTTGCAGGTCTGCCACTATACAGAATTATTGAACACCCGTTGCACWAAAGTGGGGAATCTGCTAAAAGAGCCTCTGATTTTTTTCTCTTGTTCTTCCCTGAGACTGGTCAGATACCCCCAGAGCTGTAATGAAGGTCTTTATCTCCAGGTGTTGAATCGCCCCTGAGAGCATACTATAAATTCTCTGGCTTATATTAAAGTACATATGTATTGTCAGTTCATATTTATCCATTTCTTAATAGGATGCATGTGTTTCATTACAGTGTGAAGTGTCATTTTTACATATTAAGGATGTGGAAGTGCAGCTAGCATGAAGTGCAATCCCACAGACATGCCATGAGATGGGGTGGCTTCATCTGGGGCCTGGGAGAGCSTCATGTACAGGTGAGCCAGAGCAAGGGGACAGGTGTCCCCAGCAAGAAAAAGGCTTCATCGCTTCCCAGACCTGGCAAAGACCTCTGTAGAATCCTGTAGAATCTTAATTCTCCCTCATTTTCCTGCATTTCAGAGAGTAATTATATTTACAAAATAACAGCTTTTTCTTTCTCTAGTTTTCTGCAGAACATCATAGCTGTACTCCATTTCTGGCTCACATTTTAAATGTGCTTTGGCAGCAAGAAAGGTCCCAGCTTCTTTAATTTATTACCTCTGTTTATGGAATATGGAGATTGGGCCAACTTTATTTCTTAYACTAAGTGAATCAGTGCAAATGCAAACACTTTTGGACATCCACCRTATAAAATAAGCATATTTAGATGATCAAATAAGTGTTCCCATATGCGTGTTGGCTGGTATTTCGTGCTGGTATAGCATTCTTGTTTTCCTTCAGTGGTGTCCTTTGTCTTTTTTCCTTCCCCTCTTGACTTTTTTGGTCAGTTACTCAGAAAAAAAAAAAAAAATTGCTTGTACCTTAAAAGAAATACAGTCTATTCAGCATATGGCTTTTATAGATCTTTGGAAATTCTTCTGGGAGGGGTGCTTCAGATTAGTGGTCTTTTCTCCTTCGAGGATGGTTTTAATTTGTTAGCACTTTAGATCTGAAGGCTTGAGGTAGCTGCTTTTTCAGTCAATAAAATGGTTAGTGAAATGAGGGTAAAATATTATAATTGTGTTCTTCAAATCAGATTTTTATGTGTTTTTTTTTTTTTTCCTTCTGCTATGTAAATGTCTTTCCAAGAGGATTTTTTTCCTGTTTTCTTTTAATATTCAGGCATGCGCCAAGAATGATGATTTTAACCATGAATTACCACAGTGACTCCAAGCCACACTGCTGGGAGGCTGCTACACTGGAGTGAAAAGAGAGTTAAGAGCAGCCCAGCTTTGACTCAAAAGTTTCCAACTGGAGTCTGCCACCGTGTCTACGTTGCTTGCCTCACTTGCTCACAGCAAATTCAGTGCTCAACAGAGCCAGTGCTCGGAGTAGGGACATCAAAAGTATAGATGTACCTTGAGGCATAGGGAGTTGCATCTTCTGTCCATGTTTGCCCTTCAGTATTCCCTTCTCCGCTACACAAGTCCAGATCTTCCCATCTTTCCACTATACAAGTCCAGATCTTCCCATCTTTCCTCACACACTCAACTCTTGTGAGCATTGCCTGGGACAGCATTCCATAACCCACTTAATATAGGCTCAACTTCCATTGGAAGACCAGCTTACACCATTAGTTCATTTTCAGAGACACTATGTTTGATATGTGGAGCAAACCATAAGAGTGGGGCAGAATACAGTAGACTGGATGACAAAAACGGCCACTCAGTGGCACTCAGATCTGTCTGCCATGCCAGAACTGTTCTGTGTTTTTGTGCCTGTGTGCTTTGTTTGGGATTATTTTGGTTATACAAAAGGTGAATTCATCTGTTCTTCTTTTTAAAAATAATCTGCAATTGGATATACTATTCATATTTCACTTCTGTAAAGCATTCGTGGAAATAAACCTGAAAATAATATTTTGCATCAGGCAATAGTTTCCTTGTAAGAATGCCTTTTATCTCCTTGACCATTGTGACTTGGAAAATGGCAACATATTCCCCAAGAGCCCAAGCCTCGCTGGAAACGGAACAACAGGGGTGGAAAATGCTGTGGATATGAGGGAGAAGCACCAGCTGGACCTCCATGCCCCAGCTCAGTGATGGTGCTGTCATCTCTWTTGGCACCTTCCCACAGATAATCAGGAGCCATTCGGGTGCTGGCACTTGTGGGTGCTTGAAGCTTCTGGGTCCATTGAAAGAGAATGAATTGCAAGACAGCCAGTGCTCCATGCAAATACAGTCAAAAGCCCCATGCTGGGTAAATTATAAACATTCCTAAAAACCCAGCAGCGGAAAAAAAGCAAACACAAGCAAACCCAAAGCTTCCTTTCTGTTTAAAACCTCTACCAATTGCATGTTCCTTATGAAAGCAAATTTATGACTTTGTCCAAAAAAAGAGAAAAGCTTGTTTAAAGTTGTATCAATTATTAAATCTATCATTTTTTAAAAAAAATGGAGAGCAGTGCAATTTAATAGTACTGCATAACATGTAGGAAGTTTATCCATTACACTCGTTAGGAGCAGAATAASCCTGGAATCAAAGGGATATGTTAACAACTCAGCATATCTTCCCCTTTGGAAGTAGTATTGGTCTATCATATCACTAAAAAAAAAATAAATCTTTGTAAAAGACAGCAGTTGCTTTCATGGCCCAGAAGCAAGSCCTGTCTGTTATTATTARAAAAAAATAAAAAAATAAAAAGTCAATCTAAATTACATTGTTAAAACACCTACAGCCTTGCTCATTTTCATATGCTCTCCATATGTAGGCACTTAGCAAGAGAAAGCCCCTAGAAAGTCTTGTTCTGTGTGCATGTGTATGTGTGAGAAAGAGAGCGAGAGAAGGTGAGCATGGAGCTTGCATTTTTGTTCTGACATCTTCAAGTGGAAAATACTGCAAAACCTAACTGGCACTGAAATTATTAAACTACATAAATAAATGAATAAATATAAGAGCAAGTTTTCACATATAAAAATTTCTCAAAAGTTTTTAGTTTTATTTATCAAGCCCCTTCCATACCCAGCAGAGCATATGGCCCTGTGTTTGTGCAAATCAGCAGTCTTTGCTTAAAGTGGATGTTTCTATTAACACTGTGACTAATTACTGAAAACAAACATGTGTAAGTATGATCTCTGCTAACTGCCTCTGTCAACCCATTTTTTCTTCTTGCTATTCATTCAAAGGGATTAAGATTGCTCACAAAAGTACAGTAGACCTCTATTTAGCCTGTTAACTGGCATGAAGAAACAAAGCCCATCAACCGCAATTGACGTCACGCCTCAGGAAATGTTTTTTACATTAGTAAAAAAATCGTGAAAAGTGAAAAAGTTTTAAAGAACCTTAAAACGCTGACTGTAAAGAGCTTTAACACTGGACATAAAAGCCTGGGTTTGGAATGGGTATTGAGGAACAAGTAATAYGACTATCTGTATTGCAGGGCAGGAAATCAGATGGAGGGCAGGCTTTTTACACTGAGGGTAACAAGCATGGTCTCAGTATGCAAGTCTGGACATCCGTGCATGCAGAATGGGCATCCAGAGAAACTTTTATGTCAGTCTTTCTTGTGGTTTTCTCCCATCCAGGGATAAAAACATCATGAGGACTCAAAGCATGCTCTTGGTCTTTATAAGATATAAAGATGAAAAAGCACAGATTTTTCTTGAAAATGTCCTTCAAAAGCCAGATTTAGCTGTTGCCCTGTGGACAGGAGTGGGACGCAGCAGTCTCTACATCTTCTCATCTGCTTGCCTATTTATGAAGAGGAAACACCAGCCTCCTTTGGAATATGTGTGCTCCAAAACAGGTACCTCTGTGGACCTGCTCCACTCCATGTCCTCTTCACAGACCTCAGTCCCGGGCTAGTTATGGCCCTAGAGAAACTGCTGGGCTCTGAAGTGCCACAGCCAGGGGTGAAACATAAGAGCTCCATGCGTCTGTTCTCATGCACACATTAAATGCCCCTAAGAGGAGGCAGCTCTGCAGGAGAGAGAGCTCGTATACTGCTTTACACAGTCGTGCTGTCTGCTTGGACAGCTTCAAGCTGTGGGATGGGGTCTCAGCGTGTTTCAGTGCAAGCTGTACATAATATAAAAGTAAATTGYATGCTAGAAAATTGCACAAGTCTCCATCTGCTGATTTCCCCAGCACACAGTGTGGTTGGGAGCCAATTCCCTGTCATTTCTCCTCTCTTGCACTTTACACAGGGTGTTTCCTTTATAAAACCACTTGCCTTTGGCTTTAATGATTTCTAAGGAAGCATAACTCTGTCACTGTGCCCTGGCGCTTAATTCCTCCTTTGTCATTAGTGCCTGCGCYGTGCAGCCCGGGGACGCCAGCGTGCTCCTTGAACTGTGCGTGCACTTGGTGCGCTCCTGGGCTTGTGCCCATGCCTGCAAGCTGGTGTTTGATCTAGACTGAACAAGATGGCCTTAGCCTTCAAAGCGAGCCTGTTTACATTCCTTGCCCTATCTAGCCTCTTTTTTTTTTTTATTACTGAGTGCCCCCAAGATAGGTGTCTTGCTGTTAGAATAAATACCTTTTGCATTGCGCTTTACCCCGGTACTCTCAGCAAGCTTTTGCGGAGATGGGGAAACACTGCAACACTCCATGCTGTGGATGGAAAAATGGCAGCATAGAAGAACGGGGATTTTCTCAGGCATGCAGTATAAACCAGACAGAACAGGCAAGGGAAAAAAAAAAAAAAAAAAAAGAAG
>NW_020455562.1:482404-502351 GCF_003342845.1 Nothoprocta perdicaria
GCAGTATAGCAGGATGCTCCTCCTCTGGCTATACTACTGCTACTTAACGGTCATATCTTCCTTGTGAAAGGTCCATTTTGCCAGCTGGTGCTCACGCTGTGAGCAGTAAACGGGGAGGGCTCCTGCTCCAACTGTGTTTGGGCAGAATTTCCACCGGCTGCCGCGACTGCTGATTTTCAAGCTACTTGTTTCCAACTCRCCAGCCCAGGCCCTAGCCCATATTCCCCTTTACCCTCTACTCTGAAAATAAATACACACATACAAAGCCTCCCTATCCATTTTTTTTCTGAAAAGGCCCTTTTCCTCACATGGAGTAATGCTGAAGTCAATCAGTACCTGCTCAGGTGCAGGAATCTGTCCCTTGTGCAAACCTGAGCGCAGCACTGAAATCTAAGCTACAAACATGCCAGGTTTATGAAAGGAGTTTATGAATATTTTCTGTTCAAATATTCCTTTAGCTACTACAGGCAAATTTTTGAAGCCTCTTCAATTTGAATTTTAAGAGTATTGATCCAACTTTCTTATTAAAATAAATATCAAGTATGACTATTTATATGTAAAATGAAAAGTCATAAACAAGTACATGATTTTAATGAAGTAACACAGTTCCTAGATGGTTCCTTACATGATTGCTTAATGTGCCCTACACTGTTTGGTACATGATTTTGTCCACTGCACATATTATTTATAATTTAACAGGTCATTACAGCTTTAGTGTAACTGTGAGAATAAAAGTACATAAACTGCAAGGATTTCAAAATAAATTTTATGGCTCACGTTCACAAAGAGATTATTGCATTTAAAAGGGACTACAGAGTGTGCAAATCACCCTAAACAAGTACACGTGACACGGGGAACTTGGCCTGCACTAGGAGCTGCGTTTGACAGGCAGAAGCTGCCTGTCCTACAGCATCCTCACCACTCGAACCGTTTGCTGCTCCTTCCCGTGCCTTAGCAGCGAAAACCAGCAGTAATTACCTGGCTTAAGCCCAGCAAGCTTTGCTGACAGATGCTTTCTGTTCTCACTGGGGGCTGTGAGCTTTGAAGCCCATGTTCTGCAGAAGACACAGACCAAGGTGCCAGCAAATGGACTGAGCTGTGCTTTTCCCCCCTGCCCCATATTCCCAGCTGATCCAGGCAAGGCAAACAGGAGTTTAAGCTCAGCAAGGTATTGAGCATGCTCAAGATATATCCCCCTCTGCAAAGCTCTGGAGCTCAATCTAAGCCCTAATTATGTAATTCTGTACCTGCAAAATGGATCACCTGAAATGAACTGCACGGACCACGTCTGGGATAACCCTGGGCCAACAATGTGCTGCTGTTGATGAGGCAGCAGTCACGACCCAAGGGCTTATAAAGAGATATGGACTGCTTGGCATAGGCTGCTTACATATGGGGCAAGATTCCCTGCCTGCTGCCACTGACAAGGCCTGGCCTGCCATAATGTCCAGCTTGGGATAACGGGACTTCAAATATCACAAATAAAATAAGGCAAATATGATCTGAAAAGAACAAAAAGGAGGGCAGCAAGATAATCAGAAGCCAAAGAAGCACAAGCTGTTCAGAATCTGAATGGACTGTTTAACCTAAAAAGAGCACAGAATTGCCTAAGAGATGACACAGCAGCATCCAAACGTGCAAGGAGCTACTGCAGTGAGACAGTCAAAGATCATGTCCACAGGTTTAACAGGAGAAGCAATGAGATGTAACAACTCTGAGGAAAATCGGAAATAGATATCAGGAAAAATCTTCCCACAGATATGAAAAAAAATTCCTAGAGGCAGAGCAGAATCTCCATTTAGTAAAACACAGGTACAGCAAATACAGGCATGATAGGGAAGGAGCTGACCATGCCTAGGGAAATGGAGCTGCTGATTTCCTGAAGCTTTTCCTGGTCTATTTGCTCTGTCTTTAGGTAGTGACCAACAGCATTGCACTTCCAGTTGGTGCTTTGTACAGAGTTCCAGATGTAGCTAAAACTATGAGGAAGACTAGATTACAATTTAACTCTGCATTGATTTTCCTGTGCAATAGTGAGGTTATGCAAAAGGCCAGATTCTTAGACTACATAATTCAATTTAACCTCACTACCTTGAAAATGGATTAATTCAATGCAATTGGGCTAAATTACACCATATGGGAATCTTGCTCAGAACCTATGCCACTGATTGTATTTCATCCTCCTCTTTCAGCTGACAAGGAACATCAGTCTTAGGTCAGAGTCTTATCTCAGGCCAGAGTCTTATCTTAGGTCTGATTCTTAATTCTCATCTACTTAAACTTCGATCTTTAAATGACAGAACTCAGAAACTTCTGTTTGCCTTTACAAAAACCTCCAAAAAATGATCTTTATTTCTGTGGTCTCTTGTATGAGGACACACTTCTTAATAGTTTTGTACATCTTCTGCCTCTGCAGTATTAAACCACATTTTAGTATTTGCTTTTCTCTGACATCTCCAGTTGAGACTCAAGGGAGAGGTGATTTAAAGAAGAAAAGAATAAAATAACTTTGAAATGTCAAAAACATGATGAACTCTAAAATGCTGAAATACATATCAAACACTGCAATCTCACCTCTGAAGAATTCGGATTTTTCCAAGCTTACTACGAAAGGAAGCACAGTTGTGAACCTAGATTTTTCCAGGATCTATATGCAACACCCATGGCATTCAAAACTATCACTGCYAACCAACAGAGAGTGAATGAATATTTAGAGATTACTGAAATCACAGTGGCATTAACGAGTTCATATTGYGAGAACACTAGTTCAATAAACCAGCAAAGAATTTTTTGAAAATTTTAGTAAAGACTCATCAGAAGGCAAAACATGTCAGGACTCTGGAGATTCCCATACCGTGTCTAAATGCAACACTCCATATAAAGATATCCAAACCTTTAAATATTTCTGATAAAGTCATAACAATCACTGAACACTCAAGGCTTATCCAAGACACTGTTTACTGCGTGAGGCCTATCTGTGTTCATACAAGTTAGCATGAGAGAAGCTACATCCTGAAAACAGAAGTGCCAAGAAGAACAGTGAGGAGACATCCAAGCTGYCTAGGCAGGTTTAGTATCCTGGGGCACTGCCAAAGGGAAGCAAATAACCCTTTACTGCATCTGGTCTGAGGCTGCACTGAACGGATGACTCCAGGATGTCTCTGTCACCCACCACTGCAGAGTGTGACATGCTAAGTTCCTAGAAATGTCCAACAAAAATTAACATTAGTTGACATATGTATTAGATTTAATTCCAGCCTAAAAACTAGGTTTGCCTGCATCACAGCATCTGATGCTGAGCATCAGGTTTGCTGGCACAGTGCTGGTCTCAGTGGATCAGTCGGCATAGATTGAACCCAGCTGTCTTCAAAATGTCAGGTAAGTGTGATGTTCGCAGACAGCATAAACTGCTGCTATATAAACAAGCCTCAACATTACACATCTCTTAAAAGCAGTGTTGGACCAGTTACATACTCATTTTATCTGAGCAGATGTCAGCATCTGCTTTAAGGAGAGAGAACTAAAGTATCCATGTTCCTTCCCCAGCCATGGCCCTGGTGAAAGGGCAGGAAGAACATGGAGTGTCAGATTTGTCAGTGGCATTTTATACCAGAGCAGAAAGACAGATGTTTCAATCTGGGCAGCCAGGCTCCTTGCTAAGCTGTTCACCCTTACTATTAAAATTGATTTGCACAACAGTACATAGCAGCCAAAGCAAGCAAGGCAGTCACTAAAGAGTCGGCTGCTCACACGTGTCTCTGAGCTTTGCCAAGTCAACTACTGATGAATGGGTCATCTTTTGTCAAGCAACTGCTAGGAATCGGTAAAGAAATAATTTGTGGTTCTGGAAGAGCCCTGCTGACAGAGAGACCTTCTCTTGTCCTTTTATTTTCCAACAGAAACAGTGCTCCATCCGCTGAGCTTCAATCAAGCTCTCAAATAACAATAGAAAATTAGGGTGAAGGTCCTGGTCTATCTCAAAGACATATGCTAACAATAAAGAAATCTTAAGAAAGTAAATGTATAGACACTGAAGCAGTGGCATTTCCAATCAAATCAGACTGAACAATTCAAATATAAGCAAAAAACAGTAATTCAACAAAGTGCCACGTTGGAGTCAGAAGTGAAAACTTCACTGTGACGTGTGATGATTCTCAAAATACTGTGGACCACTTCTTAAACCACAAGATCTTTCCCAGCATCACATCTCTCCTACTAGCCCTCTCAGTGTCCTCAACTCCTTTTATTTTGCTCTCCTCACCTCAACATGTCCAATTTTATTCTGCTTTATATTTTCACACAAAATTAACTCAAAGAAGCCTCAGGTAGCTCAAAGTTCCAGTGTTGAATAACAGATGAAGAGCTATAAGGGAGAAATCTTTCCAACAGACAGGGAATGGTCACATCAGATGAAATTTATATCTGGTACTTTAGAAATGTGGTGCCAAATTCCCATCTCCATTCACAGTTTACAAAGCCAGAAGAACAAATGATACCTGTGGGAGAAATATTCTCCATCAGGAAGTGCATGGAAATTACATAGCAGCCTATATTGATCTCTCTTGCAGGCCTTGGCGTAATGTCCGTGCCAGGGTAAGAAATGAGGAGCGACACTTAGCTCTAAGCTTGCAAGACTGCAGGAGCTGCTACTACAACATCCATCCATAGCTTTTACAACTATATTCTAGTGCTGGAAATACTATTTCAGTGCCTCTAGCACACAGGAAACTATATTGCTGGAGCAGCTACAAGATCTGGAAGGSTAGTGCTGAAAGCTCTAAAATAGAGAGAAGTTACAGGGAGCTTATAGTCTAGGCAAATGAGGCTGGATAAGCACAAAGAGAACAAAAGATAATGAACACTGAAGCAAACATCAGGATTTACTCCTCAATCCAATCAACAGAAAGTGTCATCTCAAAATAAACATTTTTCAAACACTTGCCAGGCTAATCTCTTGCTCTCAAAGGTGAARGGAAAGGCTGGTCCATCTTTTACAAAAATTACCTGAAAAAGGACAGCCTAAGTTAATGGATAATTTTGGGAAGCATTACCCTAAATGGTTGGAATTCGGCATAATTGTAAGCAGAAGAGAAACCAACGATTAAAAGTTACAGGCACCTTTAACTATCAAAGTTAGGTTTTCTCCCTTCAACTAGGTTTACTGAAAGTTGCCTTTTCCACACCGCTGAGCTGCCACCGCTATAACACTCATGACCATGGTGGTAAAACTGCAGGACRAGGCCACTATAATTCACTTTAAATAGGTCTCAGATATTTTGTTTGGTCTGGATCCGGGAGGCTTGCATCTTCCCTGGGGATGAACAGCAGTGAGAACGTCAGTGACCTTACGAGCCGCATTTCATTAGAATTAAATTAAAGGCATCATTTGCTTTTCTTTAAAGTTCTATTTCCAAGAAGTGAACAACCTCGTAAGCAATTCTTCTGAAGATGAAATAAAGATGTCTGTTGTTATACAGCCTTCTCCAGAAATATTACTGCGCAGGAGTGAATTACAGCGCAGGCACTTGTGTTCATTCCTTTGGATGCACATTTGTTTGTGGAAGAATGGGCTGTATGTATTGGCAGCAAGTACTTATCTGTCCTGCCTACACTGTACCAGTTCACTAAACAGATTTAATTTGCAGTTTCCTCCTAGGCATTTATGTTGGGAATTTTGGTTTTAATAATAGGAATCTCTTGTATATATACACACACAAAAGATAACTGCTCTTTAATGACACGAAGTCAGACAAATGCACTTTCTATGAACATACCATAGGAAAAATGTCCTTGAACATCTCAGATACAAAATGCCAATAAATTGAATTTATGTCTCATTTAATCTGCGATGGAACAGTTAGTGCTTAAAGGGTACATACACTTCCCTAGGTCCCTTTCTTCCTGAGAAACTTTCAGATGCTGAAAATCAATTCCTTTTGTCTCCTTGTTATTCATCTGCTACACATTAAGGAGAAACTCTGGGCATTCAGTGATCCCACAATGGTCTTTCATCTCCAGAGAAGCCTGGTATGAATTAAAATCTTACGCTCCCTCCAATTATGGATGCATCCTGCAGCATGCCACTGACTTATCCGCTCATGATCTCTGCCAGTTTTTTCGGCATGATGCAGATAGTTAATTTGAATCTTTCAACTTAAAGTCACTCTTCTGCAACACTGCCATTTAGAGCTTTCACAAGTGTACACAAATATGCATCCACACAGACCAGGGTGATACACAACTACTCTTTCTGACTTGCTCTACTATAGAGCTTAAAAAATAGTTTTACCATATTTAACACCTTAATGCAAGAGCATTGAATAGCTTATAAAGCTAATGTTCTATCAGTTCAGCAGCCTTCAGAAATTAAGACTATATACAAGACATTTAAAAACAGCACATAGTTGATATGATTTTTTGTCATGTAAAAACATTACAGTGCTCTTTCAATCCCAACCCCTGGTTATTCATGCTGCTGTTTGTCCCATACCACAGGGATTCAAGGCTTCCACTTCCAGATTTGAAAATAACATCTTTATTCCTATTATATTATTTGTCTATTTTTCAGTCTTTCAGTCTATTTTGCTTCCATCCAAATGCTGCTTGCCCACTCCTCAACTACAAATATTCCTGGCAGCCAAAGTAACACATTCTAAGCAAGGTAACCTACACATTCTGTCCCCCATGGGTCCACATGCAACATGTTCTTCAGGCAAGTTTCTAGCTACTTTGCTCTATTATCTATTAGACTCTTTCTTTAGTTATATTAAATTTCGCTGTGAAATATTTTCTAACAACGAACCTYGTTACCCATTTGGTAGAGATTTAAAATAAAATAAGAGATTTAAAATAATGATAATGAAAATCTAAACTACAATAGAGTTACGTTGGCCTGCATTATGTGTTATGTGTAGCCCTGAACATCAACTAAAAGGTGAAATTGCAGTTCAAGTTCACTAGTGCTTTTGGGTTCAGCTAGCAATGTAGCCAAGAACATCTGCAGCTCGGCACATGACCGTAACACACGTCCAAAGCCACTGGAGAAGCAGATAGCAGCCTGCACTGAACACTGATATCAATATCACACTGATATCCTGATTTGGTAGATTAAAGTTGGCTCGGTTCCCCCTATTTTTTGCAGCTCCACTTGGTTAAGGATTGAATTACCCTGCTCTGCGTCCTCCAGTTTCCTGCTCCACTGCACAGTTTGCAATCTCATCTCCCCAGTGCGACAGTCTGATGTGCCTTTCTTTGACCTTAGACAAAGACAGAGGGGATGGAAGGCAAAGGCATCCATGGCCATCCGTCCCAAATGGCAGCTCTTTGCTGGTCTTCATTGGAAGAGGCAAAACGGATTTGAGCTCTACCAAGGAGAACCCCCTGTTGGAGGCGGGTTAAAAGAGAGCATTTGGACACAGCAGCAAGACCTCACCTCACTCGAGTCTTCCTGCTGGTTGATAACAGCTAGTGCATCCTCTGCAGCCTGTCGCTTGGCTTCGGCGACCGTGCGCTCCATTTTAGCTCTCTCTGAAGTGATCATGTCGTGAGCCTTCCGCTCGGCCTCCGACACGGCCTTCTGCAGCTCCGCCATCGCCTGCCGCTTCACTTCGTTGACCGCTTCCTCTGCGAATGAGAAACCGGGAGAAACCTGCATCAGCATAGTAAGTTTGGTGCAGGGCTACGTAGGAACAGCACATGAAACTCACACATGCTCTATGACACTGCGCACCATCGTTTTCAGGACAAAGATGGATTTGTTCCTCAAAACCACCCAGATGCTTCCCCATGCCTGGACGCTCTCAGAAACGCACAGTGCTCGTGGTAGAGTGTACAGCTTTGATTCATGGCTCTTATCTCTTCACTACAAGGCATTTCTGATCTCTGCTTTATATTTCTGTGGCTTTTTTAAGAGTTTACTTGAGAATTTGGTTTTGTACACCACCAGAATAATTAATATGTTTGGCAAGAATTCATATTATTTCAGACTTTTTTATATTTGCATGCTTAAACTCTGCAAATTTAGAGCAAATTTAGAGTCATTAGCCAATTATTCTATATGTAAAGAATARAGACATGCCTGTAAAGAAAGACTAGAGAATTTATTTAAAAATTCACTGCTTTACTTTTAGCATCCAGAACTAAAATGTTTTCCTGAACATTGTTTTGACCTATCAATCTACACTTGAGACCAACGTTTATGTTGTGAAGAAGGTATGTCCTGATTCAGCCGAGCTCCTGTGCATAGCAAAGCCGAGAAGGCTTAAGCACGCAATTACATCTGAATATGAGTGTAGATGCTTTGTTATATTTAAGTCTTTTCATTTTTGTAAAACAACTAAGCCAATACATGCACCTTCTTCTGTATATAYTAGTGTCATATCTTTTATTTCAGAAAACAGGAATTGTCACAAATTAGTTATTTGAGTTTTGATGCAAGAAGAATCCAAAGATTTTACTAATGAATAGTCTTTTAACTGACAACTAAAACAAGTAATTTCTTTTTTTTTAATTAACTGCTCTAATTAACAAGGAAACCATCCTCCCCCTGAATTAGTTTATCTAATTTTCATCTTTATTCAAAGCAAAATGACAATGATTAATTGAAAATTTAATAAGCAGTAATTATTAACTTGGCAAACCTCGTACCAATTAACACTCTATTAAAACTAATTATGACATGTTTCATTCAAGTGTTTGCACTTAATTGTTTCACCCACTTAAAAACCACCTTAATTAAATGTTCTGTTTAATTAAAAGCATAGATTTCTAATAAAAATGTTTTACTGTAGATTAAAATGCAACTATTACAACTATGTTATGTGTTTGAAGTTTAGGCTGCATTACATGCATTTATGTGCACCTACATGTGCATACGCATTATTGTACATATAGATACCAAGTCAATAACTGTCTGAATGCTTTAATCTCTCAGAGCTCTGAATTTTCTATTAAAAATAACTAAATATCTTCATTTTAAGTTATTGTTGCATGATACCAAATAAAAAGTACAAGCAAAATCCTAAATTTAATCTATGCACTCAGATTAAATTTAAAAGACAACATAGTTCCATTACTCTGCATGTGCATGCTAATGTGTATATGTGACATACATGTATTTCAACTGAAGTTTTCAAAAGGGAAAAAAAAAAAAAAAAGACAAAACTTATGCCTTAATTTTTATGAGGCTGAAAACATGCCTTATATTACCCTACCATAAATGTTGTTAAGGGGAAAGCCTCGGGAGAGGAAAAAATCATACCCTTCAACCATACAGCCAGGGCTTAATTTACTTTGAATATTCAAGGTGAATTAAAATTCTATCTAAGTGGCAATCCAGGACAATAATTTTTGCTTACGATCAAAGCTGCAGCTAGACTAATTGTATATGCAAATCAGGCAATTTATATTTAAATTATGCATTCCTATTCTAGTCCCACAGGCACACAGAGATCAGCAAAGAGAATTGGTAGGACATTTGCAAGGTGCTTGAATATTTATTACCAACTGCAAACATTCACTGATCGGAGAAAAGAAATATACACAGGCAAACACACAGATGCAATTTTATTATCATTTTCATAAAAATGAGGCAACTTAAATACAGACTCTTTGTCTCTATGAACTGCAGTTAATAACAAAGTGGTTGTCTCTGAGAAAATCTGTATTCTTGCTGATATTTGTAATGAATAAAATGATCTTTAAATGGTATGATGCACTTTCATTACATTACAAAAGATTAGTCTTTTGTGGAGATGTTTGCTGCTGTTAGAATTGCCAATTTCAACTATTGTTTTAAAAACAAAGAACAACAACCCAATATTTTCCAGAGACTTCTAAAAATTTCTAGAGAATTTTTAATTCTACATAATCTCCTTCTTTTCAACCTAATACAGAAAGTGAAGGGTATACTCTAACTTCTGCCTTGTATAAGTTTTSTGCAAAGCTTCTGAAAGTGTGAAGGTGTTAA
The DNA here is from genome assembly GCF_003342845.1 of Nothoprocta perdicaria. Taxonomy (NCBI): domain Eukaryota; kingdom Metazoa; phylum Chordata; class Aves; order Tinamiformes; family Tinamidae; genus Nothoprocta; species Nothoprocta perdicaria. The sequence continues at coordinate 492,372 of NW_020455562.1, forward strand.
AAGCACTAACAAGCCACATGCTGAGGAAAAATGAAATTTATTTTTAAATTAGCATAAACTATGGATTATGCTTCAGTATTTCCATTATATCTGAAGGAAGAATAATGCAATGATGCACTAAATGCAAAAAAAACAAAGTGTTCAAACACGCTCTGTTTTTTTTCCTCATAATGCACCATCACTATTTCAGCATCATATGAACTCTTGACAGCGAACTTACTAAAAATAGACAAAATGTCCTATTATTTTCTTCACATTTCCTTTAAAAACATGCTTTCAGTATCTACAGATATTTTATAGACATAGAAATTCAGACTTTGCAGTTTCAGAAAAAAATTAAAAGTAAGACAATAAAAAAAATGATACTGGCATAGAATACAGCTTCTTTTCCAGARGGAGGAAGAGTGATTGGATTCAAACAACGGAAAACATGAAGCAAGAAGCTTTAAAACAAAATGTCTACGATGCATATCACACACATCCTCTATTTTCTGCTGATGTGAATCATTCTTGGCRTAAACTCCCTTTGTCAACGTGTCTTTTTGGGAATGCGACTGAAATCTTCTTTCGCTTTGACTAGACTGACACCTGACAGAGGCCTCGGCCAGCAAGCTGTTCTGTGGGACAGCCCGTGTGGAATAGGGGTTACTCGGTGGGAATAGGGGTCTTTGGGGCTAGTGGAGGTATCAGCTCATGGGGAGGTGCTGCACGGAGCCTGATGAGAAAGGAAATACGCTGGGTGAGGTAGCAGCCTGGGTGAGGTAGCAGCTCTTGCTCTCGGCCTGTCTGTGGACAAAAAAGGCCTTGAGAAGCAGGTAGCAGGGACTACACAGCCTCAGGCCCCAGACTGCATGGTCTTTTTCTCAGGACTACGCTAGGCCGTGCATGGCCTTTAATCTTCTTTGTGACACTGGTGACTTTCCGCTGATTTACAAAACTCACGTGGGTTCACACAGCTTTAATCTACAGGGTGGTGCACACAATGTCCTCGCACCAGCCATCATGAAAACATGCGCTTCACTTGTATACTCTGATTGAATCTAGGAATCTCCAGAAGTTTAAAGTGAATCACACGTCCACATGATTCGCAGCCTCTTCTCATTTTGAGACTGCGGGTTAACTGTTCGTATGCCAAGCCTCTTCAYGGGATTCAGCTTCTCAATCGGACTTCTAGGGTTTCACTCACCTGTCTGCACATTGCTCTTTACTGACTCGACACACCGAGATACCCATGCAGAGCTATGAGAGACGATGCAGAACTTGTTAAGAGATTTGCTGCCTTCTTGGAGGGCAGCTACAGGCAGGCAGGAGGCCACAGGCCATCTCAAATGGCTCTGGACACAGGGACACACAGAGCTGAACTGCACCTTTACTGCCTTCACTACCAGGTGGTAGATAATGTCATCTTCCTTAAAACACAGGCCAATAATTTATGAAAAGCACTATGCTTTCTGATATTTTACTTCTGTTAATACAGATAGGTCTCCTGTAGAAAAACAGACTTTTCAAATTCTTCAGTTCACAAAAAAATTCAGGTAACACAGGGAATATGATTTGAACTCATGTGGGCATGATGGTACAGAYAAAAATGAGACCAAAGCAAAAAGCTGCTTCAAAAACTCTCAACTGCTCAAGAGGGTTCAAAAAATGACCTGTCACAGGCTCCTTTTCCATTTGTGGACAAAGTCTGAATGTACATCCAATTTTATAATTCGGGCCCATAGCTTCAGTCAAATTGTATTCCTAGCTTAAGAATTAACAGTTTTTTTTCCACTGTACAGGACCTTTGAATTGTTTAATCACCTAGTATGTTAAATAATATTAAAAGCTAGATATTGCAAGAAAAAATAGCTTTCTGAAACTCCACTAATACAGGCTTCAAAGGATGAACCCACCTTACAAAGACAACCAAATTTGGTGTCTTCTGCAAGAATACACCAACATAATGTTTATACATGGGTGCTCTGTATTTACTCTAATATACCAAATGACGGCAGATACTGGTGTTCTGATCAGAAAGCACCAAAACTGTTGCATATCTGCCATTTAATCAGGATCGAATTTCTGTCCCCTTGAAAAATAAGGTAGTCACTCTATTAGCATCRAAAGAGCAAAACTTTATAGGTTTCTGAGCACAGCCTTCACTGCTGGCTGACAGGCATAAAAATCTTTTAATAATTAAGATTTTTTACATTATAGATATGAACTTTTTTCACTTAGGGGTATTTTTTTCACCTTTGAGCTTAACTAGGTAAGAATCACAAAGCTTTTAAAATACTCAGACACTAACTCTTTTTTTTTTTTTAATTGCTCACAGACTAAAAACTTCAGCATATCACATTTCACCCTGAAAACCTTATAACCCCTGAAAATAGGTGCACTTAATGGAAATACTGATAGCCCCTTACCAATGGCAGCAGATGCTTCTATTATAAAGATTATTTGAGGTTCTGATCAGTTCCAGTTTAAGATTGCTAAATGCCAGTTCTTCTTACTAGGAGGCTCTTTCTCTTTATGCCTCCCGTCAACGCATGAACAACTGCACCCAGCTGCCAGCACAGCAAGCTTGTGTTTTTAAACAGTTCTTACCAGCTTTCTTCCAGATCTCCTCTGGCACGTATCCAGAAGCAGGCCTGTGAAGGAATTCCCGATGTGACTCTGCAGGAGGAGGGGGTGGAGAGGGAAAAACAGAGAGCACCGTAAGCAACGCGTGGTAGCTCAACAAGGAGGAGAGCAACACCCTTCCCCTTGGCTTATTGCTCACCCCAAACCATGAGAATGTTTGCCTTGCACTGAACGAAAGGGGGCTCTGCGGACGTAGCTCATGGATGTCACATTGCCCAGGTCAATGTTGAGGGCTTGAAGGACTCATCTTAAGCCAAGCTGGGGCAAGTTTGCTTTAGTTTGGTTTTACGGTGTTTAAAGTCAAYGCTAAAACGCCTGTTTTCATGCTTTTCAGGCAGGCTTTTTGAGATCAGCTGAAGGAGGGACAGTCTTCATCCTTCATAGTTATGTTGAGGAAAAGTGAAAAAGATGCTCCCCATTTGGTACTTTTGGTCTGGGCAAACAGGATGGCTTCATTTGCCAGAGTAAGGGTAGATAAAAGGCATTCCAGTGATCAAATAAGGAGAAGAAAGGGGCGTTTCTGCATGTTCACTGCTATGCTCTCCTATATAGAGCCCGTGGTAGCAACAGGAGCTGCAAGATTTTCAGAAAGAGAACCTTTAACTTAGCTCTTTAACCTCTTAAACGCATATTCCAAAACACCTTTACAAGAGATGAAGTTCATAATTCAGCCATATATTTAAATCACATTTTGATAGAGATGGTTCCCCACTTCCCCCTTTTTWAAAGCATTTACCCTCCAGACCTATGCCTAAGAAATTTGATATCAGCAAAATCCTTCCTATCAGCTTCAGAAACCAGATCACACTACACAGAAGAAAATTCACGCTGGCCTTCAATTCAGCATGTAGACTCTCAGCAAACGAAAAACTGCTCTTTTCAAATAAATTTTCAAGTAAGAATTTTAAACTGTTCGACTATTTTTCTAAGTATTCATTCAACTTTCTAAGTATTCAGCTTTTCTAAGTGTTCAACTATTTTCCTTAGTAAGAGAAATTCAAAATTTTAAAGTGACTACCCTGCCATGATTATTACTGCCTCCGTAGCAGAAGCCAGTTATCAAAATTAAATTACTTGKTTTCTTACCAGAATACAGATAGGCTCACAGTTTATACTGTTCTAGAAATTTTGCTAGAAGTTAAACATCCTCTTTGATATCTGAATTTGCAGCAAATACAATCCTTCTAATATGCATTTTTTTACTAAAAATACTCATTTTTATATTAAAGCATAACGATTAAAATATGCTATTTGGATGAGAAAAAGACGAATTGTTAGGCTATACAGATTGTTTTTTAAACAAATATATGTATACATGCAGTGCTATTTATACACAGTAGACTACAGAAACTCAAAGAAAAAAAAAAAGATATTTATTATTGTGGATATGATGTCTGTAATGCTCAGCTTGCTTAAGCCATCTGTGGTTAACAAAGGTGGGAATGCCCGATGCAGATTCAGCTCCTCAGAACGGGGAATCCCTGCATACCCCCCATAGATAATTTACAATTTCTAGCACACGTATTKGGAGCCACTGCCTGGCTGGACTGGATCTTCCCATCTGACAGGCAGCCGAGTGGATTTCCCCAGCTCTTGTGCTTATCATTAAAGTGCGGGCTGAAAATAGAATGTATTTCTACAGGCAGAATTTCACACCTCTCAGGCAGAAAGTGATGCCTGTGAGTGTGTGCGCGTGCATAAGATGCTGCAAAACAGCTATTTATATTGCTACTTAACAAYGTGATGGAGGACTTTGGACCAAACCTTGACAAGATGGAAATTCTCAGAATCAGCTGGCTTGTATGATCCTGGAAATGACAAATATTATTGTGTATCCCTTGGAGGTTTTAAGAATTATGGGAACATTTAAGGGAGAGAGCAGAAAACATTTAAAAGCTCCCTCAAACAGAGAGAGAGCAGAAAACATTTAAAGCTCAGGGAAACTTAAGCTGACACATTAGACCATGCTTGCAGTTTCCTGAGTAACTACAAAACACAGTCAGACTCAACATGTGACAACGTAAGAGTTTTGTTGTATCTTTTCTCATATTTTCTGTTAGATTCTTCTGTTTTATTTAAGGGACTACTTACTACAAGGGGATCACAATTATTATTTTAGTCCTCTATCATGATACTCAAAAATAAAATAAAGAGATGTGGAGCTGATTTTTGGTACACATGACTTTCCAAAAATGGAATTCAATGACATAAATGACCAGATTGCCAGTTAATTGTTGAAATTTCCAAAACATAAACATCAATCAAGTTCTTATTCCAACCACTAATTATTTACATGAGGAATGAGATCCTCTGCAACAAGAATTAAATCCAAACTTGCGAGATACTTTCCCATAGTCTGGAATAGAACACATACAAGAAAAAAAAAGACAAGAAGCACTTATGAAGATAATAAAAAACATATTTTCCAAGCAAGAAAAATATTACTAACAAGGCTATTGTTTAGTCAGTGATGATGAGATCACAAAACCAAAGAGCAATCTCCTTTAGGGGACAAAACTACAGGACACAACCAGAGGATTTAATTTTTATGCTAAGGTATGTTTCAGATTAAGAACCACAGAAGTTTCTCTCTGAAAATAAAACTCAAACACTCAGAAAAAAAGATTCCAAAGGCTAGCAGCAAACCCCAAACTCCAGTCGCTGAATTTCAGCAAAGTCACTAAAACATTAAATGTAAAACCAAACAAAAAGAAGCCATAATGAGGAATAATGCATTCTACTAAATGCATGACTGCAGCACCCAGAAGACAAAGGAAATGCTGCCTGAAAGCAGAGAGGATGAAATCCAACAAAATTAGGATAACCGGAAGTGACAAGGCAGCTGACATCCAAAGGGATAATGGAAGAGGTTTTACATGTCGGACACAATACAAAAGTTTGATAATGGGGAAAATGCAACAAAGTTATTAGGCAGAACAAGAGGTATAGGATGTACAACGCTGAGTTTACTCGAAATTCATCATATGGCATGCTAAGAGTGCTAGCTGGTAATCAGCTTGGTTCCTATTGGACTCCACAAAATAGTACATCAAGGAGAGGAAAAAGCACATATATATATACATCAGAATAATCAGAATTTGCCTACAAAAAAGGAGTTCTTGAGGGTGACAGAGCCCTGGCACRGGCTGCCCAGGGAGGCTGTGGAGTCTCCTTCTCTGGAGGTCTCCAAACCCGCCTGGATGCCGCCCTGTGCCCCGTGCTCTGGGTGTCCCTGCTGGAGCAGGGGGCTGGACTAGATGATCTCTAGAGGTCCCTTCCAACCTCAACCATTCTGTGATTCTGTGAAAAAGCCTAAAGTTGTAAAAATGAAAGTAATTTTTAAATGTAAAATATTTTGTAATGTTCTATCTACCTTTCAGGAAGAGAGTCYCTGGACTGGCACGTAAGAATAAAGGTCAGAAAAAGATACAAAAGAAYTGATCTCAGTTCTAGTCCTTACCTGCTGTTGTATAGCAGGGGGCAATATTATATATTTTACAAAATAGTATAATARAAAAGAATATTTTTATTCCAGCCTGGATATTTTTAATGAGAAAATATCCACAAATCTATCCTATTGCCACAATATGGTGCAAGGTTCCATAAAGTCCCTGGTGTATTAATTTCAAGTATGCATACAAGCACAAGAATCATTGATAATCCATCCATCGACAAGGTTTCCAAGGTTCAGCAAGCACAGATACCTTGTAAACCACTTATTCCTTTTGATTTTAAGATAAAGCAGAGGTGCTGCTAGTACTTAAAGARTACATGAAGAGTTGTAGCAACAGATTTAAATACAGATCTGAAAAGTGAAACTGAGACCAAAAGCTAGGTCACAACCTCTCACTTGATAATAAGGACAAAAATCAACAATAACGACAAAAAAGAAAGACTTGAAGGAAAAGATGTGTTCAAAAATATCAAGGGTAATCCATATTTGCAAAGGAGGAGCCCAAGAAAGGCTGAAAATATGAAAGAATGAAGGTTTTAATCACTGGATAATGACATCCGAGCAAGACAAAAGAGCAAGAAAAGTTGCTGAGCAGTTGGAAGACCTTTTTCCATTGACTGTATTTTTAAAAACCGAGGCAGTATAAAAAATATCCTGTATGCCATAGTGAACATTGGAGTTTGTGCCTAATAAAAGCTACAATGAAGAAAATATTATATTGAAAGAACTAAAGATTATTTCATATATGAAAAATGCATGCTTTTGTATGTGTTTATGTATTTTCCATACTCATATGCAGCTTCCATTTTACTCTACCCTATAATAAATGTCCCATCATTGCAGGGACAGGGGCAACAAATAGACAACTCATAAAAGCAATCATTATTGACTGCCTTGCTTATAGTAGTTAGGCTCCAAAGTGTGCCACTCCAAAAACTCGAGTATATAGACCCAAATCTGAAGAAGTCTAATAATGAATCGGCCAAATTGGTTAAATGGAAGGTGGGAAGAGGGGAAGGTGCAAGTTCTAAATATTTTTATGTGCATCTTTGCCCTTCTCTCCCCCATAGCTGTTCTAACATTCTTTGAACACCCATGACACTATGGCCAAAGTGCAGCTTGAACTGGTCTCTTCAAAGCAGAAGAAAAGGAAAACCACGCAGGTCCTGTATTACTGAATCAGCTCCAACCAAGATCAAATTCCCAGTAACTGGCAACTATAGTTTTTTTTCTTTTATGCCTCCTATGAGTTACTTTGCTAAGCACCACAATACCAAGTGTTGTATAAGGAATGGATAAAAGCCTTAAGGAAATCAGAGCCTTAAGGAAATCAGAGCCGAATACTGGGAACACAATATACGATTTTGCAGCTGAATTAGTTCTACATAATTGCATGCAATTCAGGATGCCCCAGTCTAGACTGAACCTCCAGTGTAGCCAGTGGATTAAGAGCAAGATTTAATGGCATCAGTGACCACGATTCCAGGGGCTTTGCATGCTGAAATTACAAGCAGTAAATGGGACTGTGGCATTCACAGCATCCATGCTAGCCCATGGTGAGAATACCACACATAGCACAGCACTGCTGGTTATCTGCAAAGGGCAAAGGCAAGATTTTGCATTTGCAGCACGCACAGACACGTCAGCGGGAATGTCCTGGCRAACAGAGAAAGCATTGAAGTGAGCAGCCTTTGAGAAAATATAAACCAGCTCTAATATATTTGTAACATTTACAAATATATTTAGAAGTGGTTAACCTATGTGTTTTTGACAAATTCCTATCTTTCTGAGACTTTTGGCTTCCTAGGAAAAAAACTGCAGGCATTGGCACTCTTCAGTTGGAGATTTCAAAGTCTGTTTTATAAGTTTTCCAGTCAGATAAATTCAACAGATACAAAATACCAACCTCACTACAGATCTTCCGATCTGCACCACTTATCGAGAGACACAGCTGCACTCAGTAAGGTTAYAGATCTTGTTTATAACCCACAATGCTGAAGAACCCTCATCTTTAATTTATCCGACTGTGGGTATTTCAATATACATTGTTTGATACGTGTAATTATTCACTGCGAGGACGAAGTTTCAGTCTTGCAGTCTGTAGCACTGAAATTCTTCAACCGAAATGAAGCAGTGAGATCATGTATTATTCACTGCACAGACCGCCACAATCTATCAAGTCAAGATACGTAAAGACTGAGTCATTTTTAGACTTTAAACATGTATAATTCCAACTAAAAGGAATGGACCTATCTCACCTTCAACACACACACAGACAATAAAGATTTTTAAACTGTTAATGCATGAATTGGATTACTAAGTATCAAATATTCCATTTGATTTCTCAGTTAAAAATATCACCAGAAAACTATTGAACAAAYATAATAGTGAAAAATACTGTGAATTGTGAACTGAACTCATAAATCTCTTGTARGGATGTCAAGCTAAAAGGAGCACAAAAATCTTTTGCAAAAAAAAAAGGTCTACTGATTCCAGATGACCAGCATTTTCTCCCAATTTCTTATGGATCCAATTTACCTATGCTAACTTGCAGTTCCCAATACTTCAGTGAGAACATAATGTTTACAGTGAGAACTTCTGAGTTCATTTGGATTACCTCGTTCAAAAAAAATGCAAAGGGGAATCACTGGCATTTAGAATCCTTGCAGCAAAAAGCAATATTTACATGGTGTGACACTTTAATTAAAATATTGGAGGAATTTTTCAATGCCTTCATCTCCTCTCTCCCTTCTCCCTTCAAAAACAAAATAAAATAAAAAAATCCAACAAAACAGTGTCTCGAGGCTCACAGATACGACTTCAATTACATTACACTTGTATTTTCAGAATTTTTTCATTTTGTTGCCTAGATTGCTATGAGATTTAAGGAAATACAATGATTAGATTTTCTTAGACTCTGAAATTTCAAGTATCTTGTGCCTTGCATGTCAGACATGAAGTTTTTCTTACCAATATTTACTATTGACATGAATACTACATCACTGAAGCATTCCAAGTTACATGTCTACAAATCTGCGGAGTAGTTTTTAAAGCCAACTAACTAAAAGGGGCATGTTTGAATGAAATGGACTTGCTCCAATCAGTTAAACTGCATCCATAACACTACAGACAGACATAACTGTTGTGTCATATAATGTCATATAACGTTTCCACAGRCTCTGTCATTTGTCTTTTTAGGGAATTAAGTTTTGTTGGTTCCAAGAACTSATCTTGACAAACACACAGCCAAGCAAAATGACATTTTTTCCCTATTTGTTTGCTCTTCATTTTATCAAGAAAACAAATATTTTTTAATCTATCTTTTTTGGATTGTATTATCAGCTATAAAGTTTTGATGAATGGCCTTGAGTTTTGGTTTCTTGGAAGAAATTACAAAAAAAAAACCACTCTTTTTTCACCCTTCTGCTTACAAACTACATTAAAAAACTACACACAAAGAAAAATAACCTTACAGGAAGGTCTGGCTCTTTTTGCATTATAGCTTTACTGTAGATGGGTGGCACTATTTTGATCTAGGGCTTTCCTCACAAGTGTTTTTTTCAGAAGCAGCAGACGTGATCCACATTTCAGATGTCATATTTATGAGTCTTTCTTTACATTACATTTAATACTATTCATACAGGCCATTACCTGAACGCTTCTTTCTGAGAAGGGCTTCTCTAGAGACTAGACTTATTAGTGAAGCTTGGAACAGCATTTCCATAGCCCCTCCTTTCACTGCCTAAAGCTAATTTATAATCCCATTGGCTTAAATCATTGAGGAAGAAAAAAAAAAAAAGAAAAAAAAAGAAAGGGAAAGAAAGAAAAAGGGAGAGAAAGAAAGAGGGCAAGAAAGAAAGAGGGCATGAAAGAAAGAAAGAGTGCAAGAGAGAAAGAGAGA
>NW_020455562.1:502414-517414 GCF_003342845.1 Nothoprocta perdicaria
AAAGAAAGAAAGAAAGAAAGAAAGAAAGAAAGAAAGAAAGAAAGAAAGAAAGAAAGAAAGAAAGAAAGAAAGAAAGAAAGAAAGAAAGAAAGAAAAGGTTCATTTGTTATGAAAGAGCGCTAAATATTACAGTAAGAGCTCTAATGATTTACCAGTAGGACTGTGGAGGAGGCTTTAGATTTATTTTTGTTATCTCTCTATATGCAGTTAAATAGGTTTTATAATTAAAAAGCTATTCTTGAGGAGAAAAAGAACACAGATTCTATTTTATTTTTAAACCATACATTTTCAGTTCTTCTAATGACCAGAGTTTATAATGATCTCAAGCAAAGACCAAGCCATTTGATATGGCCCTTTTTCTTCTGTGTGTGTGAAAGTCAAACACTAGATCAAGAATCCTTGTCTGTCACTCTCTTCCAAGGAACAGAGAGCAATTAAAAGGCACCACTGAGATATTTCTCTGTACCTTCCACTTGCCATAAAAGTAAGGGGGTGGGAGAAGCAGTCCAAATAATATTAAGGAATGTCTGGAAGAACACAGAATAAAAGCTTGCATTTCTACAGCAGTCCTCTCCCATTAGTTACGAGGCATTTGGGTACGAGGGCCACTGGAACGAGTGCAGCATGGGGTGACAGTCCCTCACGGGGACTGGTGGCTAGGAGGGCCCTGCAGCCTGACCCGAGCTTGGTGACCAGGCTGACCAGGCCTGGGGTGTCCAGGGAGCCCAGCACCTGACATCCCAGTGGGACTAGTGCTTTACTGCACTGAAACCAAGGACACCTAAGAAATGCCAGTATCTTTGCTATCTTTSTTTATTTCTTTAAAACAGGTATTCTCCAAGTTTCAATCTATTCAGAAGGTTAAAGCTAGAAGTCCAGAAGCACCTAAAGTTTTGTTTATAATATTGGCAGGGAAGAGGAGAGAGAAGGGAGTATGAGCCAAAGCATTCATCCTATCGCTCTACCATCCATCAGAACATCTACATTATGTTCTGTTTTCCACTCCACATATTGCTGAATGGAAAGCAAATTTCCAAGCACCACCAAAACCCCCAAACCATGTCACGTGCAAACAAGACTACTAGGGCAGAGAAGCTGGAGCTAATTCAGTAATCAGCACAGAGGAAGACCTCATCCCCACCAAGGAGGAAGAATCAGAAGGACACGTCTGAACTTCATCTGGCACTTAGCTGAGCTCAAACAAGACCGATAAACAATTTTAAGGGAAAATACTGTACCTAATGTAACTGGATCCGGATTCACTGGACTCTGCTGTCTGGAATGACTACTGCTGCTGTTGCCACCTTTTTTTAAATCCTCTGCGTCACTGTACCGCCGTATCCAGTAATTCAGCTCCTCCCGGTCTGCTTCCTGACACCGCCGTAGTACAGTGAGAGACCGCCTAGTTTTTTCCACCATGTCCATTATACAATTTAACAGCTTCACAATGGCGGGAGAGAGAAATAAAAAAGAACACTCAGTAACTAAAAAGGATCTCACAAACTAAAATATAAAGAAAATACTAATGTGCTGAGTGCCCGAGTTCTAACAGTGAAAGAGTCTCTCACTGGTCCTTGGAAAATTTTCTCTTTAACTGGTGATCCTAAACTAGATAGGTCTGAATTTATGGGGAAAAGGGAAAGAAAAGAAGATGAAAACACTGCAATTACTACAGACTAACTAACTAGTAGGACAGGGCACCGCAGTAGCCCAGGGCATCTGGCACAGAACTGTTGTCAGCTGATATTATAATAGCTAATAAATTCAAAGAACAAACACAATTATCCATTCTATCTGGTCCACATCCAGACTTCAGACTGCAGCATCTCGTCTGCATTTGGYATTCTATAGCAATTAGGATTCTGCAGCAGGCATCTGAACAGCAAGGGCAAATATAAGCAAMCTAATGGGGAACATCAGGCTCACATATTAGTCACCAGTACTTTGAAAGCTTATCCAGGGCTGTAGGTTTTTAAAAGAAAATTAAAATCACAACTTTATAGCTGATATTTAACTTGGTTTTGCTTATTGCATACARGATTCCCTTCAGTCACTGTTACATAGAGTGGTCCTTACATGGTCGAGGTGTTTCCATTCTTCTGCCCATTCTCTGTCTGTTAGCCTGTGATCAATCATTTCTTCTTGACGTGTGCCATGCAACCCTGCCAAAAAGGAGCAAATCATGTTTACAGTGTTGGTAGTCCTCTAGGGGGAAAAAGAAGAAAACAGAGTCTTGAGGATATAAGTGGCAACATATATATCATATATATACATGCATATGTATACATGTGTGCTTCTATACCTGCACACAGAGGTAGATACCTACTCTACTCATCTGCTACTACATGCACAAATTTTAAGGAAGGTTTCCAGAAACATTCCTTAGAATSAGAAATACCTGTTATTTAACTAAACACAGGTTTCTCCTTAAACRATGAAGCTCATTGATAAAAAGAATATAGAGAATGTAAGTAAGTCTTATTTAAATGTTTTACAGTATCACGCCTCTATTTTGCCACTGTTCTATTCACTGAAACTAGCTTACCTCAGTCCTGGGGATAGCTTTATTATAGCGCTGTAACAGCAACGGTTGTTGCTGGGGTTGTATATTAAAACAGTTGTATATTAAAATGTTGTATATTGAAATATACATAGAATTAACTGCCATCATCTTTGAATGAACAGGTAAAACCGAATATTTTTGACAATAAATGTAATGTCAAACAGATTCCTTAGCAGTCATTGCTCTAACTTAATGGAATTCATTCTCAAATATATTTGAAAGAATTATGATTTTATAGTCATTCTTCATTTTTTGTGCTTATACTGATCTCAAGCTTTCCTTAAGTTTAAAATTAATCTTAACATGAAGTAAAATAGGGAAGAAATGCAGTTTTTTTATTAGGAAAGAGCAGTTACTACAACATTTAAAATTAGATACTCTAATCCTGATAATACCTGTAATACATTTGAGATTTTATTATTTATTTTTAAATTCAAAATAAATMATCGCTGGTCTTGTTACAGAAATACCACTATAAAAATAAGTGGATCTTTAAAAACTTCGGTCTAAGTTCTCTTTAGAATTTTCTCCTCACTCCCCCTATTTTACTGAATTTACTCTCTTCAGTATTTGTAAGCTCTCTTGGTCACSAGATGACCTGCTAAGCACACGACATCTTCTTACTGTATAAGACTATAATTAATGTATGTTTATTTCATTTGGACTGTTTGAAGAAGTAAGCGAGACAGTATCTGATAACCAACTTTATGAAACACTAGCAGTACTTCAAGGAGCTCAAAAAATATTAATATAAACTTGAGGTTATTTCACTTACTGCAGTAATTACTACCATGTCAACAGACTATCATTGAGGGTTCATCCTTGCACAGATGTTTAAATCACATGTGGTTAAAATGTAGCAGTTGACAACATGGTAGAACCAAGACCATCAGCACTCTGAGGAAATGACACTTGATCTCTGCTTAGACTCCTCTCTACAGGTGCTGATTATTTGTAAATGTCTCATTGAAGATTTGTTTAAAGGGAGAAAAAAAAATAGTTTGTGCAGCTGTGAAGCAAGTCGGGCAAATCCCAGGTCATCAGACGTCCCAGTAAAGCAAAATATGCTGCCAGTGCAGTCCTGCACAGGGTGTGCTGCTTCTGCTGGAGGCCTTCTGGATGGACACCACCACGTGCAGCGCTCCTTGAGATGCCAACCAAGGAACATGCTTTCAAAGGCTAATGACTTCCCTCTTGTCTAAACTGAAACAAATGTATAGCACTTTTGCTGCTGTCACAAACGTGGCACTCCGAGCAAGAAAGGGCTCTGTTCTGCCTAGTCTGAAACAACCAGGGAGTCTCTAGACGGACAATCATCCACAAAGGCTGTATGTGATGGGTGGGTGTATTTTCTCATAAAAAAATTAAACCCTAAACCAGAAGACAGAGTAAAATTACAAGGAAAACAGCACTTGGAAAGAACAATGCAGCGGATCAACGTGCCTTACCCATAGGTCTGTTTCTGTCCCTGAGGTCCCTGTGGTTGGGGTGTCTATATGAGTCCCTGTAGTGGTGGGCAATGGCCATATCATCCAAACGGTAATGCTGAGGTGGAGGTGGCGTGGGATGAGGCAGACCATTGGGCTGATAAGATAAGCCATTATTTGGACTGTACCGCTGGCCTGGGCTAATAGTGCAGGGCCGCTTGCTTGGATGCTCTGAGTGCAAAGGCTCTCTGTCAAAGCCGTTTTCTTTGGTTCTGAAAAAGGAAGCAAAGGGATTTTTATTCGCTTTGTGAGCAGAGCTGTTCAGACACATGCACCCCCACATGCACATGATGCTTTAAGAACTAAAGTTTACTCTTTATTTGTGCTCCCAATGTGGTTTTGCACAACTTTTCATAACCATGCTCATTCAAAACATACAAATGACACATTCACTCTGTTAAACTATCCCTGGAGCTTAACAAATACTGGCCAGGTGACCCTTCATGGCAGGTGATCCAGCCATTCTTAATGGTACTACTCCATAGAGTGATTAGGGGAAACTTTAAATTTAGGAAATATTTTTTTTGCCGGAGGACAGCACACAGTCCAGGCTGAGTGTTTCAGCATGCTGAACCTGTGCTGTAAGCTATGCCACCATTAGTTAACCTCCAGGACTGAAAGACATGGTAGCAGCAGCTTTTTAGATTSGTCTCTTGGGCAAGAATGACTCAAGAAGAAAAGTTTTCTTTAGAGGTTTTTGTAGCACCTCGGCTATTTCACTGCAAGGTGGTGGGCCTGCCATTAGATTCACAGAGAGGCCTACTTGAAGGCCTCAAATAACCTTCACGATTCTCCATTCCACTACACCATAACAGACAGTGCCTTATCCTGAGATACCTTCAGAGAGTTATCAGGGAGGATGGCAGTTTGCCTTGTTAATTCACTTCATAACCAGCTACTTCAAAATAAGTTACATGAAAGTTACKGTCAGGCCCACAGTAATGGTGGTTATAATTTCAGTTTGAACTCTGGACATAAGGATATSAACTCATAATCTAATACAATGCTTAGGATCACAACACTAATATTTAACCTGTGCCCATGAAGGTGAGAGCTTGGAACTTGCACTGAATTATTTCCCATTAAAAAAAACCTAGAAAGAAAGTCTAGAGTTACTTTAATGGGTTCACAACTGCTTTCAGGGAAGCTGTGTTTCTTCTGATAGTTCTGATACCAGTGCAACGAACAAAACCTACAAAAGACTAGCTGTGAAGAAGAGTTATTAAATGTAAATATTTTAAATACTTCAAACTGTTCAGTCCCTCCCTCCAAAAATCTTTATTAAACAGATGAGGAAATCCTGTTTTTCTTTAAAAAACAAACAAAAAGAAAAGTGTCTAAGTTGTCTAAAGGCAGAAAACCGTTTAATGAAGTCATATAACCTCAGCTGCAGTGCAGCTCCCTGAGAATTTCCTCCTCTATGATTTATGGATGACATAATATATCTCCCTAGTAACAAAAAACTTTATCACTTTGACAGCAAGGTAAATTTGATCAAATTTTCTTAAGTTATTTGCTTGCTGTCAAAGAGGAAAAGAAAATCAACCCTCTTCAGCAAACCACCCCACCAAGCAAGGCAACCTTGAGTGACCATCTCTGGAGAGAGTCCATCACTGCTGTGTCTCGGTAGGACCTCCTTTAATGTCAAGGGGCAGAGAAAGGGAGAAGCCAAAGCTTTGCCAATATCCATGGGCATCAAAGTAAGGTCTAGCAATTACCATCAGGACATGAAAAGATCGGTTCCACTGTTTTTAGGAAGAGTAAAGACGGATTTTCCAGGGATCTCACCACAGTCACTAATGCTAGTGAATCAGGCAGAAAGATATGTTTTATTATATTTCATTATGGTGAAGAAAGGAGAATTTTACACCAGTACAGCAGGACAGCTGACACTGTTTTTAGCAAAGAGATAAAAGAAACACTTTGTTCAACTGCGGTTTACACCTTGTTCCACAACAACTGCAGCAGGGCTCCAAGGAAAGCTGATCATCAGGATATRTATTTTTTTACTGATACTCAGCATGATGGAACCACTTGTAATAACTTCAGTGAGTAGTGATGCTTTTGATAACTTTTCAAGACCATTTCTGTATTTTGTTGCTGGTTTTATTTGTACATTATCTAATCAAACTAAATATATTTTTCTTAATTTGTAGAAGAAGCTACACGAGCAAGGCATACACTTTCCTGCATAGAAAAGTACAGGATTTTATTTTTGAAAACTATTTGAAAAAATAATTTCAGAGTGGCAGTTAAAACCACCTCTAACAAAGATGGAAGAAAAATGAAATTGCAAATAAATAATCATCTTCCCTGGCTGTTTCAAGTAGTTTAATGTAGGAAGAGCAAAGCAGAAAACAAAATGTGGGATTCTGGAAAACAATCAGGGAATGTGCTTTTGCTTTTTTTCCACTGCAATTAGATGCCAAAACAGCATATTTTCATACAAATGTTGATAATTGCACCTCACTGTACAGGTRCTTCTGGGCTATTTTTAATGCTCTGCACTTTAATTGCAACGCAGTGTAGCAACTTGGACAATACACACCAGCATGTCCATTTTCTTCTAGAACCSCTACTTTAACTAACATAGAAACTAATATTACCATTGGAAATGCATTTACTAAAATTCAATTCCTATTTTTGTTATTATGTTGCATAATAGCTGTCAATTGCTTTCTGGGTGTTGAAACCCTAATTCCACAATTTATTTTTACACTGTCCAAAAAAGCTACTTAGCAGAATGCCAGAATTTGACTGTACACAAAMTGATTTAATATTTCTGACTAAATAAAATATAGAAAAACGTAGCTGTGCAGTTATGACTTCCAAAGTCTCATCATAAAAAAAATGATTGGCAAATTCAATATATCCTAATATGCTGATAAAAACAGTTATAAMATACAACTAGTCAATAGTTCAGAAGGCCTGACCTCAACCTACTGTTCTGCCTTCCTTTTTGATCACAGTCTTACTCATTCTTCTTGGAGTCATTTTCCCATTCCCTTGGGAGCAGAACATTTCCCGAGGTGCCCAAGGCAGCATTCCTGTTCCACAACAGACCCATATGATTACTGAAACAAAACAGCTYGGGGTTCAAAAAGCATCATTTTTAGCCAGAACCATCTGATTTTACAAAGCAACAAAATCAAGAGTTTGCAAAACAAGATATAGATGGGAAATCATATTAAATGTGTAGGAAGTCTAATTGATACATTTTCTTGATTTGTCTTGCATCATATTGGTGACTGTTTCCTTCATGTGTATTCAAAGCTGTCTGTATTTGCAGAGCCATTTAGAAAATTGGCAGTATTAAAAAGATGGGGTCCTTTGGCTATAAACAGCAGAAAGATGAGTTTTACTTGGAATCATTATTTGCCTGCATTAAGGATAGCCAAGTAGGTACTAGTGATTATTTTGTACCCACTTTAAACAGCTTATGTTGCTTTTAAGTTATCTCTTCAATTGATAGGTAATTTCCTGAATAAAAAATAAGATCATGAAAGACTGGAAAATTAACTTTCATCTGATGTAGAATATTACACCAATTTCTAGGAATACACAAGTCAGCTTAAAAAACGAAGACAAAGTTCTTTATCCACTATTTATGCAGGGTGCTTTTATTTAAACTGGACTTCTGCCAATGATGACCAAAGGAGTCCTCATGTTCTATTAGGGAATTTTTTGTTGTTGTTGAGAATACCACGTGAGATGAAGAGATGAATATTGACATGTTAGCTATTTATATCAAGATTTTTTTCTTAAAATTCGTCATAATTATACAGGCTTACAAGGAGCATAGCTGCCAGATCTGCTGAGCATCCTTCACCTCATTAATTACGACACTCAGCAGCTTCTTGAAACAGAAGTATTTGCCTAAAAGAAGCACCAAAGTTGGCCCCTGTGCCCAGATATCCTCAGTATCAATACAGTGCTAGGGCACCAAGGGTAGAAGAAGTGCCTCTTTCTGAAGTCACAAAACAACCATAAACACTTTCTTCCCCTTCTCAACCGTAGATACCTTGTAACAGACTTTTTTGCCTAAGAATTTTCCATATCCTGTTTGTAGGTAGCTGTCATAAATACAGTCACTACATAACTCGCTCATTTGCCACCCATTCTTTCCTAGCAACCTCAAAAGATGACTAATTAGCAAAAAAAAGCCTTTGTAGGAATGTATTTAGAATCCTGTTATTTACAACTAGGCATTCATTCCCCAAAATAAAAACTCACATCGGTCCAAGTGCTTTTTCTTTACTACACGAGCATGTAAACTCCAAAAGTTGTAAACAAAATATACTGAACACTTTGTTCATGACATGTCATGAGCAAATTACCAAAATGTGTTGTCTCCTCAGGTGTCAGTTTTTCTCTCTTGCAGTGACTGATGGTTCCCAGTGTTATTACAGAAACAGATTGATCTTTTTAATGAGCTAGTTTAATAGGCTCCAAAATCTCACCGTGGCTGCTCATCCRTGTCAGACCATATGCACCAAGAAAACATTCAGTAAAACACGAAGCTCTGCTGTCAGATTGCTCTATAAAACCTCACATACAGTAGATTTGGATATGCAGATAAATAACTAGAACTAGCAAACGCACATGCAAACAAGGTTCTGAAAATATAAGCAGAAGAGAATACTGTATGCAGGTGTATTTTCTTTGACAAAAACAAACAAAAAACCACACAAGAGGTGCAAATGTTTATGCATTTTTATGCACACACACATTCTGCTCTGAGTGCAAATCCCTTGCAAAATTTCACTTCTGCTGGAATCACAGCATGCATTCGTTTGTTCTTCAAAGAATAATGTAAATACAGAAGAATATTTTTAATAATTTCTAAAATATTTTTGTGTGTATCTAACATGTGTATATATAAAATACACATRCTATTTAGGAAGCCATCCCCCAGGGGTGGTGAAAAAGACAATGCCATTTACTTTAGTAAGAGGCATCTCTCWAGAAAATTCTTCCAGTTGGACTTAGTTCCCCTGGAAAGATGTTGCCTTCTAGTCATGATTTTTTTTTTTCATATTTTAGCAACAGAGAAGTAGCAGCCACTCCCACTATACATTTATTAGTGTATTTAAAAGCTACTCAGAGAGATCTAACTAAAAGATAYATATTCCCCCAGATGTTTCCTCCTGACTCTCTACAAAAAATTAAAATTAATGAATACCTTATTGAACATTATTAAGCAAGGCAAGTATTGGATTTCAATATTCACTTGGTCTAAGCATGATCTGGGTCTGAGGATAGTTTCTTGGGGGTTGATTTTACTTATATTACCCAAACTGAAAGGCATCCAAACTCCCATTCAAAATCTTCCCAAGAGGCTCCTGTTCATTTTATTGAATCAGTACAAATATTTTTGGGTGCACAAGACAACTCCACTGGTCTCAATTTGGCTAAAAATACTGTTTTTTTTTTGTTTTTTTCCTGTATAACTTTAATCACAGTCAATGGAGATCTAGCAACAACTAACCAGCAATAGGGTCCAAATTGATAGTGAAACTCCAMAAATCATGTGTACTTTTTTGAGCTTAAGGAGCCAATGGCTACATTAGACAGTCTTTCAAGGTCATCTTTGGCAGCAATCAAACAACCTCTGGGTCAAAAAAGAACRATGTATTTTTCTGCAAAACCACTTTTACAGAATTAAGGAATCTAATTTCAAGTAAGTAGCCCACAAAAGTTCCTGCCTAATTGCTTAGGCACCTCTGGTCTGTAGGTGCGTGTTTCCACTCACAAAACACGCACACCTTCTAGCTGATGTGCTCAGAGCAGGCACAACTTCCCTGGGCYGCATCTTGGTCCTTCTCTCACGCTTCATCTGGAAGTCACAAACTGAGTCTTTGCCTGCTTGGGTTGCTTTGGAGGCCTCATGCAGATAACGTCCTTCAATTGTACTTAAAGTGTTGGCAACACAAAGCTCTGATCAGTCTAAAGCTCAGATCAGCCACTAGATTAACGCAAAGCTTGGATCAGCCAGCAGAGATGGACACAGCGAGCCCTGCGCTCACGCGGAGCAGCCAGCGAGGCCAGATACCTGGACTTCAGCCTCCTYGCAAACCAAGGCCATCAAACTTCTGTCCCATCTCCAAGAGGAGCTTCCTCAACCACAACACTCCAGTAAAACTCTCTATCCTCTACCCTAAGGCTGCATTACTAAACTGAAAGGAATTCAAGACTCCCAGAGCTGGAAGGAGWATGAGAGAGACCTTCATTCCTCAGGAAATGGCACTTCAGTGAGGGCTATCAGGAAGGAATGTCCCTCTTCTACATTCTCTGTTAATCAAGATCTCACAGACTTAAACAGGTAATTCAATGTATGCCTATCTGTTTGGAGGAGACACAACACCCCACATCTGACATTGGTCTTTACCATGCTGATATTTAAGTTAATTCACAGAATAATACACAGAACATTTTGGTTCTACATCTCTCTGCAATAGTTGAGGATATGCAGCCCAACTGCTCCATGGGGCTGAATTTCAGTCTTCTATTTCCAAAGATACAAACTACAAGGATAACTTCTGAAAATTAAATATCTTTCCTCAGTTCTGTAAGGAAGTGAAATATAACCTAAGGCAAGTCCATTTCAAATCCTTTTACATTTTCTTCTATCTAATGGCTATGTTACTTTAATTTTTACTGTTCATTATCTGCTGAATAGCTTCAAATATTACTACACAGGCATTTTCTAGATCTATCGGCTCCRAATCATGAATCTCTCATGCTCATACATGCCCAAATATTTAGTGTTGAATTTCAGTATAGGAGCCTCAACAGCCTTCAGTTTTTTTCTTCTTAAATTTCCTATTTTATGCTATCACTCTCTGTCTATGCACAAAAACAAAGTCACCTGTACAAGGCTTGCAATCTCTGGAGGCTTTGCAAATTTTGCCCTTTTTCCATTCAAAGATAACCGGGACTCTGACAATATCCTGTGCAAGGAGGCAGAGGCAGCTGATAGAGCACCCATGGCAAAGAAAACGATGAAAAATCCAGGTTTTGGGCCTCCCAAAGGTAATTTTTGCATGTCAAATGAGCTTCTAACACTATTATGGGAAGGCAACTAAAAATAAATAACCACAAGCATCGTTTTTTTGTAATACTAAACACAGAAGYTTATTCAAATAAGAAAAGGAGAAAATCGTTCCAGCTCCCTAAAGCTAGTGTAACACAAACACGCACGTGCTTGCTTGCTCCCTGCTTTCACAGGGAACCTTCCTCTGCTCAGCAACACAACCGACTCCAGGGAACCCCTCCTCTGCTTGGAAGAAATGTTAAACATATCCTAATGCACTGTGTAAAACACGGCAGACCAGAATKAGGAATCAGAGCCCTGGATGTGCTCCGGAGCTTGGCTTGCGCTTCCCAGTATGAGTGCCGATCTATTCGCCCCCTATTTAATATTTACTGCAGCAAAGCCTTCCATACAAAGGATTTACATACGGACCTGGAATGATCTGCTAATCRCTTTAAGCTGTGCAGAAACACTGTGCACCAAATAGTTACTCTAGCTGTGTCTGCTCTGCGTTATTTCTATTTAGGTACGGCCACAGTGGCTCCTCGGCCTTGCCACGTGCAAGCAGAGGGTCCCGCTGCCTGGCGTCAGCGTGTGCCTGTCTGCACACACACAGACACAGCCCCACACTGYTTCACAGGTCTGTCCACACATGCACGGCTGCAATTTCACATTGCCACGGGGTCCGGAGCCCTGAAACAAGGGCACGGCGGCAGAGCTGCCCCCGTGCAGAGACCGCGCGAGGCGCCGCCGCTCTCACCTGTCTGGAGTTCGCCTCTTCCCGTTTTCGTTCACATCGAGAAGCAGCTCTGAGGAGTCAACAGGTGAGGTGGTGCTGGCATCCAGAAGCAGCTGTTCGTGCTGAGCGAGGTACTGGGCTGGGTTCTGCTTGGCTAGCCTTGCACAGTGCAGCAGCTCCCGCTGGAGCAGGGGCAGATTGGCCTGCAAGAGCATCGCGCACGTTAGCGGAGCGCCCGAGCGGCGCGCGGGCCCTCTCGGCGCAGACGGAGCACAAGGAATCGGAGATCAGTGACGAGCCCGCTYGGGGATGAACCTGAATGATGGTTATTGCAGCAGCGGCGGGTGCATTAGAGGGTCAGGGCTCGGCCGTGGCGAGYGTGCATGAAAGCAGGGGAGGCTGGAAATGGAAACAAAGACCGCAAGCGGTACAAGGAAACCAGCTCTGAGCTCCGTATCTCCGAGAGGGCAAGAGCACCTCGCCTGTCTCACCTTTCTTGCTATCCAAAGCCCGGGTTTCTGTGGAGCTGCAGCAAAGCTGCTCACTGCCCCTCGTGCCTGCAGTTAATGCTTAGAGATCTTTAGAAGCCTGAGGATCTGGGGCTTTATGTTGCCTCTGCCCCCTTCCTCGGGGGGCTGCRGAGAGGGGTTTGCTCTCAGCATGCTCCTAGCGCTTGCAGTTACACATGAAGATAAGGATTACAATAAAATCCCATGTTCCAGGGCTTCCAGAGTTAATCACCTGGAGGACTAAGTTTCTCCTCCTGGGCTGATAAGGCCTAAAGTATTTTTTTTACTTTGCAGTCAAGGCTCCGGAGAATGCGGGTCACCAGCTGGATTGCACCCATGGTCAGGTATTGTGCTGGAAATACTTACTGATCCACGAGCGGTGCGTTTTGTGCCTACCCTGGGGTCATACTTAGCCCTGTTTCTTGCCAGATTTGGAACAGGAGTGGAATTGTATCCCCTTCAYCTCAGAGGAGGCAGTCAAACACCATGGGAAACAGCTTCCTGTCCTTGCAGCCTATCAACACACTGATTCCCGGATAATCCAGGCATCCCTCACTACTCATTTGTGCCATGAGGTGATGGGCCTGGGCCTCTCTTGTGAAGCTTTTWAAAACAACAATGAAAAGCAACTTTTGCTACCACTTCTGCCTCTTACATAGGCAAAAAACTCCAGCATTCTGGAACATAAACTCTTTTCAGACTTCCAGAGAAGTATTTTATTTTGTGAAATTACCCAAGAAAAATCTTATTTGGCTATCAAATTGTCTATCTTTCACGTAGTTTCATTATAGTTATATCACATAGAGAGGGGTGGTATGCACTTTTGTGGAGTGTTTGGTTTAGAATTGTCAAGCAGTATTTGGATGAAATATAAGCTTAAAGTGAGGAAAAACGGTATTTGAAAAGTTTCAGATCAACACAACTACACTAAATCTGCTCAAGGCAGAAGTATAAAAAGAACTTCCTCAAGCTGCGTTCCTCAAGCGATAATTGATTTATTGAAACAAAAATTCTGGAATTCTCTAGTTCAGTTAGTGGAGTTAATCAGCTGCCTGTGGTCGCCGTGACCCAGATGATGCACAAGACAGAAGTGCTGCTGAGGCAGCTGCAAGCAGAGGCTCTGGGGAGGTTTAGACCTTATATTGTTCAAGATTTAGATAGTGTCTTTGCCCCCTATACTGGTTTTACAATAACAGATTAAAAGAGAGGAAAGCATCTTTTTAGCCAGCACTCAGATCAGTTTTTCACTTTGAAATGAACTATACTAAGCAGAATAGAAACATTATTGCTGCACCTGCAAAAAGAGCTGCAGTTTTATCATTTCAGTGCTCATTCCAGGTAATTAGCTAATAATTCCCCATTGCTGGGTGTTCCTACCTTCTTCTAAACTTCAGCAACAGAAATATTTCAGCATTGTAATTTAAATTAAAATGTCTTTATTAGACTATAGCACACTTCACGTTTGATATAAGTTTTTATAATTGCAAATTTAAATAAATGATTTACAGCTACTTTTTTTTTAAAAAAAAAAGGAAAATATTTAAAATGGGAAGAATTTTTGTACAGAAAGTCCAGAACAAGTCATAATCATCAAATCTTGTTGTGATACTAATGATTACCACAAACAGGCACAGCACTTATATTGAAAAACAGTGTTGGCAGGAGCTGCACATGTACTAGGTACTACTTTAATTTAATAGACATAACCCCAGTTGATATTAATATAGAGAATGTGCAAAAAGGCTTGTAGCCAATGCCAGTTTCTGCAGGTAAATGTTCTTATCTTCCRCAGAATAAGAATTGGTAGATCGATACATAATTCATTGACTATTTATTATCTGTAATAGATCAGCACGCACTTATGTGAGACACTGCACAAACACATGGTGTTTAGCTTCTTTCCTAGAATTTTTATTACGATGGCAGACGTGCATGTTTCTGCTTGCGACTGAGTGCCTGGTAGACCTAACAGTCTCCGTGGATCTAGGCCAGACAGTCGGAGAAGGGACTGAAGAAGGTGCCAGTGACTTGCCGAAGGTCACACAAGGGCCTTGTGCACAGTGGCAAAGCTAGGCGCAGAAAACAGGTCTGGCTTCAGGGCAAATCTAGGACCCACACCTGGCTGCAAGGACTGAAGTGTCTCCCTGGCCGTGCTAGTCTGGGTGGATCAGGAGAGGTCCTGGCTCTGGTCCTGGCTACTGCCTTGCGGGCACAATCCCCAGCTCAAGACAAGCCCTGCCTCTCATCCTAGGTAAATTTGCTCCCAGCTTTATTTGATCTACACTAATTCATTCATGATGATTATTATATTTATCCTGTGCTCCAGCAAGGARTGCAGAAAGTCTCTAGCCAGTCTCTGCTGGACATTGGACAACCAGTTTTTCTCCTACCATGGACTGAGTAGCTTGGTTGTGCAAATATGCATTCTTAAAAATACCCAAGTACATAAACGACTACCTGCAAGGATTTGGGGGGCTATGAGCACATCTGCTCCATCCTTCTTATGAAATAAAAGAATGGCAGGCTCGTCTCAATGCACATCCATCACTCCTTAAACTGAGGAAGCTGGGAAGTGGCAGAACCCGGCTCAGACAGCAACTACTGGCCCGAGGCAAAGGCGCCTGCGGGACCGGGCGGTGCAGCCCCTGCCAGCCCGTCTGCTCCGTGTC
>NW_020455562.1:519914-586494 GCF_003342845.1 Nothoprocta perdicaria
TTGCTGGGTAGAGTCACACGGGTTAGAAGGGGGAAAAAAAAGAACATATAATGGCTCACTATGCAGCTTTTCTCCCCCCAGTTCAGATTCACAGGCTCCATATTTAGACTTGCTTGGATGCTAGCACACGCCATCCTGCACCTCGCTGGTCAGCGACTCATAGGCAGAATGATAAACTCTTCCGTGCCAGCTTCCAACAAGCTTCTGGCACCAAAGTCAATTAATTCTGAAGTGGCTTTTAAAAGGAAAACAAACTAGATGCCATGAAAATAAACCAGAATGATTTAAGCAGGGGTATCAGAGTTGATACAACTGCAAGTGGGAGAGCATATTCCACCACAGAAAGAAGGCAGCTGGCAACGGTCCAAGGTAACAGCTCTACTTCTGCATAAAGCCCATCTGACACAGCTACCCAAGAAGGGGGAAAACATGAAAACAAACCCTTTGAGGATACTAGTACTACAGGACAACAGAACTGCGAGCAACACTTAACATGCACTGACACAAATAACACAAAATGTCCACCCACGCGCTGACAGTGAAAAGAGATGGAATAATAAACACTGCATCCTTGGGAAAATTCATCTCTGCAGCGAAACCAAAGCACAGGGCAGCTTGCTTGGCCAACCCAGTCCTCAATACTCAGGGATCACTGCAGCTCAGAGGAGGTAGCTACCCGCAGGTGAGAGGCAGAACTTTCCAACTTCAAAGCTGGCTTCGTTTCTCTAATTCCTACCTTGCATACTAGCATGTTTTGYTTTGTTAACTTTTGAACAGGATTTTATCTTTAATTGCTAATAAAAAGATAAAAATCGGTGGACACAGTTTCCAGTTAGCTTAAGATACCACAGTACTGCTGACTTGGAACCAGAACAAAAGGGATTGTCCTTTGCATGTATGGCAGTGCCACAGTCTCTTTGTGTACTGAAGACAAGCTGCACCTTAGAGAATCACTGGTAGCATCTCTGCTTTGGATCATGTATATTTTGAAAAAGAAATAAAATTAAATTAAAAAAAAGACCTTTTTTTTTTGCAATTACACGGCCTTATTTTGTGTAGAATCAAATCTCAGGACTTGTTTAGTAAAGGTTTCTAAACCTACAAGCTAAACCAACAATGATTACATAAAATTAGGGGAATATCCATCCTATGAATAGCCAGAAACGATACCCAAATCCACTCAAATGTAGTTCCATTCACTAATCTAGGGAAAGAAGCCTTTAAATGTTATTCATTTTCCTGACTCTCTTAAAAAGAAAAACTGTTATACACATCTGTGACCTAGCAACAATATGGTTTGAAATAGTTTCCAGATCACTGAACTGTGCAATACCTTTAAAAATGGGATGACAAAAGGTCGCAGTGGGAAGTTAGTAGCTTCTTGCAGTTTGGAATGAAATTCTTCAATTGTCAAAGTAGAATTCTGTAAAAAAAAAAAAAAAATCTTTCTTGGTGACAAAATAATGAAAACACTTAGCAAGAGGAAGACTAACCAAAGCGCTCCTGAACGGCTTATTAACTCCTTCCTGATATTGATAACAGGTTAAAAAAAGCATGCTCAATATTAAATTATTACCTTATTAAGATACTCAAAGGAAACCACTAGTATTGCAGACATTTGGGCTTGCTGCTTAGAGTACGGTTTTGAGCTCTGAGGTGCTAAGCATGCAAATGCTTTAAAATTTCAAACAACCACCAAAGCTGCTTTTCTCGACAACTTTTGAGTTTTTTTAATGGAATCCCTTGCATTTTTGTTCCTGGGGTAGAAGTAGGAATTAACATACATAAAATTCCCCACTGTTTTTTAMAGGCATAGCTTCAGGAGCAAACATTGTATTTTGCCTCTTACACTTAACAAGAGAATTGTTTATTAAGTTTTACTCACTGCACCTCTGCAATCCTATAGAAGGCAGTAGGTTGTGTAGGAAAGTCACTATTGAGTGGCTGAGGGCATAATCATTAAGACAATGGGCTGCATGGGTTTAACCAAAGGAATAATGTGATATGTACATGTCCCAGAAGAAAGGCCTTTATTTTGCTTCTCAGAGCTCAGATGAAGCGTTGCAAGGCTRAACACAACTGTAATGAACAGTGGGCAAGCACTTCTCATCTGAAAATCAAGGGCAGGTAAATCCATCCCCCAAAGCCATTTGTAGCTAATTCAGCCTTCCACAAGAATTGTGTGAGAAGGGAAATCACTCTAACAAGGTATTGTGCCTATGGGAGCAAATGCAGAGCGGGACTTGTTGAAGTTCCACTGCCCATTTCCTCCAGCACAGAGCCAAGGGAGGGGGTTCATCACTGTCWGTTAGTGTTTTGTGAAGATGTAAGCGGGAGACACCTGGGCCCTACTACCCAACAGGGCTGGGAGTCCTTGCTCCATATGAAGTCAATGGCAACTGCAGCTGCTCAGAACAGATGTAAATTAGACSACCACAGCAGCACTTTTTTCCTGGTACATGTAATTACTGCTGAAGGAGAGGCACTGGAGACAACAGTGTCTGCCAGAGAGAGGACTTGACTGGGAATAAAGAGAGTCCTGGGCCAGATTTACTACAGGCTGCCTGTAAAACAGCAGCACAACTTGACAGATGTAGATAAGAGAAGTCAGAACTTATCACCCATACATACAATTACATAATCATATTGATAATGTGACGCACGTAGCAGCATTACCCCATAAGGTCCCTCACAGCTGGATTCAATGAATACTGAGCAAAGGTTTCCAACTGCAGCTCTACTCCGAGCGTATATCCAGCTCATCCTTTCAAGCAGCATTCTGTCTCTGAATATATAGGGCACTTTCCCCAAGCCAAATACACTAGGAAAGCCAAAACATTTTTTACTATAGTACATATTTCAAGCTGTGTCTACGCTACAGGGCTGCCAGTCCCGAATGGAAACCCTGTCACACCATCATGGCATCATTCAGTACTGGCAAAGAAGCCTAGTCTGTGTCTGGTTAAGAATAGCTGCCACTTACTGACAGCTAGTCAAGTGGCTTATGTCAGCTCGGTGGCAAGAGCCAGGACTCCATTCTCACATGTGCAATACCCTCCAAATACCATCCATGCAGTGTATGCAACCCACTCCTTTATATAATAAACACGTCACACGTGAAAGAGGGAAAGGGAGAGAAGAAGGTCACAGTTACATTTTTATCACCGTTTTTTTTTTGCTTACCACAAGTCCTAGCACAAGGGTACGCACTCTCTCCCCAATCTCTGGCGAAATGTCATTGCCAAACTGCTGCAAGGTTGTAAGAAATCTCTTCAGTTTGCTGAGTTGCCTAGCTCCACAAGCTGGCGGTAACTGCTGGTTAGCCAGAGAAGAGGAAGAGGAAGAGGATGGCCCATTGCTAAAGCCGTTAGGAGGAGATGGAGCTCCGTTTAATGCTGTTGGTGAATGGCTAGTGCCATTGGTTACTGAAAGAAAAAGAGAAAAAGGGGGATAAAGTGGAGGGAGGAGGGGGAGAGAGAAGACAGAGGGGAAAATCCATCAGCTTATGTTTTCTGTGCTTGACCTCAAAATTAATTAAATTGCATGATCAAAGACAATTATGCCTTTTGACAGAGTGACACGCTGCAGCTCACATCTACTGCGCAGTAGCTGGTGCTRAGCAGCGTATGGGCTGGAACAAACAGTAGCTGCGAGCCACGCAGCCCCCAATGTGCTCCTGGACCTGAAAAGCATCATTTGGGCACCAGCCCTTTGTCAGAGAGAGAAGGAGCGCACAAGCGTGAGCACGTATCTGACTGAAAATAAAAAAATTGCTTTTTGGGGTGGAAAAAATGTACAGACATATTTCATGAAGCCTCAGTTTATCTCTGAATATTTTTACTGGTGTTTTGTACACACAACTGACAGCTGTGTTTATAAAACAGGACTTTCACGTTTTAGCCTTCCACCACCCAATGAGAAGGCTATTTTTTTTTTTTTTTCGGATACAGATTTCCTCGCTCCTAACATATGGAGCACAGTGCACAGTTTGTGCAGGTAGGAATTGCACCACGTTCACTGTGGACTGAAGCCTTTTCAGCCTTGCAGTTAAGGAGCCAGGCCTGGGGACACAGGGAAGACTTTCAGGAGGAGAATTCTCTGGGAGACACTTCCTGGGAGACCACAAACAAATCACTCAGCTTTGGATGTGTCAGCAGAGTATCTCTAAAACAGACAGGAAATGGTTTTCCTCCTGTTGTGGGAATAACTGTAAGGTTATTGTGAGAATAACTGTACCTGAAGTGCTAATTCAAAATTCATGGCAATGAGATTTATGCAGACATACTGAGGCTAATAACAGCTTCTGAGAGCCATTTTAGTTCACTATGGAAAGGAGGAGAGAATCCAACTGAGGACATCTTAACCTGCACAGGTGACCTGCAACAGGATGGGACAGACATACCCACATCCTGCTCAAGTCACTCRGGTCTGACCAGCTCAAATGGTAGCAAATGGCAAGAAAAAAGATCACTCCMTACAAACAAGAATGAGCTGGTGCAGCCCCTTGGATGGGCATCACTCAGACTCCAGCCTTCAATAAGATTCCATGTTTTCCTTTTATCATTCACTTACTCATTCACTGCCCCATTTCCTCCAAAGCACATACAAACCTGAATGTATCCCCAAAACAACAAAAAATAAGGCACTAAGCTGCTAGGAGAAAGAGTAGCAATAGGCTTAAGTTCCTTTCTGTTTAAAAGTATAGCTATAAAGAAACCTCTGTGTTTCTTAGTAACTGGATTTAAATAACTATCACCAACCATTTAAAGGAGTTTTTGGTCAAGTGACTGAATTACCATTCTGTGGGAGCTACAGAAAACAACTAGCTCAGCTCTACCTATTTTCTGCCTGTTTTTTACCTTAGCTTTTGGTTCCCTACTTTAGYTGTGCCGACTGGGGATACAAGAGATGGAGAAAGTAGAAATAGAAAAAAAAAGATTGCTGAAGTTCAGCTTTATGAGTAACTCYGAGCTATTCCATCTGAGCACTGCATAGAGTGATATATCTGAGTAAACAAACATATCACCATTGCAGGGAACTTGCTGCAGCCAGAAATAACCATACTACGAACCTGCTAAATGARGATTAGGAAGAACAGCAATGTGTCATGCAACAGCATGGCATAATACAACAACTCAGCTTCTGGTGCTGGACTGCCCTATAAAAGGGGATTTATGGTCTATAATCGAGAAAGTATAGAATGGCAGAGTTCACTACCTAAGGTAAATATAAAGAGAAGAAAGGCAGGGAAGGAAGGCAGGAAGGCAGGCAGGAAGGAAGGCAGGAGGGCAGGAAGGCAGGAAGGAGAAAAGAATTACTTCCCAAATGTAACTTTTCTAAACAATTTTTTTTTTCCCCCAAAAGAGCTGAATCCACACTAAGAGCTTTACCTCCTCTATAATGTCTAAATTTGCCAACTGGCAAAGACATCTACGCTGCTTTAAGAATATAGCTATGCTGTAACAAAAATAATTTAGTAGTTAAAATTTAAGAAAAAACAGTATGTTTTATAGTTCAGTAGTCTAAAGCAAGTGTACCCTTGACCACAAAAGAAGTACACTCTTTTCAGTCTACAGGCATTCTTTGCTATAGTAATAGTGAATGCAACAGTCATACAGAAGTGACTGCTTACTACATAAGCTGGAACTGCTATGGCTAAACTTCAAAATCTGACAAGTGAAAAAGGTGAAAAAAACATTTAAAATTAATAAAAGACTTCATATAAACAGCATGTCCCTCTCCCCTCACAAAAAAACAGCTATGGCTCACATACCTTTCAAAGTGCTGAACCCAATCAAATGAAACATCTGGGAATTGTATATGTACACAAAGGATTATTAGAATGATTAAATAAAATCTGTGTCCAGTTCCATTTATTTTTGCTAAAAGGTATCTTGAATTGCACAAAATGCCTCACTCTGAAAAGCATAATCTTCAAGATTCCTATTCTACAAAAACCTAGAAACCTAGAAACCCAGTTCCTAGGATCATCCAGATGCTGAAATTAATAAAAACAGACAAAACTTCGCAGAATCATGGTCAGTACCTTAAATTTGAGCTCATTAAAGTAATTGGCACAAACCTTCCTCTCTAAACCTCTGCCTAAATCCTCAGGACACATTTCCCTGGGATAAGGGGTACAAAGGCCTCCACTTGGCCTCTGCACAGAGTGAGGTTTAAATAAGGTTTTTATCCGACAGCAATGGGCTGAAAAGACCTAGACATAGAAGATGCTGCAGTGATGCTGCTCAGGCATATGTATTCCCCTGTTCAAAAAATGTTTTATCTAAGGTGTGCAATGTAAATACATTCTCATGTTTATACCATTACAAGGCAGCATAAAAGAGACTCAAAACTTTGCTGTTCAATCTTGGTAAGAGAGATGTGGATAGTTTCATAACYGTGGTAGGACTGGTCCAGACAAGCTACTAGATTCGAACCTCAGCTACACAGCTACGAAGGCAGAGCAGTTCTATCAAGATCACCAGTTCCTTGTTTGTTTACATCAGTAAACTGAGGCAGAGGTCCAGACCTGAGTGATTTAGAGAAGCGGTCACAAACTAGAAATCTCAAGATAAAAGTTCCATATTTTGGGGTTTGCATCCAATTTGATTAGAAATTAGAGAGCTCAAATCAGAATTCTTTATTTAATCATTACTGATCCCACTGATCTGTATTTTCTCTTAGAAACAGTCCCCAGTTTAAAAATACAAACAAACGCTAAACCCTCAAACAGTTCCTGTGAAATTTCCTATGCAAAAGGAAACACCCTCTGAACAGAGTGACAGAAGGGCAGCAGAGAGGAGAGGAGTTTGCTCCGCTTCTGAGAGCAGGGCCGCTCGGTGCATTAGCACATGGCAGGGTAGTGATCACTGCTCTTTGACGCTGCAGCCAAGCCATCAAGGAAATTACCACAACTGTCTTAACAGATTAAAAGGCATTAATCTGCTGTGCTCTTAGTTTGTCTTAATTACTTTATTGCAGTATAATCAAATGCTGCTCCAGCCATGCCTTCCTGGCTTCCCTGCACCTACTCTTGTTTCCTGCATACAGAAAGAATCGAAAAACACAGAACAAAAGGAAGAAAATAAGTCTAATTACACGTTGTGGGCGTGAATGAACTGGTTCGAGGAGCTCCTTGGGTAGTGGGAGGAGGTGGCATGGTCGGAGGCGTCAGCCTGGATTGTGTCTTCACATCCACGGGTGAGTCTGGCATTGTGGAATGCTTCTCAGTGCGATCTGCAACACACCACAGGAACACACTCTTTACTCCCCACGTACACCCGCTCAGAAAAATAAATAAAGAATAATAAAACACAGCTAAAAAGCTAGCGCGGGATGCCAGCCATTTTGGCATCTGCTGCAGAAGATTACACCTGATTATCTACGCCGGGGTGTTCTTTCAAAATTACATCATCTAAACCCTGCTTAAGAAGGTGCGACACAGATGGCAAGCCCTCATTTGTAGCGGGGCACCATTATCTTTTTGTTTTTATTTCTGGCTTGTGCAGATGCTGCCTCCGAGCGCTCCTGGAGCTGCAGCACTGCCACACAACCTCAAGGCTCCAACCTTAGCCAGAAAGCAAGAGACGAAGAGATGGGGAGGTGGTAAACCCCTTACCACAACTCTTGCCCCACTAAAACCTCTTAAACTAAAAACTAAAAGCTCTTTAGCACAGATATTGTCTGAWGCCAGTGCTTTTCATGTCTCTTCTTTGCAACTTATCTTTGAAACTATGAGGAGATACCCATGTTAAATACCAGATGTCTCCTGGTCGTGCCACCAATGTCATGTCCTGTTTTTACATTCACAAAAAGAATAAACAGAATMTGCCAAGTCATTTGCCACAAATTTTTTTAAACACAGCATTGTCAAATATCAACATTTATTCCTTTTCATATTTGACTTTGATTTTTRAAACCTGTAAAATAAACAGAAACATACAAAAAAGGAAAACAAAAAAAGGGAAACTAAGAAGAAAACCTAACAGTTCCCTTGCAACTAAAGATGTAGGGATGCAAGAYATTAGATACAGAAGCTACAGGAGTATCTTCTTTTCCAAACAGTTTTTTGCAACTTCTAAGTTAAAATGAAGCAAAAAATAGCAAAAAAAAATTAAAAAAGGAAAAATAAAAAGGAAACAAAAACCCAGCAAACTTCATGTTTTGTTTATCAAAAATGGGCAAAACATGACATCATCTACCAAATGCAAGCAAAACAAAGTTTTCATTAGTCATGCTGAAAGTTTAGCAAGCCATCTTGAGTAAAGATGTTAATGCAATTTGGCTTTTAATGGGCATCGGCTAAATTCTTCCGTCCCTTTTCCGAGGGGTGGGGAGTACTTGTATCACACGCTGCCTTCACAAGCTCTATTAACTGCATTTTGCAAAGYAGTGAACTACCAGGACTAGAGGATAAATTTAGAAATCTGTGTTTCTCAGCCCAAGAGAATGGCAAAATCAGGCACATCCTATAAAGTCTGCAGCTCCAGTGTTAGATGCCTATTCCTTGTTCTTACTAACAAGATACAAAGTTTACTAAGACAAATCTAAACTTTGCCCTGAGAGAAATCACCAACAATTCACGCGCTCTGTAAAGAGAGGGTTTCACAACCCTTCATTTCACAATCCTTCATCACAACACTTCATTATCAGAATACTTAGTAATCAGAATATAGGAGGATGAGGAGGAGGGGAGAGGCAAAAATAACAGTGTATATAGCAAATCCCAATCTTTAACTTGCAACGAGCAAGTACAATACAGACGTGGTCGGTAACCTACCGCGAGGGTAAAAACCTTTGTAGAGCAGCAGCAGATTGTTCATTTTTCAAGGGAAGGGAGTCATTTCACAAAGAATTTAGAGATGGCAACAGCAACAACACAAGGGCTGTAAAAGGGGAATACAGCTACAGTAGCCTAAGATTTGCAGCGTTGATTGAAAGTTAATGAATCTCAGCAGGATAAGGAACAGTATCCAAAATGACTCACTTAAATATTAAGGCTTCTACAGACAGGTGAGGTTTTATTTGCAATTCAGGCAACAATAAAATCTTACATGCTGGAAAAGAAAAGCAAGTTCTGAAAAGTATTCTGTAGAAATTCCTCTCCCCATTGCTACATTAAAACATTTAAATCTACATCCGCAACAAGCCATTCATTTAACATAAAGAACTATGAAAACTAGCCTTGAAATGTTAATTGCTTCCTTAATAGCTGAATTCATCTCGCACTCACCTCAACCAACCTCAGCAACAAGGGAATAAATAGCTTTCAGCTCATGTTGCAACAGAGGGAAAGAGGCACAGCAGTGAGCCCGAGCCCTCCTAAATAAAGGCAAATATTTCTGCCATGCCAAGAAAGGAGAGAGAAAGGGAGGCTTGCCAGAGCTGGTGGGGAGATAACAGTGGGAACTGCTGGTCCATCTGGTTTTCATTCTGCTAACACTCACGCTGAACTGTTAAGGCAGGCAGTCCAGGTACACAGATTTGAAGCATGTGGGAGCGCAGACACAGGCGGAGAGGAGATGGAGGTGGGTGGAAAGCAGAGCGCGAGAAACCCAGCCCCGCGAGCAGCCGGCTGCTCGCTCGGAGCAGGCACAGCCCGTATCCTCGAGGCAGCTGCCGGCAGCGCGAAGCAGCCTGGTGCCGCGGCCAAGCGCCGCTCCTCGTCCTCCAAATGCAGCTCTGCTCACAGAGCCGCTCGGATTGGGCGGAAAACTTTTCAAGAAAGCTGCCTGGATTCTGTTACTCAAACCGAACACCGTGGTGTGTTGCTGTTGCCCTCCAAATCCCGGTTTTCGCTCTACCGCAATCTGGTTTTTATTTTACTCCCGCTCGAGCAGTGCTGGCGAGCTGTTTTGCAGATCACTAAAATTACAACTGTACCCAGGTTAGGCTTGATTTACCTAATTGCCTCCCGTGCACCTCTTTACAAAACCCCTCTGCAGACAGACTGTTCAGACCACTTCGGTTCACGCAAACCAAGGCTCTGCTGCAGGCCCGGTCCCTCGGCGGACAGATTTATCTCGAGTCATCCAGAAGCTCTCCAGCACCACCAGGAGACGCAGAGCTCCTTTCAAGCACACCTCAAAACACTTCTGGCCGGAGTACAAGACTATCTTGTCAGACTAGAGGCTTTCCCTGGCAGAAAGAGGGCTTTGGAAGCAGCACAGCATCAAATGCAAAGCTGTCTGGTGTGCTTGGAGAGGGGAACGCTGGGCCCTGCGACATGGCCAGGAGAACTGGGCCTGTGGCAGGGCCGCCAACGCTCCAGTTTTAAGAGAAAAATGTCRCCAAGGATGGAGGGAGGCTTCTGGGGACAGAGCCATGGTTGATAACACAGGTCTTAAGTCGTGAGGCTTGTAATATTTGATACTTGCCTTTAAACTCCAGCTTCAGCAAATGCTTATTTTTTTAATTAAAAGGCAACAGAAACAGTTCYGCCTCTAAGTACTGAAAAAAAAAAATAAAAATGGAAATATGAGAGCTGAAAGCAAAATGGTATTTACACTGTATTCATGGGCCACATTTCCTTAAAGCATGTTATTCCATGGGGGTCCTAAAGCACAGACACTTTCCACTCAGTCGCTCTGGGGATGTTTGGCTGCCTGGCTACAGTCAGAGATGATGAGGCTCTTCAGGGCAAGAATTAATTGTTTAAGAGGAAAAAAGCTTATCTTTTATTTGTGAAATCCTGCCTGTGGAGTATATCATGTAGATTTGCTCTAGATTTGTAAGCCAGGTTTACATATCTTGAGCTTTGCCCGAAATTTGCAAGAAAAGCAAGAAAACATCCCCAAACTCTTTAATTTCTTGAATTCCAACCATTTTTAAGCTTCTGCAAAGCTGGTTCTGATCCACTTCACTTGGAATCTGGCATTTCAAACCATAATCCTGAATTATTAGGGACAGACAAGAAGTCTTACACAGACCACATTGCACACCATCACACACTTCAGAGCACAGGCTCTGTATATCAAGGCAGTAACTTCTTTCAGGTGCAAAGATTTCTTCYGCAGAACACTTCTAAGCGGTGACAGAGCCGGGATGGTTAGCCCAATTTGATCATAAGGGGCTGCAACCCAGAGATCCTCCAAACTAAAGGGAAAAAAGACATCTGCAATTCATTCTTCACTGCTCACTGCAATCAATCCAGGATGGAGATAGATGGTGAAATAATGGGTTAGTCCTAATCCATATACACAGCCCTCTGGTGCAGTGAGAGACTTAGAATAAATTCAGAAAATATGTTTCAAGTATGCAGAGATCTCTTGCATTTGCTTTGGGTTATATTTAAAAAAAAAAGAAATATACATTCTTGAATCTGCTYTACAGCAAGGAGTTAGGAACTGTGATTTTAACCACAGAGAGTATTTTGCTCCATTTTAAATTAAAGAATGTTGTAAAACCGACTTTAAATTATGATATTTCTCCTGTGGATTTCTTGGTACATGGAACTATCCTGTTCTTGTCATACATTCGGCCTTCATGGTAGGAGCAATTTTTATCACTATTTAGCTGTTAAGTGAACGCTGATATTTACCGTATGCACAGCCAGCTTCTGAAGACAGATATGGAAAAGACTGCAAGCAAAATGTGCGAGAGTAAGGAAGGGACAACAAGAGATGTGCATGTATTCAAACTGATTTACTTTACGTCCTGTATCCTAAATGCTTTACCCCGTTTTTAAAACAAGGCGGTCTTTCATATATGGCAACATTTCAAAGCATGTGGCGYGCTTCCAAGTCTAACGCATCAAGGAAAGCTGATGTATGGAACAAAATATGGAATATATAAATACTTCACTGATACCATTGCAATAGCCAATTCAATGTCAAGCATTTCTAGGAGCGGTGTGTTTTCAATTTCCTTTTCTAAATGAAAAAAAGTATGGTATAATATGCTCTGGCATTTATTTTACTTTTAGTTAGTGCAAACAGTTCCAGATGTATATTGAGGCATGAAAGATTCTTAAAGACAYTCCATGTTGACTGTACAGGACTTACTACTTTTGCTCCGCCCATTAAAAACAAAAATAAAAACTCTAAAATTAAAAGATCCCATTGTCTCATTGCCTTCAAACTGACAGAAACAAACTCCAGATAAGACATGAAGGTTGGAACCTGACCCCACCTCCCAGGTTATATAAATGGAGCCTAAATCTGTGAGACTTAATACAGGTTGTGATTACCAAGACGGTGTTGGTCTAAAAAGACATTTTGATTATTTTGGGAGTGATGGCATGGAATTTGCAAGTGGAAAACTACAGATTTTGAGTCACAGCAATTATGAACTGGAAGACAAGTCCATTTATCCACCACAAGTCTACTGAAGAGGAAAAACTACACAGCTCTTTCATCCACGGCATTATCACRCTACGGCCAGCGAACAACCTGCTCTCCTGCAAGATTTCCTCTGAAGTTGGCAACCAAGGGAGCACCGGGCTTGCCCACAGCCGCAGCGYGATGCCCGTGGTGACCCCACGTCCCTGTCAGACCTGTTGCTATCCAGTGCATGCCAAAGAAGTGAGGATGGGAGCAGAATGTCTCAGACCAGGGTTACAGGGAACCGTGCTAGGAGCTATGAGCCTATAGTGAAAAAGATTCACTTGAGAATGTGTCGTATAAGCCCAAAACAGACTGAAATAGACTGCAGAGCAGAGCCACCCAGACCCTGTGTCAGGCTCAAGTCCTACAATCCATCCATAAAACACAACACTTGGACAAGAACGCTTCAGACTGTCTCCCAGCAAAGCATGCTTTGAATTTGGTCATGCTTCAGACTTGTTTTGAGACTGGCTCAGCCTTCATTCCACTCATTTCTTTTGACTTTTCTTTAATAAATAAGCCAAGAACCTAAACACTGTGGATGTTTTTGTGCTACAMGCAACTGACCACAAACAGGCATGATATAGACCTCACTTTTTAACAGCTCCAGATGCATTCATGTGATCAGCCTCGAAACAAAACACTGCCCTGCTTCCAGGAGAAACATCTACTCCCAGCACAACTCTCGGAACAGCAATATCAAGAAGTAGCTCACACACTCAAACTCGGTCTCCTGCCACAAAACACGACCCCTGCTAGTTTTATCCCTAAGGAAAGAGCATGTTCGTGAGGCAGGGGATGCAAGTCAGCGTCTAAGCTTCCAAGATGACATAACATTTTGCTACATCTTTAACACTATGGATATGAAGCTCATACACTAAAGATGACCCTTTGCAAGAGCAATGTAACGGCTTCGCTACAATCTTGTCCTGGTTCTTCTCTGCTGAGACAGTCGATCATTTCATTTCACCAGCTCTACTTGAAAATAGATGAGAGTGTACATTCAGTTTATCCATTTCGCCTCATTTTATATGCAGAAGCTGGCAGCAGAAATTCTGCATCTTGGGAGTTCACCCAAGTTATCTTGGACTATGTTATCAGAGACTTTCTTCAGACGTGCTAAAAAAAAGCAATGAGAATAATGCAACCTCTSCTTCTCAACAGCCCAAACAGGATTTTTGTGATACTGATACTGTCTTCCAGGTCCACTATGGAAAATTTGTGGATTATGTAAAAGAGGTGATGAGGGACCATGCTCTGGGTCATGCCTTAGACTCGTAATGGAACCAGAGGGTCACACTGTCATGACAACCAACAGACAAAGCAAAACCACTATTTTTAGCTGCCATTCCATTCTACAGTAAAAACATGTTGTGAGTAGTTGTGAATTTAAATCCTTAAAGGGTGGTGTCAAAAAAAAAAAAAAAAATTAAGAAGTGTGTGCCATGTTCCTGATCTACCAATTGAAAGCCAGACAGTCAAGCAGATTACAAAATAAGCAATAGTCCAGTTTCAGAGCAGAGACAAAAATGTTATGGCTTGGCTTTGCTTGAAGGTACTGTTTTTTTCCTGAGAGAAATAAACTTGTCTTACCATATAATTTCACACAAAAACAACACAAAAAAAAAGGAAAGAAAACAAGGCAAAAGGATTTGTTTTCCCTCTCAATTAACAAACTGACATGTTTTGACATTTTCAAAACTCATAAATCCACTTTTAGGTATTTAATAATTAAAAACTTAATCCTGTCAGAACTGTACTTTTTTGAGGACTTTTTTTTTCTCCCTCCTCTTTTGTAATTTAAAGCAATACTGCTTTAAGAAGGAGAACATATTCATTTGAGAACTAGATCAGCTACCACCATAACAGCTTATAAAATATTTCAGCAGGAACAGACAAGCTAAGTAAGGGCCAAATTGTGGCAGCTGCTCTACATTTCAATAAGCCCACAAAAATAAAGCCTACAAATTCCCTTGTCATAGCTGAATAAATACCAGTTGGCCTGTACTGAAGGTGAAGACAATGCAGATTTATTCTAAATACTCCTCCATGCATCATAAAAATGCCTATAAATATATGCATGTATAACTAATGCAATTAATAAGCAAATACTCCCACAATCATTAYTTAAATACTGTTTTCCAAGCCATTGTTTCCTGGGTCTTCTTTACTTGTTTTTTGATGACAAGCTCCCAGAACAAGAACTATGTGCTTTAAGGGATTTTCCTTCATAAAGAAGGAACATTAACTAGCATTTCAAAAACCAGATGATCAAACATTTGAGGTCCAGATCAGATGAAGAAGAGGTAGACGCCGCCTCCAGCATCCAAAACTGAAGATCTGGATACAGCTGGAGCAAGAGTTCACCAAATCCACCCCCTGGGCTCTCCCCCAAGATACGGAGRTGGTGACTCCTCCATAGGATCACAGACTAGGTCGGAATGGGAGATGGGCTGCTCCAAGACACATGGTCACCTAGAACAGCTTGGCCATGACCCTATCCGGATGGTTTTGAGTATCTCCAAGGATGGAGACCCCACAAGCTCTCTGAGCAATCTGTCCACCCCTTCTGCAACTGCAGTGGAGGCAAATGCAAAGACTACAGTGGCACAAACCCGCCCTTCACTTCTCAAATGCTCATGAAGGAAACCACTGGGGAGTTCTGAGAGGTGCTTCACAAAGTCTCACCTGTCTGTTATTCATTCCCTCTTCGTACTAACGTTGGTGAAGTTCTACCCTTGCCAGGATTCCATGTTATTCCATAAATTGCAGATTAATTTAGAGTGATATTTAAGAAAGCTAGAGTGATATTTGAGAAAGTTAAATACTCTCAGCATCAAATTAGTATTGTTTGCACACTCTTACATCCTCTACCATACATATGCATGACATTCCCACCAGTAGCAGGAAAAAGAATAAAATATTTTCTACCCCAACACCAATTATATTTTCCAGAGTAGCTCTCCAAAATGCATGTTTATAAGTATGTTTTTAATCCAAAGTTTATAAGGTCCTAAATTAACAGTAAATTGCTACACACAGCTAGAATTCTGAACCAAAAGATACTCACCCCCTATTTTTTAATTCACTTATGCAATATTAAAACTGGAGTGTAATACATAGCTGCACTCATTTTAGAAAAGTCCTAAGAGAGTACTGATATYGGTGTGCCATTAGATTTAAATAGAATTGAAGTCTGTCATGCAATTTCAGAGTAGATAAAAATCATCTAAAATAAGTTATTTAGATTCAGGAYAACATTAAGTGTTAAATTATTCTGCCAGTGAAAGGTTATTACGGCTGCACATTTAAACGCTATCATTTATATTTATAAAGCATGTCAAAAGTCCTTTAAGCTCATAAAAAATCATATACAGGGGTAGGAGGTGACACTTTTACATGGTTAGACATCTGAAAAGATGATATAGGGACTACTGGGTAGGGAATGGTGATACATTTCAGTCTGTTAATTTAAACAGAAGAATTTGCCAATGCACTTTATCAAAACACCTTATGAAGGCAGAAGTCACAATCCTGTAAGGTCTGGTGTCGGCTACTCCAGGAAAGACAGCTCCACACCTTGTGGACCAAGCCCTAAAATTCCATTTCTGTCAGACTGTGCAGTTTGGGCCACCTAAGACCCTAATTTCTTGCTACATATTTTAAGGAATTAGGAGTTTATTCCATTAGGCYAGATGCAGGCCTGGAGAGCAAAACCTGATCAGTAAGAGGGAGAGGGCAGGCAGTTCAAGCACAAACTTCCTCTCAACAGCGAACGACATTCCYGTTCCAAGAAAGCTGCCTAATTTCCACCAGGAAACAATGAAATGATAGGAGTCTACACACCCTTTGTAATCAGGGAAAAGAAGGAAGAGTCAGCCTCTAACTTACTAATTCCTAAGGCTGCTCCATGAGGTGGTRTAAATATTCCCGTACAACTCCAGATCCTTTGTCTCTTGGAAAACAGAAGCGTTTGAACTGCTCCAGGAGTGCGGGACACGTTGCTTACATGCAAAYTGCTGATCCTCCTCTAGATGCTCTCAGTCTCCAGGCACACTCATTTCTCAACCAATATTCAGCCAGGTATTATCCTTCTTTGGAGATCTTTAAAACCCACYTGGACGCAGCCCTGTGCCACGTGCTCTAGGCGACCCTGTGTGAGCAGGGGGGTTGGACTAGATGACCTCTGAGGTCCCTTCCAACCTTAAGCATTCTATGATTCTATGATTATTAATCCACCAGTGAGAAATCCTTGAAAAATCCATCTTCTCCCTGAAACCTCAGGTGCTGCCACTACCAGTGCTATCACTACCAGTGACAAAAAAAATGCAACTATGGTGTTTTTCCTTATGCCAGGATTACACGSTGATGATCTCTAAGTAGTGCAATTTATTACCCTAATCAGTACTTCGACATTTGTGGAAACACACACTTTGGAAGACTTATCATTTCACATCATCAAATGATGCCATTAAAGACATCTTGTGTTTACATGACTGACTGTCTAGACAGAGTGTGAGGTGCTCGTTCCTGGTTACGAGTCAGCTCCTTCTAGGTGCCGCTTGTCACCAACTGCATCACACCCAAGAGCAGCGCTGGGACATGGGGGAGAAAGGGGAAAAGTATCAGAAAGTTCACAGGAAATTAAGACTCTCCATCTCAAATACTTTCTTAGATGAGAAAGTCAGACTCTTAGGCCCCAACCCCAGAAAAACTCAGGAATATGGATCTATGGCTAACAACTGCAGGAAAACTGTAGGAGACTGTGCACAGGACAAACCACCACACGCCTCTTCTCCAGACCTTGAAACCATCACAGGCTGCTACTCTGAGCAAACCTCAGAAGGGCCTTCTTTCAAAGTATCTTTCCTTGGTTTTGAATTTTAAGTMACAGCAAAGCAAGCATACACAGCTG
The DNA here is from genome assembly GCF_003342845.1 of Nothoprocta perdicaria. Taxonomy (NCBI): domain Eukaryota; kingdom Metazoa; phylum Chordata; class Aves; order Tinamiformes; family Tinamidae; genus Nothoprocta; species Nothoprocta perdicaria. Next base: position 537,156 of record NW_020455562.1, read on the forward strand.
AAACAGGAAAAATGACATCAACTACTAAAGATACCATAGGAAAAATGAGCAAAGTTTTAAACAATTTTAATTATCGTAAGTATTGCCATTCTTGGCAAGATGTACAAAACATGCTGTAATTCATGCTCAGAAGATTCAGAGTATTTTTTTCAAGAAATAYATAAAAGCAAAAGTTGTTACATTTCTAGAACTTGTCCTCATTTTCATCAAGCCAGCTAAAAATCACTATCCCGACATAACAGTTTAATATTGCTGTACCACTTCTGTGGCCTACTTACATATATTTTTATGTATGTGTGTGCATGCGTACATGTATTTACCTACTTTTGATCAGGCTTGACTTCTTTCATTTTGTCTACAAAATTACTTAGCACAAATTCTTCTGAAATTCTGCTTCAGAGAAAATGCAAGAACGAGGCTCCAACTCCTGAAGCTGAAGGGAGTGTTAAATGGAGGGGAAACCGCAGGGCTCCAAGGCAGACGGCCGAGCGAACCCACTCAACACTACGAGTGCAAGGGAAATATTGACAGAGCGATGAAGGCGGCTGCATGTGAACTTGGAGCGGGCACTTAACCCTCCGGAACACGGGGAGTATTCCTGAATGCTCCGGGCCTGTGGAAAGCAGCAGGTTTAACTCTCTCCGTGCTGTGCAAGGCCAAGCGCTCGGCCTACAGTGGTGGCAATGGCCCCCGTGGGGCTACTCCCAGAGGGATCTTTTGAGAAGTAGATTAGGGAGAAGAAAGGGCGTTTTTTATTATTTTCAGTGGAGGAGTGAGGAAAAAAAAAAAAAAAAAAGAATTACAAAGGAAGAAAGAATATTCAACAGAGGGAAAGAAATAATCCCCAGGAGAGCACAGGATGATGGAGAGGGTAACAGTCTCTGTCTCCTGGTGGTGGGGATAATCTCAGGATGCATTTCAGCATTGCCGGATCACAGTAAGTGTAAGATAAAACAGTATAAAACTTGTTTCTCTTGTTGTTTCTCGAACAACGTTGGCCAACATCCACGGGAGGATTTTTAAGGGTGCTCTTGACCACTAGAGGGAGCTGAAATAGTGCCAGGAAAACAAAAAAAAAAGTCCCTTCCAGCGCTGCAAATGAAAAGTAAATGGCGATGGCCTCGTAAAGTAGAAGGAAGGTAATTCACAAAAATTTGTTCCCAATAGTTTTTGAAAGATAACCTCAAACATGCCATACATGAGGGAAAGCTGGAAAGCTTATGTAACTATGTATTTGTACATCAGGATGTTCTCTTCCTTTTCTGCAGTACCAAACAGATTGCAAGTAAATTCTCTAGAAATTTTGGCTATAAAAATTCTTCCTCCAAAAAAAAAAAAAAAATCAAAAAAAAAAAATTCAGATGCAGATCGGATCACTTGGTTAGTGATTGCAAGGTCAACAGGTTCAGTGCCTCCTATAGGCATGTACATGCACCCCAGACAAGCACCAGCAAGCCAGACACTTCAACCCTTTTAACTCTGTCCTAGGTGCTCCTGGTTTGGAGATGGAGACACTCGGAATGGGAAACTCAGCAGGCAGCACAACAGACACCTCCGTTCCTACAGCTGCACACACCATATACAGTCACAAGAATCTAGATCATGTACATAAAACTATATCACATAWATGGATGTGATATGTGAATTTTAAAATATGCCATCAGAATTTAATACCCTTTCTTTCTTGCATCACGCCACAGGGAAGCAAACACGAACAGAGATTTTCTTTACATTGATAGTCAATCAAGGAGGTTAGACAGCAAGYGAGCAGATATAAAAGAGAAAATACTAGCAGAGCTCACAGATCTTTACAAKCATCCTTCTGGCACCAAGTACATACTAAGAAAGTAAAATCCCAATGGTAAGACAACTCGAATGCACAGCAAGACACTTTATTCATTGGGATCTCCTGTGAGGACATATTTCTTTACAGTTTCCACTTGGAAAAGAAGATGTAAAAAATCTCTATACTTGTCTGGTAAGCTTTAAGCTGCCTGGGACATGAGGAAACAGAGAGTTGCTGAACTGCAACCACCATGCAAGGCMAATTCTAGAATCAGGAAAGGAAAAAGAAAAATCTGAGTACCTGGATGAAATGCTAAGCAGTTACCAAGAAGAGTTGTCCCCAAGTGAATTCCTATTCATTATCTTTTTCACAATTATTGCAACAGAGAAAGTAGCATYGGTACCTGTGCATACAAATGACCTATTAGAAACTTAACAGGTYGTTTCCAAAGGTGTTAATGAGATCTGACTTACAAAGCTACTTGGTTTTGCACATAATTCTTTTCAGTCCAACAATGTGTCTGAAATTAACACAAAATATATTTCCACGAGAATACGTGGAAATAAACTTTAAGAAACCAAAACCATCACTTTGGAAGGCATGAGGTCCTGAATGCAGCTGAATCATATGTGGTGGTTTTCATAACTGAAATGTTTAAAAAATTGCTTTTGCCTCTGTGTCAGGAGAATGGAAAGAAGACGAGGCACTAATTATATGTTAGAGCTCTTATATACGCTGTAATTAAACGATGATGACAGTAACAGTGGAAAAGACTGAGGTCACATAGAGGATAAATAACATAGTGGGTTATCAGGGTGGACATCTGCTGTGGCCCACGGCATGATCAGCAGAGAAGTGTGAGCAGATAAAGGTACCTGGAGCAACTCCYGGGGTTGCCACCCCTCACTGCCTGGGGCGTCTGTTTGGTCAAGGGGAGCTGCCTGTGCTTTCACTCTACGCAGCGCTTGGGAGTTGGGCAGCAAGGAGCAGGAGCCCAGATCACCGCTTCCTCAGCTGCTGAGGGATTTAAAAATGGTAGGAAATACAGGAACACAACCTGGCACTCCTAAGGGAAATGGCTTGAGCACATTATAAAGTAGTTAACTGAAGCCAGGCCAGAATATATTACCTTAAAGCAGGTTAAAACAATTTTTTTTTTTTTTTTAAAAAAAGGCAACCAAAAAAGGGACAACTATACTAAGCTACAGCCAGGAAGACCAAGAGAAATACAATGTTACATTCATACCAAACAGATAAATTTGGAATAAACACTGTAAAAATCTCAAATCTTAATTGAAACAAAGACTGGCAACCAAGAAATATCTGAGCTGCCTGAGGAAGAACTTGAGGAGGACAACATTTGGAGAAAAAAAAAAAGAAAAGATAATGGAAATTTGTATGTGTTTTTTTTTTAAAGGAAGGAGCAAAAGAGAAAATGGCATCCTGAAACATACTCTTCTTCCCTTTTTGCTCTCGCACAAAAATAGATCCGAGGAATATTTTAACAAACTTTTATTTCCTTTAACAACTACAAACTCTGAAAAGAACCGTAGAGAGAAAGGAGATGCTTTCTTTGCTTCTGTAGAGGGCCAAGAGACCTCTCATTCATTACCCTCATTACTTTTTTTTTCTCCTTTTAATTCCCTCTTTCATCTTTCTCTTTTTTTTCCACCAGCTCATATGTAGATTTCAAACACATGCTCTGCATCGTGTGATGTCACACTGAACCCTAATGCTGAACTTCATGTGTGATTATTTATCTAAAATCTTAGTTTTCTTTCAAACCGTGCACTGTGTGGCATCTACTGAGTTACTCCCTTCAACCAGCCTTCAACCTGCCGTGTCAAAGCAGCTGATGTGAAAGAGTCCAAGTAGAGTTTACTGTTTGTAACAAGAGTAAAATGATAAATCTTTGTAACTGAAAGCCAGCTGCTTCATTCTTAGCTCAGATTCCTCCCTCCCTTCCTTTTACATTCTAGCTTGCACACAGCTGTAATAAATGTGGCTCTTCTCACAAGCCATGCAGATGTTAACAGTTCTGTAGGACATCAAGAAACATTTCAAGAATCTTGTAAGAGCTGACTAAACTTGCTTGAATTATCCACGCTACCTCCTCCACATTCCTATTCATTAATATTAGCCTTCTTGAATGTTTTAAGAAAAAAAAAATCACAATTAGCATTTAAGCCAAGACATTAATAACTAGGTCTAAATGCACTATCAGTAAACAAGGAATGTAGTTAAGGCATCAGACAACAGATATTCAGATAATGAATCAAAAGAAGTCAAGTTGCTTTTTGTCAAGATGACTAAYGCATTTTTCATTTCTTATCCATGCAAGAGTAGCTAAATGACTGTCTGAAAATATGTATTTATAAAAGTCACGGCTGGATACATTTGAAAGAAAGGACCAGAACTATAGCAAGATCTTTTCTAGTAATCAAGTAGATTAATTCTAAATTAAAGTGAAGGAGTTCAAAGTGCTACCTAGTCCATTTTTATTAAAGTTATATTAGCATGACAGTCATACACTTTAAAGATTAAGCTAAAGCCTCAAATCACAGCCGGTTCTGTGCCGAAACCCAAGTCCAGCTGTGCAGGTAGAGGACAAGATAGGAAATGCTTCATCAAGCAGACCTGCACTATGGCTGCTGTCCTAATATTCTTCCATCTTAAGCAGAAAGTTCACTCTCCTTTTTTTCAGGGTAGAATTTTTAGCAACGTGTAAAGCAGTTTAGAAGCAGTCGCCAGCAAAGGCAAATGTGGCTTGTGCTGGAACATTACTCCAGATAACGCCACATCAACTCGGCCACCTTGCAGGTAAACTTCTCCCCTTGCAAAGCTACAAGGGAAGGAGGGATTTGGGGCGCTTCACAGCACTGGGACATGAGGGGATCTCGGGCTTTGACCAGCTCAGAAACCAAATGTACTACAGTTCAAGAGSGGCTTTGGTGTCATTTTTAGATGGTCTCCAATCATGGCTCAATCTTAACGCAGTTTTGAAGAGGCCAGGGTAGGAAGAAATAAAATGATCGTATTGTTCATTTCCCACAAGGGACTGACAAAAATACCTACGAAGCCCTTCATACCTGCTCCCCTTAGATACTGACCCTGTTACGGCAGCACATATAAACCCAAAAGGACATCTCTGCAGAAGGAGAACCCAACTACGAACTGCATAATTCAAAACACTGGTTGTTCATTAATTTGGCGGCATAGGATTTCTAGAGTGGAAGCAGAACTGCAATGTGCTATTTTAATGCTTCATGACACTGCTCTGAGAGTAACTTCATCAACACATTATAAAAGAGGACATTTAAGCACTCTGGGATGAGCAAAAAGAAAACAGACTAGAGCCTTAAAAAWGTACATTTCACAGTGCCTGCAGCTCTGTGATCAGCTAGTCCAAAAAGCCAACCTGAGCAAAATAAACCAGGAAAGAGGAAGAAGAATTAAAAAAGAGAAAAATAAAAATAAAAAGAGCAAGGAAACCCATAGCMAAAGCCCCGTTGTTCCTCGCGGAGCAGAGCGGCTCCGCTCAGGCCCGGCTCGGGAGGCACAAACATCATTGAAATTCCGCGGCCGCGCCGCCGAGGAGGCCGCCTCCATTTGCATGCGCGCGGCGCCTTCGCGCCCTGAATACATTATGAACTTGCAGCATGCTAATATGCCGTGCTATCATAAGCACCAGATGGAACAGTAGGCAGTATATGTCCCATCAAACCTCAGGAAGATGTATTAATGTTCCTGCTCCTTTTTTTTTTTTTTGCTTTCTTTTTTTTCCTCCCCTTCCCATCCCCCTTGCCCACCAGAAGCCTTCAGCTGTGTCCCTAGGCTGGCACATTTCTGAGCATCAGTCACCTGCTCCTGCAGCGCCGGTCTCCAGKGCTGCCTCCGCTTCCCCAGGTGGTGCCAAGCAGCGTTTCCATCTTCTTTATCACGTAAGGGAAAAGGCCACGAGATGTGTCAGGCTGTGCTTACTGAAGGGTACCCGGTACAAAASATAACATCCCGAGATAAATGATAGATGAAGGAAGACTTTGGGCTTAAAGCTCGCACAATTGTTTTAAATTATGTATCTGTGGCACAGCACATATTTCCCCATCAGTGCTACTGGCAAATGAAGAATTGGGAAGTGGGGGGAGAGGATAATATTTTCCTCGCAACTAAATAAAACAGACGAATCCAGACTGAAGATCTTTGAACTGAATACCAATTTTCACCACACTTGAAACCTCTTCAAAAAGGCATCCAGAATATAGCAGCTATTTATGGGTCTGGGGGTCAGGGTTTCCCAAATGGCTTATGATACCTAATAAATTGCACACTGGCAAATTAGTCTATCTGATTTTTTTTAACTGGATCTATAGCATTCCTTGGCTTTTGAGACTCAAGATGATTGTTTAGACCTACAAGGACAATTCTACAAAAGGGCAACACTGCGATGCTGCTTTGCAACATCAGTGAGTTCAGCCCCACACRCACTGGGTCTGACCACAGAAATCCAATCTAGTTTTGCGCACAAAGGTATGGGCACACACACACATAACACGACTAAGACATGCATTTTCTGACATTGCTTGACTTCCTCCTGTCTCTTTATAAGCATGAAATATTCCTCCTAAGGAAATACATATTTTGCAAGAAAAATGTTTTCTCCTACTGTGACTTTCAAAAGATAAAMTGAGATCCTCAAGAATGAAAAGRTAGAGCAAGTGCATTCAAATCACAAATAAAAGACTTGAGATGATGGAAATAAAAAAAAAGCAGCTTTTTTCATTTGAAGTTTTAACACTGAAGTATTTTTTAAGCACTTCTGTTTTTCAAAATATCAGCAAATATTTTGCTAATTTCTTATATTTTGGAAACCACCTRCTGATTCACAAAAGTTCTCCCTATGCACGTAAACCTGTTATTTTCCTAACAATATTAGCCTTCATGATCACACTGATTCTACAAGTTGCTGAGTTCTCACAATCCCTAAGAACTTTTCCGGGAATTGGACAAAAAAATCTCCCCAGACCCGGTCACATGTGCAGCTGTTGCAAGGATAAAATGGACTTTTTCCAAGTATTATAGATCTGATTGACAGGGATTTCCCCACCCCCATCCAATCCTAACTTAAAAAAAAAAAAAAAAAAAAGTACCTTTTCCTTTGTTAATATTTCAAACAAAGCACTTACTCTATAACTGGTATGCACAAATAAGAGGCATTTCTCTCCCCGTATTCTCTTCCTACTGAATATTGGGGGTTTGTTTAGTTTCTTAATATATAGCTTTTAAGGGTAATTTGCTAGATTATGATTTGCATTGTGCAAATAAGTCTATTTAAGTCCATTATCTTGCATTATAAAGTAATTTCTGACACCTAAACAGCACTCAATTTAATTACAACATACTGAAACAGTGCAGCTGACTCCCAGAGGAACCTGGCTGGATCAGAAGATGATGATATATGCTAGCTGCTGATCATCTTTCATGATCGGATTTGCAATCAACTCTTTTAAAGAACAGCATCTGAACATCTGCACGCTCATCTGATTCTGCGGCAAAAAAGAAGCCCTCCCAAAACCATCAACTGCATGTGACAATGTGTGCATATCCCAGACTTGTAAACAGGCATATTTAAAATCTAGCAGCTGACCAAAGGGAACAAAAAAAGGCTTTGATCTTGCTTCTGCAAGCCTCCCTTTCTGCAGCAGAATCCCCATTGGGTAAAATTCACCAGGACGTGTGCTCTGCATCCAGAGCRGCAAGAGAGCAAAAACACTTCTGGCCTCAAAAAAAGAAAAACACTTGGAATGAAACTGTTAAGCATTTCTGGTGGTTAAGTAATAGCCATTCAAGACTGTTCTGAAGCCCAGACAAAACGACACGACCATGTTTGCTGTTGGCAGCATGAAAACAAGGCTTCACAACTCCGTTTTTTTTTTAATTTTTTTTTATGGAAGGAACCATGCAAATCCAATTGCCATTCCACAGGCTAGTGCTATGCAGGGGAGCTTCATGGAAAGCCAGGAAAGCCTCCACTTGCCTGCCCTAGGACAAAGGAAAACTCACTGTGATGCTCCCAAAATTCTCCTACCAAGCACKCCATGAGTTTCCTGCACGGTAGTTTTATTTATTTATTTATTTATTTTAATTCAGAAAACCCAATTACTTTGTATTTGCTTGCAAAGATACACTGCTGTCTAATCTACTAAGGTAGATTCTTTCTGAACCCTTTGACAAGGATGTCCCGCAGCTCAGTGCCAGGTTGAGATGAATCAATACGGACCACTTGAACACCAACAGCTGAGCTTTATCACTATCCTCTCCTTAATCAGTGCAGAAATGAAAATAAAAATAAATAAATAAATAAATAAATAAATAAAAGGCCAAGCACACGATAAACTCTTTTGCAAACAAATTTCTGAAACGGAAAATGGAGACGCAAAAGTTATTCAGTGACACTACAATCTAATCTAGGTGGACATCTAATTACGCCCTTGGTTTAATAGACATAAACCAAGTTGCTTTCATGAGCATCTTTCAGCTGTGCTCAACATGGAACTAACTCTCCAAGTCCTTGTGGTTCAATCAGTGTTTCTCAGAGCGGACTTTCAAAACTGGTACAGATTTCCATTCTGATCCATTCTCAGAAGGAAAAAGGTTATAGAACTCCAAGATCATAGTGTTTCTCGTACAGTTCCAAGCAAAGGAAATGCCTTTCAAAGCAAAAGCTTTCCTTCAAGCAAAGGGAAAGAAACARTGATGTCCACAGAATATGACCTCTTCTAAAGTTCCATTGATAAACTTTCTCCTAACTAGCAATCAAGAAATAGCAGCATGCAAAGCCAGCAGATACAATTCTGCAATCAACAATTATGTGGTGAAATGGACTGGAAAGATAAAATGAAAACAATAAATGTTAATTTGTATTTGCTAAACATATATGAGGTGGCTGGTGCTCTGTAAGAAACAAAATCCTTAAATATTCCCTTAAAAATCGGGAAAAAATTATGTGCAGAAGCCAAATGTGGGAAACTCATGGAAGGTGACTTATTTTTGGATTTTAAAAGAGCTATAAGAAAATCCCACACTGGCCAAACAGGCGTGCTGCCTGGCTTAACAGGACCACCATCATATATCTGGAAGACATTGTTTAGAAACAAGAAATGAATGAGGACTGCACTTCTGTACAAGAAAGGTGCGCACATATTCCTAACTGTAATCTTGTTGTGGGCTGATTATCCGGGTCATGTGTGTCTGCAGGACGCAGGGACTCATGCACTAAGCAGAGATTTGGACGAAGSAGGTAGAAGATCCTGTCACACTGAACTACAAGATTATTCTGTGARAAGGAGGCAGCTTCAAAACAGAAGCAGAGCATGAGTGAATCTAGTGAGGCTACCAGAATGAAAGGGAAAAAAAGGAAGACTACAAGAACCTGAAGATGAGATTCAAGGAAAGGCATTAGAAGCGAACGAGATAATGTTAAATTTTAGCAGATACTTCTAAATAACTTGTAGGAGACAGATAAATGCACTAAGCCCTAAAAGAGAAAAGCTGAACCAATAAACTGGAAAGGCAATATAAATATTCCTACGTCTTGAATTCCACATTTCAAATCTTTCCGAAAAGCAGTGAATAGAATAATTCAAATTATTGCAAGAACATGCAAATCCCACTTCCTCAATCCCAATTTATTTGCAAGAAACATTTTCTTTAATGAAGATTGATATAGGTCTGATTCAACATCAAATCTGCATAAACTTGCATGTAGCAAACCTGGAAGGTTACCAAAATACAGCTCTCTTCCTCTTACCCCCAGTCCCTCTCCCAAGGCATGATCAATGCTGCTTCCTTTCGCTGCCCTATTTTTACAGTTCTTTCAGCCAGTTCACCGTCGTCAACACGCAGAAACGCCACAGATTGCTACAGGCTGCCATAAAGGTATTTCCATAATAAATGGAAACCAGATGAGCAGTATTCTTAATAATTGTGTCCACTGCTTACACTACTTCCTTTCAAACTTGAGAAAGATTTCCTGTCACCTTTGCCTTCTACTTTGTATCCGTTTAAAAGCACTTTCTATCCACTTGAAAGCAACAAATTTGCAGATATTGTTCCAGAATATACACCCACATGAATCCTGAAATTGCATGCTGGACAATTAAAATTAATTTAGATCTGGGGGTCCTATTAGGTCCTTATTCTTCATGAAAATTTTAAAGGACGACAGATCCCAAGATCCATAAAATAAAGTTATTTTAATTTTAAGAATTAAAATTAAAGGCATAACTCATTATACAGTATTACTGATAAGTTCAAGTGRGACTGTAGTTTCATGATATAGGAATTTGGGTGGAAGATTTTTAGAAGCTGGATGACTTCAGTGTCTCTTTTGACACTTTAAGCCCCAAATCACAAACATCATTAAGAGGTGTCTCATGTGCTGCAGCCCTGAGACAAAACAAGGGGTAACCAGAGGTGACTTCCCAGCCAGAATCGCTGGCGGAGCCACAGTACTGGGAAACTCCAGTTGAGGTTTCTCTCTGATGTTTTTGGGTACTCTATCTACAACAGGGAGTATAAAAGAAATTACTACTGGCAGAAAATAAAATACAAAAATAAAACACACCAGAAACAAATTCAGCTTTGGTACATGCTAACACAGCTCCATGACCCGCAGTGGGTAATACATCCCTTTCAGCCAGCACCACATCACGCAGCTCTTCTAGAAACACTCACAGGGAAAGTTCATCTTGAAAGTCACAGATCAAGCCATGATTTCAGACCAGATTCAAAGAATAATGTACTTTAGATGTCTGTAAGTTTAGTACTGCTGAAATCTCTTTCTGAAACAATACAAAAACCCCTGTGAGGATCTGTTCTCCCTTACTGTCCATGGGGTTGAAGTACCTCAGAGTAGGTCTTCAAAACAACTAGTATGTCAAGTTGAAATGCAGAAGAAAATAGGTAGCAGGGACCTCAAAAGAAGTCCAATCCCTGCAGCTTCAAATCAAGTCCATTTAGATCAAGTTGCCAAAGTTCAAGAACATTTATTAGTATGGAGATATGGAGATAGCGGCATCTTTCTTGACATCCCGTTTCAATGCTTGGCCACTCTCACGGTRAAGAATTTCTTCCATTTTGGGATTTCCACATTCCACTGATCGTGTTTATTGTCTCACACCTTTTCACTCACCAACATCCAGTGCCCTCTCTCCTCTAGAAAAGCTGCCCTCAAAAAGTTGCCCTCAAAAATCTATCTTCATAAAAAATGGGAAACAGAACTGGCTTTTAAGACACAACTAAGCAAGATGGAAGCGGTGGTCCTCGATTTTAATTAACAGACTTTTGGTTACAAGTTTCACTTTGGAAAGAAAAGACACCAGCTTAGAGCACCCTCCGCTCTGCTTGCTCAAGCTGCTCAGCATCCACGGTTATCCACCAGTTAGGGWAGTAGATCCAATTGTTCCAACAATCCAGACACAGAAATGCTTCAAATCCAGCAAGACTCAGGTGTGAAGTGAGCGCCGTCCTGCTCGCCCCTACCGACGTTGGGAGTTCAGAGTATGCACAGATGGAGACTTACACATTTGGAAAACTTTAAAACTGGAACTGTGGCACATCTGGAGGCAGGAGCGGGGGGTGGCAGCTCAGAGGCGCGGTTTGGGATTTGGAAGCCAGCTGCTGCTCTAAATGCAGAAGCCTCATCTTGCCTTTAGCTTTAGCTTGGGATCTCCTACTCAGAAATCAGATTTTAAGTGGTATTTGTGCAGTTACCCTTGTTCTACACACTTTGATGATGAAATGATGCAGGCAACAAATCAGACAAATGGCACAGGTGAACAGGACGGCACAGCACATCTTTGCCTACTCTTAAATAAAACTTTTCCATTCAGATCTTTCCCATCTTCGTATCAGATGACTCTAGAACTTGTTTTACCCAGAAACTGGGATTCAAGGCCTCCTCTAATTGCAGATCAGATCCAATTGATCTCCACGCTAAGGCAATCATGCCCTAATTTGTAATTATGTATTGCCGTGGAGTCCAAAATCTCCAACTCAAGACGCGATTGGTGCTAGATGTTGCACACACACTGCTGAAGTCCCAGTCCTGAGAAACAGATTCCTTCATTCAGCTCCAGCTAAGGGTCTAAGCTTAAAAACAGCAAATCTTGACAGAGAGAGTGTGTTGGGACCGTGCTTATTTGGGAAACAAAACAAAATATTTCTGCAGTACGACCCACACCCCATAACGTGTCAGTTACTTTCCGTGCATACTTAGCGAGATGCAGTTTGCAGCCCCACGGGCTGGAAATAAGTGAAATAATGTTCTGTAGACTTCATAATTTATTACCACCATAAAAGAAGAGGAAACCTTAATGCTTTGAAAAGCAGAGCTGTTACACGTTGTTGTAATGATACGACATGTATCTGTGCAGCTGAAGAACCCAGTGACCCACAGGCTTCTGGAGAGGAAAGAGCTTTTCACTCCTATCAGAAACTCGAAGAAGATAAAGTCATTATGTAGGCTGATTGGAATAATGATGCAAGGTTAACACTCAGACTTAAGTATTTCCAGACACATTTTCCCTGTTTGGCAGGAAACTTGTTTTGTAAGACATAGAATTGTCCTAATATAACAGCATAGCAACTGCAACTTTAAACCAGAACAAGCCAGCTAATGGACTGCTAGGGGACTTTTGCTGTATAACAGCATTTAGATGCACATATCTAAAAAAACAGGTGGATAATCCAAATGTTCAGTTACTAGGACACTAACAGTTATGTCCATGGCAATTTTGTTTCTGTTCTTTAAACAAATCATCACTTGCAAGCACTAATGTTAAAACCAGAAAGCCAGTCTAGTACACAGTGGCTATAAATGCCAAATCAATTTTCAGCAGATAATAAAGTCCATGTTTTACAATCAGCAATGCACTGTTTTACTACCCAAAATGTAAGCTAATAATATATAGCTCTGCTAAATGGAAAATGCAGATATGCTGTTAAGAAACAGGCTGGCTGTGAGATGATGGATCATTTCTGCTGGGACCTTCTTAAAGCTATGTGCAAATGTTTTGAAAATATCACATGATGTGGCCATGTGTTAAAAATTACAGCCAGTTAAGTTCTCTGCTAAGAAAAATATGTGGGCAATTTATGAAATGCACTCCAGGATGGAGATATCTTAAGTAAAACCAGATTTTGAAAACAAACCCATTTTTTTGAAACATGAACTTTTAAAAAAAAAAAGCGCAGCCACATCTGGAGAGCAGAAGTAAAGAAAGGGTGGTCTGACCTAATACCAGGCCATCTTCTGAAAGAGCAGCATTATTTCTGGGCTACAATGACTGTGATCACTGATTGTCCTTTTAAGGAAACCATGCTGAATACTGCCACGGGCAATAATAAAGCATTTTGTAGGCCAACATCTGTTCTTTGAAAGTACGATAAAACGACTGATAGATTTGTAATGTTTCATAAATAAAGTCCGGAATGAGCAGTTCTAAATAAATAAATAAACACAGAGTCATCAGACAAATTGGTATAAGGTATTAGATTTGAGCACTGTTCCCCCAACATCAATTATTTAGAGCTAAGCACTTCCTAGAGTTCACCGAATAGGATGGGGAAAATGGTTAACTTGGTTCCTGGGAGCCTCCTGTTAACCAGATTATCTTCCCATGGACTTTCTCCGAGTTGCAGTCGTGCCTGCAAAGAAATGGGAATGGCTTTTACAGCGTTTCATTAGCAGCTCTCTGTGCTGCAGCCTTTGAGTTACAGGGAAGTGAGGAGGTTGGTAGCCAGTCACAATTATAACAGTACGAACAGTTTGTCTTTGAAGAGCAAATTTATTTTGTGTAAAAGTGTTATCGCTACACATAAAGCAGAACCCGCTTTTATTACTTCCTGCTCTGTCTCCAAAATAAGGAGGACTGGGGATCTCAGAATTACTAAAGGGCCGCTTCTGAATTCAAGACTTCACACATACACAAAAGGCACTGACATAATATCAGATTACATCAAAAATACACATCCTTTTAATCTTCTGTACATAATGTGCTTACTTTAAAAATACAAAATCTGCCCCAGATGGCTAATAATGCCCATTTGAAAAAAAGCAACACCACAATATTAAAGGGCTAAAATATGCTGCGAACAGATTGAGAGGCAGTTCATCCTAGAGGAGAGTAAAAAAGTGCAGATGGGTGTCAAAAATAGCCAAGTGTCAGATCTGTTCAAGTATCTCCATTCTGGCACATGCTCCCAGTCACAGCTGTTAGTGTATTCTCTATATCCAAGTGCAAGGTTTTCTAACACTCYGAGCTGACATTAAAACACACTTCTTGCTTGCTTCTGCCTTAAGAGAAGGCTGGAAATTAAAGATTTATTTAATGGTAAAGCTTAACGAGTATTGATAAGGGTACACATACTCAAGTGTAGCACATGCCATTTTGATTAAAGATGCATGAAATTTTAACCTGCAGGTAGATTAAGTAATCTAAATGCCAAAGGCTTAATAGCTTTTCAAAAAACTCCACCTCAGGCATTCCAATATTGTTTGCTAATATCCCCAAATAACACATACAAGGATCAAAAACTGATAAGACTGGATAACTTCAGCACATTTAAATATCTTAACAGAACACAGGCAGAAAAGCACACGAGGAGAATAGCTTCATACAAAATGTGAGGAAAATGCAAATAACGCAGATTTTGCTAAATTAATGAAGCGCCATTATGTTTCTAATGAACGTCCCATCCCCAGGAACATAATGCATGCAAATCAAACGTTCAGTTTAAAGGGTTAAATTGACCTTTCCTAGTCCTCAGTTGTTATCTATGCAAATTAATTTGCCCATATTTCAACCACAGAAATCCTCTTAGCCTTGCGCTTTGAGCAAACAGAGCGCACGTTCTGCTACGAGCAGGGAGGGGATCAGCAAACACCCCAGCGAGGCAGCCGGACCACGCGGAGAAATCCTACAGGGGGAACATTCCTCCAACAACTGGCACTACCTACATGTAACTGCGGCTGCAGCAAACTGGCAGATCCTGTTTCAAAACACCATCTGCGAGGTGTGCAGACTCGCTGTGATCAGGCACAGCCTCTTCTGCCCGTCCTACCCAAATAATCCACACRAACCAGCCAGCTGTAGGATCTCTGGCTCTGTGTTGTTTTTTCCTTTTTTTTTTTTTTTTTTTTTTGGTTATCTGCAGACACAGGCAGTAATAATCAGGCACATGGCTCTGTTCAGTCTTACCAAGGGGAAAAAAAAATAAGACAAACAAAACACAGCAAATTCACTCCACTCTGCCGTGGTCGAGTCGAGCATCTCACAAAACCCCTCAGACAAATGARCGGCTGCAGAAGCGCCGCTTGCGTTGGCGAGAACACTTATCAATTAGACAAGTGAGCTAAAGATCCAAGGACAATATTTTTGTGAGGAAACCAACSTATTAAAATTTCCAGCTCTGCAGCGATTTCTCTAATTCAGCAGATTTTTTTTTTCTGGTTTTATTTTCTATTTGCATATTTTGACGATTTCTCTGCTGACAGCTAAGGACTGCCATTTAGGACAATGCTGGAATGGTTTGATGTATAAATCACCTTCTCTTCCCTGGCATAAACAGCCTCTCAAGGCGAGAATTTCAGCCGATCGGTGAACGCTGCGAACGATCCCTACCCATCAAATGTTTGCAGACACAAGGTACAGCTGACAGTCATGAAAGGCAGCCCCAAGCCCTATTTCTCCGCACTAAAATTACACCGGTGCAGAGCCATGCCCCTCCAAATAAGGTGACTTTTTGCTATTTCTATCCCTTTTCATCGAAACCTCCAGTCCTGCTGCAAGTATCATCTTTGGCAGCTTCCTCAGACAAATTCCCCTCCCCCAGACATACACACAACAGAATTAGCATCCCCGATCGTGCCATATCCCTATCAGCTTGCAAATCCCCATCTATATCTCATAAAAAAAAAAAAAGGAGAAAAAAAAAAAAAAAGGCAAAAAAAAGAAACCCAATCTCTGAAAACAATTAGCGTTTCCTCATTTAAAGCCAGAAAGAGCTGCAAGGATTTTAACTCACCAGGCATCCTCGGCTAAAATATAGCCCACTGTAAATGGCTCTGCGCTGCGAGCGAGCGTATTTCGGGCTCAGCGCCTCCTGTTCTGGAATGAGCGCGGGGAGGCGAGCGGGGCCATCAGCGCTGGCGGTGGCAGCGTCGCTGGAGGCAGGATGCTGGGCGCGTGCGTTTGCCAGGCAAAGACAGATGGAGAGCTGACACTCTGTATTGCACTTGGAGCAGAAATGTGAATGATGACAGGAGCACATGTGGCCTTGAACCCAGCCCTGTCTCTTCAGGCAGAACAATGACAGGGATGTGTGTGCAAATTATCACAACCCCAGCTCCCCTCGCTGACTCCTTTTACTCTACCTTTCACACCAAGTTCCAGATGACCAAAGAATAGAAAGTAGGATGCGGAGCGATAAGCTAAAAACGCTGCATTATTCATTTTTTTTTCCTTAAAAGTTAACCCTTTCCTCCRCTGAAAGCAATTAAGGAAACCGGCTTCGAGCCGGCTCCGCTCCCCTCCAAAAGTGGAAACCAATTCATTCTTTATTTTAACAGACATAATTCTGGACTCCGTGGGACTACGTTTGTTTATTTAGCTGGAAATTCAAGACGTGCACGGAGAGATACCGGCAGCCCCCCCTCCTCTCCCTCCCGTCCCCACACTTTTTCCATTATTATGCTGTTTTACTAGRGAGAACAGAGTATCAAAATCACTCCCTTTCTCAGGCTCTCTGTAGTGTGTGTAAAATAGAACACACTTAGAAAGCAGAGCACTTTTATTTTACTACAGTGCTTTTTAACCCCCTGGGATGGCTGCATTGATATGTTCCAAACACTCGCAGCTTACTCTCTTCCACCTTGCATGGTGATCCATGGGGGATGAAAACAAAATCTTCCCTGTAAAGCTTTTTCAAAAGCTAAGCAATCATGTCCTCCCAATTTCTGATTTTGCACACCCCTTAAATGTTTATCCTTCACATGAATAACGTATGCCTGGCTGGGTTCAATGCACTCTTCCCTATTAAGCTTTAATGGACACCATGATACATAAAACTACAAGTCTTTGTTATAGTGCTTTATCTAAAGCTGGCTATTTTCTTCTCAGCAGTCCCTCTTTAGTCCTTTGTAAAACATCTTTGCCTCTTAGGAGAAACATATGCCTGACTCACATGCCTTCTGCAGCACGTGCAGCCTTACACCAAATTCCAGACACAGGGGAAAATAGCCTCTTTTTCAAAACTCTCCTCCGATTTAGCCCTTCCACAACCTCCTCTGTTTTAGCGAGCGCTATTTTTCCAGTAATTAGCCCATGGGTTCCCTCTCCGCCTCTGCCTTTTCGGGCTACATTTAAACCCAGGCAGAAAGACGGTCAGAGCTTCCCGAGCTGCCACCCCGTCAGGATGAGTCTCACCCTTTTGTACTTATTTGTGCAACCCTTCGGTTTTGTGCTGTGCCACCGTGTGCCGTTAACGCACAGAAACAACCCCGGCTTCCAGGCCTTCCTCTTCCTTCCTCTAGCTGCTGCGAGGCCCGATAAGGATCTCTTTCGGAAAAGACACATGCGAAAGGAGGCAAAAAATAGCAGCCCTCCCAATGTCCGAACCGAGCGCCTGAATATCTCTGCCTTAAAACAAATGAGTCACCCAACTCCCTCACACATCCTCAGGAACTTTTTAAACGCGGTCTACATGCACTAGGCTTCACTTAAGGCAAGGAGGGCGAGGGGCTCCGGCCATGGGATGGGTGAAGTCATGAGGTGGAAAGCGAGCGGCTCCCGCCGCCTCGGCGCGTCCCGTGGCTCCTCCAGGCAACCTCTCCTTCATCTTCATCAGRTATCTGCTCTAATGAAGTTCCACATAACAGGGTTTTGTGCACCTGAACGCCAAGCCRGAACACCAAGAACCCTTTCCTGACAGAAAGCTTCCCCAAATGGGCAAACACGGAGGAAGGGAAGGGAGAAAACAGCACGGAGAGCCAGTGCCACCAGGGCCTTGGGYGGATTTGGCCTTCTTTTTGTTTTATTATTTGACACCCTATCTAAAACCAGTCAGTKGGCATTGTATTAGCTGCGTTGTTTTTCTTTTTTAATGCTGTGCTCTACATGAAAGGAAAAACATTTTCACAGTGGGAAGCGCAACCTTACATCAACACCGACGCAGCCCGAGTCAGCTTCAGAGCAGCGAGGAACGTGTCAAAGGCAGGACGCGCCTTAATGAAACTGCACAACGCTCACTTTTAAAAGCAGGTCTTAATATCAGTACATTGTAAATCCACAGACCGCGGCTCACGAAATTGAACTTCCATATGCTCTGTGATTATGCATCTTTTTCTGTGTGTAAAAAGCCTTTTTAAGCTGTTATCTGACTACAGTAATTGCCATTTAAATTGATCCACGTCAACAAAACCTGGATCCCTGGAGATTCTCACCTAGAAGGCTGCCTATGGAAGGGGCTAGCAGAATGCCTGTGCATCTGAGACTACTTCAGCATTTTCTCAAGCAGCCAGCTGCATGAATAGTTTTTCCCTCTCATTATTTAATACACTGAGGCAGGCAGGCTGCAACCCATTTGGCAGTCCTCCCTGAATAAAAATCTCTGGATATTTATTCTCTTCCCCCCTCCTTCTTCCCATTTCTAAAGCAGTCACTTAAAGATGGCTATAATACTTTTTGCACTATTTCTGAAAATTTGGTAGGCCAAGATGGACATTCTGTAAAATTCTACGCTTCTCTCATTCTGAAGGAGAAAAGAAAAAAAAATGCAGCCGTTTTAAGGTACTTGCAGTTCTGCTGTAACACGGGAATTTGGATAAGATGTAGCCCCAAAAGGAGAGGGGTGCAAACTGAGTGAAAGATGGGAAACACAAGAAGAAAACCTGCAACCGGTTTTTTTATGCTGCACGTTACACCTTCCAGGGTGACAGCCTAGAAATCAGCTCCTTCTCTGACCAGCATTCAAAGCACCTTATAAATTGATTTTAAGCAATCCTCTACAATGCTTACCCGAAAATAGGCAAAAGARCCTCCAAACCCAGGTATCTGCAAAGGGAAAAGCTTGACGCGTTGATCACATAACCTTGTCACCACATTGGGCAGACGAGAAAAGAGAAATTCCACTTAAGAGCCCAGAGATTGTCTTTTGCTTCAACCGACCTAACTTAATAACGGGGCCTGGAAGCCCCCTGAAACGCATCTGTAGTTAATGAAAGGTCTCTATTAACAGTGAAGGAAGAATTTAACTCCAAGCTTTTCTGTAGGACTTCTCAACTTCGCGCTCTCCTCATAGCGGACTGTTGTGATACATTGTGACTCCACACAGTGGGTATTAAGTGAGTTAATTCAAAGGAGCTGAAACCTCATTGATCCTAATTGAAAGCAATACACCCAACCAAATAGTTTTCTACCCCATCTGCTCTGGCCTGCCACCAGCTATTCAATACAAGAGAATTAATAGTTTCAGATATTCTAACCGACCCAATAAAAGCACTCATTTAAGCAGGCCTGCATTAACAAAGTGAAAAACCAAGGGCAAAACGGGTTCAAATGGAGCATTTTACTCCTAGTTGGCTTTAACAAAGCTGGATAATGCTTATTCTGACTTTTTATGTGCAAGACTTGATAAACTGAATGAGAAGGCACTCAATGATCAGTCAACGAGCATTGATGAATGGTCATTAGGACCCCCCCAATCTCAGGGAAGGCCATCGCACAAAGTGGCGCACCAGCTTGAAAGGGCGGACTCACTAATGTCCAGATTTCCCCGCTTGCTTGTTCCACTTTCACTTTCAGACCACTGGCCACCAAATGAGGCTGACATATTGGAAAATAATCTTTTATGGGCGAGTGGTAAATAAAAATGGAGGCATTAGCTGGGCTTTCAAATTCAAATCTGCGAGTTTTGTCAGCCCCCAAACGTTTTGATTTTCCACCCAGCTGGAAGCTATTAGTGTTTTCTTAAGGCATCCCACTGACAGGGCAAACCCACCTAATGTGTGAGCTGTAGAGCTGATGGGGGGCACGGGAGGCTACTGCTCCAGGCTTTCCTAACTTTATTCAGCTGACTGCAACACCAAAGAGCAGTGAGGGCAACACCTGGGCAAGGGGGGCTCTAATTTCTTGCTGCCAAATGTTTCTTGCTACCTCATGCAGCAATAGTCCTCCTATGATATGTCAACAGCAATGGGTACGTTCAGCGTGACTTCTTGCATGGTGTTGGACATCCCTTGTTTTTACTGTGCTWCCACAAAAGGGCTCCAGTTCTTAAAGGAAGGCCCTTCTTTCTAAACTTCCTTTCTATTTCCTTGCTGGGAAATAGAATTAAAGTATTCCAATAAGATATAGCCTTATCTGTAACGGTAGCTCTTAATACRTGGAACACAAAACATTTGCCAGACAACATTAAACATTTCCCTAAGCATTTCCTTATTGGCAAGGCTTTCTAGACTTCTGAAAGCAGAGAAATGGGACCTTTAAATCATACATAGCTCAATGAAACACACAGTCATTGAGATTATTTACATAAATACTTGGTATTTGAAAGCTGCAGTTATCCATCTGGGGAAGAAATATTCCTGAAAGAAGAGAAACTGTTCATTAYGCTAGTCCTATGTTATTCCTAGTTCTAACTAAAGGAAGACTGGCTTGAATTCCTTGCAGTGAGAAAGCCTTAATCTCTTCTTTGAGGTAGGAAAACTCAGTCATATTGTTTCAACARTAAAATCAGAAATTAGTCATCTGAAAGGATTTCAAGTCATCTCTTTAAGGTAACCTTGGCAATGGAACAGACTTGGCAATCTAGGTGTAGCCTTATTTTCCATTCTTTTTCACCAAAACAAAATAAACCCAAATTCATTATTGTTGAAAGTGTCCAGGAACCTCAATGGCATTTGAGGTGAATTTGAGGTTCAAAACAAGGCAAGTATACAGAAAGATCCATCCAAGGTGAAGGTAGGTTCTACCAAAAATGTAATTTTGCAGAGTAGAAAGGCCAACACAGGCTTCAGTCCTTAAAGGAATGCATGCTGCTTCACTCTAGCTGTAGATTTTACTAGGAGCACTCACATACTCGTACCGTTTTGGTGTTTGTTTCTTTAACTTGAGCTGAGCTAAATGCAACTTTCATTGAGTATTTTAAGAATAAAATATTTTCTCTAATGCGGGTAAAACTAAATCAAAATTGACTGTTAATTTCTATCATCATATGTATTCAGAGAAAATTACCAAGCCATCTGAGCATAAACATCACTGATGCACTTTAGAAAATTTGATATTGATTCGGTATTATTTCTGAAAGGATCCAACAAAATACCCTAGAGGCCATTTCACAGGTAGGAAAAAGAAGAGGTTCTGCGTGATGAGAGAAGCCTGGCTGATAATATCAGCTCTTGTTAAACTAGGATCGTATTTTAGGATCCCGCAAAAGGTTCYAAGCTACCAGTTGTTTTTCAATTTGAAGCTCGGAGTGCTTGCTCGTTTAACACGGGTAAGGAAACTCCTCCTGCTGTAGTATATTAACCCCAGTTTTGACCTCTAATCAATGTCTTTTCAATGCATAGGATTTTCATAATAAAGATAACGTGCGAGCATATCTGTGTGAAAGAGCATCTACCGCTAGCCATAAATCCGAGCCTCGCATTTCTCTTTGTAACGTGTCAATATTTGTGACACTAACTAAACATATTTTATTCATTTGACAAGGACCGTTACATTATATTGCAAACTTTTGTTTCAATGTCACCACCTCCCCGCTTTGACGGATGGCGAGCTCGTTGTGCTGCAGCGCGCGGGGCGAGAGCGTATGCTCCAGTGAACTTTCCCTCCTCTCAGCACCAGAGACAAAAACCTGCAGCTCTGCTCTGTGCTGGCAGCCATCTGGACAGCTTGCGCTCAATGCCTGCCCCACACCACACTGCAGGCAAGATTGCAGGGCTCTGGAGCTCTGTGGAGCTATTCATGACATACCAATTTCGCATTTTCTGCTTGTACGCGTGCAACAATAAATGCTAATGAGGACTATGAATGACATTTTTAAAGACAATAAAAAGGTCTCCAAATCCCTTGCATATGGAGACACTATTTTCTAAACTTCACCTTCTGTTAGGGAGCCATTACACTCGAAAGGGAGGAAAAAAAATAACCTAAGGAGAACAATGAGATGATCAAAGCACAGCCAAGGCCTTCAGGATTCCAAAGAAAACAATGTTTGCAGAGCTGGGCTAATGACAGACAGATCCGATGCCGAGGAGCGGCGGGAACCCTTGGGCGCAGGAGCCCCGGCTCTCCCCAGCGCCGCTGCTTCCTAGCGGAGCGGCTCTTTAATTCCCGGCTATTGCTCTGGGGAGGGACAGGGAGCACAAGCCCCCTCGCGCTGATCCAGCCTCCAAAGCACTTGGGATTTTTTAATTATTAATCTTTAGAGGAGTCCATGCATAAACTGTTACCATCCAATGGTCTGGAATGCGGTAATGAGAGAGATTGTTGCAATGACCAGTGTGTCAAGACAAATATTTAATTTTAAGGGTTTCTTGCCCAAATCTGCCTTTTAAAATGCTATGACTAGTATAAATTAAAAAATAAAAATCTTTACTTTTGGTAATGTAGTCTACATTTAATTGAAGACAGTTTCTCCTTATTAGCCAGCATTAAAAACACTTTCAGAAAAATCCACCAGGTGGAGCAAATACACAGCAATACGAAACACTAATTTATGGTCATACAGCCATTTTCAATGAGGGAAAAAAGTGTATTTTTTTATATGGATATATAACCTCCCTCCTTCGCTCTTTTGTGATATATTGATCAAACTGTACTTATTTACCACATTTACAATCAAGCAAAAGCTTTGTTCAAAAAGGCCTTAACGCAAAGCCGTGGTGCTACAGAGCGGCTTCGGTATTTGCCAACATCGTATACACTCCAAGAAGTGAAAACAATTCTGGAATATTATTCAGCAAAATACTATTTAACAGCATACACACATGTACGTCTGCGTGCGTGTATAGCTAGGGAAATACATATATTCAACAATAGGGGATAATGTTGTGCTTGTAAAACAAACTGACCAGCTTTAAGAACACAAAGCTTCGTGTTACATCTGATGTCCCCATCTTCCCGCCGGCCTCCACGGTGGTGGCTGGAGCCCAGGCTGCTCTGCGCATCCYGGTGCGTGTTTAGAAACACGGGAATGGCAGGAAGGGCTCCCGTAAAGCGCACTCCAGGCCCCTACTAACACCTCATGTTTGAATTACATCAGTCAACCACTGAATAATTCCAAAAGTGCAATGAAGGAGACACTGTAAACAATTACTGACAAATACCTAGGACAGGTATACCTCAAATAATTTACATTATTTTCTTTTCAGAGACAGATGAGAAAGCCATTTCCTCATCAAATGTTTTTAAGTTTTGCTGATGAATGAGAAAGTCTAATGGCAGAAAGGCAAGGGGGGGTACCCTTTTTCACAAGGAAAATTAGGAAACCCTAGCAGAAAAGTGGCTATGGATGAGTTTCCTCACAATTACAGTAGGACAACCCACTGGCAGATCCTGTAATTGCTGAAATGGCAAAGCAATAATAGCGAGTGAAGTGGCCTAATGCAGCTCAGCCTCTCGAAACACAGCAGAAGCATCAGCACACAAACTCCCTCAGCCCCTGCTGAGGCAAAGGCAACATCTTCTGTAAGCAACCCAAGGGAAATACCGGTCTTAGTCCAGTCTTAGTAAAAGAAATCCTCCTTTGCTTCCCATGTTTCATTAGTTTATCTTCCCTCCTTTTTTCCTCTGTCTTATCTGTTTGTCTAACGTCCTGTGTCTTCTTTCTATACCTATATTCTTCTTTTTATGCTGATACCCTAAATTATTCTTGCTATGCTACCAATGTCCTTGATTTGGTAGAGAGCTTCTACCACCTGCCTTCCCCAATCCACTACATGAACAAAATGGGTATGGGTCCCACCATAACTATTACATGCAATGACAGACACCCAATTCGTTAGTTGGGTGTAATTATCACCACCCAGATAGCACTACAACTAACATTCAGGGATAAATCCTGCACTAGTTTAGAAAAAAAACAAACAAGCAGAATGTGACCACCTTAACATTGTGTACCTGAAAGGACACACATTGGATTGACTTAAGATTTGTGCTTTTTGTAAAAAGGAAGATGAATCCTACCACAGTTAAGGAAAATTAACATACAAAAGCTTTGTTTCTTTAAGAGCAGGGAGGAGCTGTCAGGAACAGAGAGAGCCATTCAATATCATTTCATTTTATCTAATTGCGTTGTGTACCACACGGTGCTTAGCTGTAGCCATTGAAAACAGAGGCAAGAGAAGAATGCAGAGGTGATTATGAAGTAGAATTTCATACCAGGAGCAAATTATACCACTTCACACTAGRAGAACATCTGCAAAAAGCAGTAGCAAGTGTTTGGGCACAACGCAAGGTGCCAGTTTTAATAAAGYGTTAACCAGCTTGGGAATTGCTCTCCATGAGAACTTTCCTTAAGCAAGATTGTCACAGCAGAGGTTTGTAGAAACATCCAAGCTAAATATTTTTTTCAGCTTCAAATATAATGTTGGTCCAAAACCATTATCTCGTAGGGACTTCTGAGGCRTCTACCATGAATAAAGCCTTCTATTTTCTGCTATTTTCAAAGAGAAACTGGACATCTGCTAAGTATGAAGAAAGAGAGTGGTTATTGTTGTCTTCTGTCCCTGGTTCTTATGCACCAATAGTGAAATTTCTCTTACTATCCTGCTGGTTCATATGACCACCGGTCAGCTAGAGGATACAAACAGCTGATTAGACTGGGAACTCTGCAAAATTGTAAAGACCCAGAATAAAGGATACAGAGATAAGACATAACTGACTTGTAAGGATTTAATTAATAGCACCTTTCTATATTCAAATAGTGTCCTATACATATGTACAAACTCTACTGGCACTGATGAAAGTGTATAAACAGTCTTCTTTTCAACCTCTAAATACAAACAATGCTTATTTCAACTGTTTTCTTTACAGCATGATGGGATAAAGGGATTAAAAACTGTGTGTTTAAGTAATTCATATTTACATAATTGTCCCTTTAAAATAAAGTAGGAAAAAAAAAAGTCCCGAATCTAAAGATGAAGGATTATGGACATATTTAAGAATTTATTAGATCAAGATTATCGATATGATGCACTGTAACAGCTCTTTTGTTGCACCATCCCCTGCAAATCCTTCTTAGATGGAGGATTAGTGGCACAATAGATCATAATGACTCTTTTGGTCCCATTACACTATCATTTACTCACAGCTGCTTCAGCCACTGAAGGCTACATTCTTTTAATGAAGAGTATCCTAAAAGTCTGTTCTGGTAATGGTAGTTAATGTGTGTCTGTGTGTGTGTGTAAGAAAAGGAATATGCCCTTAAAKCAGTATGACAAAATCCTAAAGAAATACTGGCAGAAAAAGTACAACATAGTGCTCAAACACCGTCCCACCTACCGAAACACCCCAAGTGACTATCACGTGAAAAAGTCCTTCACAACTATAGGCACAACTCCACAGACAGGACTTAAAACCCTTAGTACAAAAGAAAATAAAGTCCTAGTTAACTTTAAGCTCTCTCTTATCCACTCCTATAACCACAAATGTCTTTCCTGGACTTGCCTTGCCCACAACAGTCACATGCTACACTGATTTTTGCTGCAAAGCCAGCTTAATAAATTCCCGCCCTCTGCTCCTTGTCCCTGGTCTTGTGATGGTAAATTCTGCCAGTACAACTGTTAGCAGTGCTGTGCTGTAAAGGAGATTATTACAATTACCTAAATAAGTTAGACTCTTATTATTATATATATATATGTAATTTGGAAATCATATTTTTCTCTAATTCTTTATAACTTAAAAATATGATCAAAACCCTTATCTAAGCACACTATTCAGCATCTTTCAGTTATCATGGACCTTGAATTCTACTTCCAAAGGACAGTGTACATGTGAGGGCCAAATTTTATTTGTGCCCAAACTCGAGGGGACATTGCCCCTCGATCCTGCTGTACTTGAGCACCAAGGTGAGGTGCTTGTACCACCACAGCCATATTCCAGAGAAAATTCCCTCGGGTTTTACTGGATTTATTTTATTTCAGCAAACGGTAGCTATGAGCAAGGACAGCAACTGACTCTACCCAGTATTTCAGAATTGAACACCAAGTTGGCTGAGAAATCCCCATCAGAATGGAAGTGTTTACAGATGTCACCACTGTTTTAACAGGCCATATCAGAACAAGCGTTCTGCCATGGGTGAATAAAAATCACGTGGACAAGCGTGCTGAGAATGAGAAACTTAAAATGCCAAATACAATGATTACATTAACGAGATGAGGATTATTAGTTTTTTTTTTTTATCATTATTATTTGCTGTACAGCATAAATCCCATGCAAAATAACTTGCCCTTTGGAAGACTTCTTCCAATCCAGGAGGCTAAGCAAGGGGAGAAGGAACAATGCAGGGAAAGGAAAACACTGTGAATTCCAAGGCGAAAGAGTTAACGGGGTTTGTTTTAGTCACTTTTATGCCAATGCCAGAATTACAAGGGAAGGACTAAAATGGGCCATTTTTTATTATTCTTAACAACAACAACAACAAAACCCTCAGGCCTATCTGTCACGGGCTTGTCCAGGGTGGAAGAGCGGGCAGGAACCCCGGATTCCTGACCCAGCCCTGCGGCACACAATGCCTGCTGAATGGAAGGAACCGCGGCGCGGCAGAGATAGGCCGCGCTCAGGAACCGGCCCTGACGCGGGCGGCCGTGCCGCGCCGGCCGCGCAGGATGTCGGAGTGGCGAGCGGCCGCCCCAGATACCGGCTTTTCACACGCGCTCCGCCGGGATGTTTTGCTCCTCGGCTAATTAAACAAGGAAGCRGGGCCGGTGCGTTCGGGGCTGACCCCTGTGCAGCGGCTCCGTGGGCGCTTCCGCGAGCGCGGCCCGGAGCGCGAGCAGCCTGGCCGCAGCGGCGCTCCCGCTCCTCGCCCACAGACCTTCCTGCCGCTCTTCCTCCTCCTCTCTTTCTCCTATTTATTCGCTCTGCTCCACGTGCCTTGCTGCTTTCTCTTAAAAAAGATAGGAGAGAGGAAAGCAGGGCTTGTTCCCTAATATGTTCGAAATATTGAGTGACCGGGGGAGGGGAGGAGCGGACAGAAGGCAAGAGGAGGTGYCCCAAGGGACTCCTAAATTAGAGCCTGCATTAAGGTCATTATCTAAAATGAAAAAGGTTCTAAAAAGTCTTTCTGATTCATCCAACCAACTGCCACAGATTCATTTATTTAAAAACAAAATTATGCTGATTTAATCATGGCTGGAGAGTCTTTGTCTTACAAGATGATATAAATCATAGAAGGAGACATTATAAAGTAGTCCAGTTTTCCCCCTCTTTTTTTTTTTTTTTCCCCCCTGAAAGCTAGGAAAGAGGGAAAGACAGGTGTTACCACCTCTATTCTGTAAAAACCCTACACATTGCTCTGTGGCTGACCCAGTTTCTATGCTCTTTAAATACTATTTAAACAAAATCATTCCTTTAAAAAAAAAAAAAAAAAAAAGAAAAAAGGTAACATATCCTTACTTCTGCAAATCCACAGAATAGAATATTGGCTGAAAGAGAGAGACCAAAAGAAAGAGGAATACAAAAGCCTGCCTGCTTGTCTGTGTTCAACACAAAGAGCATTAAATGAAAACAACTGGCACGCTGCCAAATTCCTATACAGGCAAAGAGATTCAAATAAATTGATTTCACGCATCACACTGACCTGGGATCAGTGAGCAGCGGTACAATACACTCTCAGCACCATGTGGGGCAAAGCCCATTAATGTTATCAGAGCCACAGTTATTACCAAGGGAAAAAAAAAAAGGGGAAAAAAAAAAAAAAAGGAAAACCAAACTCTGCAAACTCAGAAAATCCCTTTGGAAATGGAACTCCAGCTTTTGGTGAAGTGCTTTGTTTCAGTTTCCTAATAAATATATCGTATTGAGAGCGCTGATAGTGTGTTCATCTCTGAGGTTTTAAAGACTGTATTTTCAGATTAAAATAGCTAAATGTCGTGCACTCTCTCTTCTTCTAGTCTCCTTTTAACGTAGTCACTCTCAACCTCTGTTTTTCTCTGCAAATTTCCTCTCTTCCCCATCCGCCAATGTTTTATATAGATTATAGGTTATTTTCTTTGTACTTCAAAAGCTGGATTCCTGCCCAGTATATTCTTACTGGCTCACAAAGTAAGCTGAAGAAAACGGTCACCACTCTCAAGAGCTCTGAATCAACCTGACCTGCAGAGAAAAATGCATTTTTTTTGCAAGCCAGCCACCAGTATGCCCCTGGCTCTCCCTGCAAAGCCTCACCAGCACACGCTCTCATCACAACACATTCTCTCAAAAACCAGCATACTCAGAATTTCGCTGTCTTGCGACGTGCAAAGTAACCTGTGTGTGCCGCAGAGCCTCTTCTTGTCATCCACTCTTTGCTTTTCATTAAGATCTCTCACACTCCAATCAAGAGCAATGGCAGCGAGCCACAGGTGTGCACCACATGAACAGATGAAAATCTGATTGTGAGCTCTGTAATGACAATCCTGTGTCGATAATACACTCGTCCCTAAGAACCCTTTTGCATCTGCTTTGTATTAGAAGGAGGGGAGGGGGAGTTGTTATTTAAACTACAGTCCTTCAGATAAATATGCAAGCAAACAATTGGTATGAAGATTAAAAAAAAAAAAAAGAGAGAGAGAGAGAAAGAAAAATAAGACCTTGCTGTAGCAAAGCAGGGGTGAGGATGTATGAAAGGGATCATGCAAGCAGACAGTCCCATGTTACAGGAGCCCATGGCTTTTAAGGAGGCTACATGCTCAACCACCTTTTATTTGGCCTTTTATTCAGTTTTGGATTCAAACAGTAAGCCAAATCTTTTGGGGCACAGCACAATCTGTATTCAAGATGACTTTAGACATTTCTGTGGCAGAATTTCAGCTCTGACCTAGCTCTGTTTTTAATGAAACACGCAGCTTTCAGCGCATCATTCAAAAAGAAGGTGTCTTCCAATCTCAGCAAGAATGAAATCCGTCCAGGGAAGGGAGCTGAAAGTTGCTCTGCGTATAAAGGGCAAAGCAATTCGGGGGCAGCATCAGAAAAGCTTTTCACTGGATTTCAATGGACACACACAGGAGTTCACATTATTCCTCCAAATTTCAGCCTAGAGTTTGCTGTTCATTTAAGATCATTTAATAAAATTTGTAACCGTGTGACAAACACATGCATCCAGGCTTAGGTCTTCAAATAAGTACCCAAGGGGACTGCCCAAAGATCTAATAAATTGCCAACCAGCACCAGCCGCTTGCTCTTTTCTAAACAGTCACAAAGCAGCTTTAGCTTATCTTTATTGCCGAGATGACAACTATGCTCCTATTGTTAACTCTGCAAGTTGCCCTATAGAGAGGACGTGCTGTTTTTTCTACAAAGCTACACTAACAGGGCTGCGTAGGGCCGGGGCTCACGTGGCACCATTGAAACGGGAAGGCCGCGCGCACGGGCACGTGGCACCGGAGCCTGACCTGCCCAGCAGGGATCCCGCTGCTCTCCTGCTCACGAACATCTCACCAGGCTGGGCCTTCAATACGATGATGGGAATTTTACTCATACCCATTTCCTCTTTTTAAGAGAAATAAGAAGTATTAGAGAACATGCACTTCTTTGAAGTTCTAGCACATTTCCATTATCTCACAAGCTCTCTGCCAGCAACAAACCACAGTATGTTTACCATTACTAGGCTGTCACTGCATGCTTCTGGCACAAGATCCTTATTTTGTTACTCATTTAGCTTTCAAATGGTTTATGAAGACAGAAAGACAGACAGAAAAACAAAAAGGACCAACAGGCATTTATATGTGGTTCCACTGCACTTTTGAAAGGGAGACAACAGATAGACAAATAGAGAAAAATTAAGTCAGAAAATACCTACCCTTAATTAGCAAAATAAAAATGGTGGAGGTCACTCTGCTAAGAATATTCATTTTTTCCCAGTGCTGCCCTCATGCAGCAAGATGCCAGAGAAGCACTTGCTTGTTTCAGCTGAGCTAGGAGCTAGATCTAGATTCCAAATTCTTTTTCCATAGGCTTTAACTGTTTTGGAGGACTGTTCACAGATGTGCGGAGCATCAGCTCTAGCCGGGTCCCTGGCAGTGCCATGAGGAGCCTCTGGCAGCCTGAGCCTCGTCCGGAGGCTGCTCGGGGACTGGGGCCTCCGAGCAAAGCGCTGCCATCCAGGCGGAGTCGCCTTCAAAACCACCTGGAGCAGAGGCTGGAGTGCTCCGACTGGCTTTGGTCACTTCCCTGTGATACCCTACGCTATAAAGGATGCCACAGGAGGCCCAAAAGTGAAAAAGGAAGCACCAAGGGGCTGGAAAGCATCAGCAGGTTTTGTTCTCACTATCTAAACACATGATTTTAGGAAAAAAAAAAATACGGGTAAAGACAGGAATCAGAGCTGCAACTCCATGTTCTCTTTTGTCATCGCAGATGCACCTTTCAAGTGTGGTAAAGACTTTGCCATATAAGAAACCAGGACATCTGAGTATCATCTCCATCTAACTTACCAAGATCCTCAATGCAGTGAGTTTACCAGAAGTTTCTTCTAAATTGCAAACACCACCATTTTGCAAACCAAATTATAACTGTCCCTTAACCTGCCTGCAAACACTGTTCCAATAAACAGTTCAGTAAATTGAATTTTATACTGTTTTTACAACTCCGCTAAATAATATCTATATACCAGATAAAGAGCATCCATGTCATTAAAAATACAAAAACACAGCTAAAAATTTCACACACAGATGTATTCATAGCTAAAGAGAAGTCATGACTGAGGGATTTTATTGTTATTACTGTACTCGCTTTCAGTGATATTTAAATGAAGACAACACCTTGGTTGATTTAAGGCTCTTTGGAGGCTAAGGGGAAAGATTTCTTTTTTAATTACAGTTTCCCAGGCAAGGCACAGGCATTAGAAACAGCTTCCAAAAGGTATGCACATTGCAAAGCCAAACATTGTGCTCTTCCTTACCTTGACAAAAGTCAAAGCTCCCTTTTTGCMGGCAGTCACCTATCACTAACCTCAGGGCTCGCCAAGTGTTGCTTTGGACAGATAACAGTCTCCACCAATCACTCTAATTTCCTCTTTCCTTTTCTGACTGGGACAGATACTAGGTTCACCAGCCCAGAGAACAATCTTTTCTATTGACAACAACAAATGAAAGAAAAACCCCAAAAAACAACCACAAAAAGAGGCAGATATCACAGCAGTTTGCAGCACCACACCCCGTCATTTGCACGAGAACAGCAGTCTTTTAATGCAAAAAGGMAGACAGAAAGTCTTCCATCAGTCTAAATCAATTACTCACAATTTCTTAGTTAATATAAGTACTTTAAAACCATATTAATTCTTGGAAAAAATCCCGTTTCATTAGGTGCCTGTTTAAAGAAGTGAACATATAGAGGGCAATAATGGAAGGGCAGCTTGTAGTCTGCCATGAGAACATCTTATTAACAGTTCTCAAAATAGTCATTGTTTTTAAATATGTTAATATAAAATAAAATATTATATACTTTACCTGGATCAACAGAGGCTCTAGAGAATAATTTATTAAACAAACACTAAAAATAGAGACCTTTAAATTGCACAACCTTATACCACTTTGTACTTGTAAAACAAAAGAAAAACAAACAATTTCCATAAAGGGAGATCAAAAAGGTATTGATACAGTCACAAATCATCTCCCCACTTCTGAAAAGGCAATTTCTCTCCTACTCCAAGATCTGCTCAAAACGTTTGCCTGGGTTAGGCACATCCTTTACAATCAGCATGGGGCTGCACTATCGGGTGCACTATAGGGTGCACTATGGGGTGTTGGGTTTTCCAAGCAGTTCCCAGGGGTTCGGCACTGCACGGAGGCAGCGAGGTGCCGGGTGCTCAGCACACGCAGGTAGGGCCCCTTGGGCACAGGCTTCCCGGGCAGCAAGGCAGGCAAACGTCAGGGTGAGGGGGCAGCCGTGGGCATCTAACCGAGGATCCCRCCCAAATTTCATCCTGGGCTGGATCATAGGGCAACAAACTGCATCTATCGCCCACGGATATTCTCACAGGACCACGTTTGTATCTATGCCAAAAACAGTCCCTCCCCCAAATATTCCTCAAATCCAAACAAACCCTACATGTTAAGGCTGCAGAACAAAGGACGGGACCATTTTAAGGCCCTTCTGTAGCAAACAGGCTCCTGGACTGGTCTCTGCAGCCCCGACACAGGCCCAAGCAGTGCTGGTGACTGCAAGGAAACCGAGGGGCGTGCAAGGACTGCAGGACTGTACCCAGCATTTGGCAACTGTTAACATGACACAATCGTCTTTGGTGTTTGGAAAATAAACTCCAAAACATGGTTACAATTCTCCAACCTGGGTACAATAATTATTTTTCTAAAATTGTTTTTATTCCTGCTTGTGCAACTCTGTAGTTGTCATAATTTTCATATAAAAGCAATAAAAACTACATTTCAGTTGTGCCTGATCATGAATTTTATATGTTTTAAAAACGTTCAAACTTTTGTTTAACTCTTTACATTTCCACAAATGCACATGATATTTCCTAAATAGTTGCTACAGCCTGTTCTGATTTTTATGGCCAGAATTTCATGCCACTACCATTCCTGAAACAGATTTTACTGACCAAGTGCCCCTACTAATTTCACTGAGATCATTTAAACATTAAGTTTCTCCTGAGTGACGACAGCACAATCTGGTTGAAATATGGATTTACAGTGGAACATTAAATTAACATCATATTTTGGATTCAGAATTACATACAGCAGCCATCTGTAAAAATGCATTCATGTTTTGCTAACCTTTACTAATTTGGCCACTAGAAATAATGATGATGAAATATGTTAAATAATGTAACATATAACAAATTAATATCTGTGTCTACTAAACGGCGTCCTCCTCTCCATGGCTGGTAAAAGATTTTTAAATCGCTTGCTGTACAGAAACAAGTTCTCTGGAGCATCTTGCTTAAAAAAAAATAAAAAATGTACCCATCTGTCGTCCACTCTCCAATGAAGACATCACTTTAACTTACTGCTCTTCCTTTGTTTCAGCCCCAAGTTCATTTTCTCTATATGCCACATTCTCCAAAGTGATGGATGCTTTCTGCCATACCCACTCCAGGCTACCCTCTTTTTTTTTTAAATGTATTTCTGCCTCCTCATTTGTAAACTGGTGTTGTTGTTAGAAYGTACATGCAAAAATGTCTAAAATCTGAGCTCCACTGAAAGCAGAAAGCCTCCAACAATTTGCAGACTTACAAGAGTGTTATAAGAAAAGGATCAACATGTTGTATTACCATGGAAATTTTGAAAAACATACTTTCCCAAACAAATATTACTTTTTCTCAATGGTATGAAGTAATGAAAACCACATGTGTAAATCTGCGATCCGTGCAGTAGTTCAAGCTGCAGCTAATAGAAAATACAGAAAGTGAACTCTGCCATATAAAGGATTCTTGTTACAGAAATATAATGTGAAAACCAGATGCAGACAGAAAACCTTAATCACAGATGGGAATGTAATCACTGGCATACAGAATACTTTTTTG
Organism: Nothoprocta perdicaria; assembly: GCF_003342845.1. Classification (NCBI taxonomy): domain Eukaryota; kingdom Metazoa; phylum Chordata; class Aves; order Tinamiformes; family Tinamidae; genus Nothoprocta; species Nothoprocta perdicaria. Next base: position 570,685 of record NW_020455562.1, read on the forward strand.
ATCAATCTCAACCATATGAGAAATGTATTTATTTTCTAAGGAATGCAATAACTCGAGAGAGTCTTCTATTTGAATTCGGTTAACCTCATATTCAGAGTGCTTTTATCTTATATATGGAGAGAAGGAGGATATAACCTGAGCCAAAGGTTTTAAGAAGAGCCATTGGCCCTGGCAAATCATTCTTGTATCAGCTTATCTTCAAAGAACTAATAGCATGTAAAGACTACAAATATCAGAATCAGCCTCAAAAGAAATCAACTTCTTAGTTACTGCCAGAAATCCCTTCATCACCTAGGCATTTCTCTAGTTAAATTTTCCCTTTGGCTTAATATGTCGTTCTTCAGAAAAGCAATGCTAAGGCACAGTGTTGTGCTGAAGCTCTGCGAATCCAACCTGGGGTCACACACGAAAGGCTCTCCCCACTCCTTTATAAAAGCTGAAAAGTCACCAGTTTAAAACTCTTAGATTTCCTCAGGGCTTCCTTCTCTTTTACTGTACATAGTAATAAATGCCCTTCACTCATACCCCCCTAAGGGGTGTCAGAGGAACCCAGGGCCACAGCACATTGCGGTTAAGCATCTACACGCAGTGTCCAAGCAGCAGATCGTATTCCACCCAGCACCGACCGCGGCCAAGGAAGGACCAGGATAACTCCTGCTGGTTTACTGTTGGTGACATTTCTGTCCAACTTTCAGCACCACAAATACTGCAGCAGTAACAAGCTTCTCACGTGAAATATGGAAATTGCTACTCAGACCTGACCCCCGAGCTCAGGATTCACACGGCTGACACGCTCCCGGGARCCCTGCTCCTCCAAGGATGCAGCCCATCCGAGCAATCACAGGCCCCAAGTTCAGCGGCCAGTCCACTGAACTGCCCTGACAAATTTGACACCTGGTGACTAAACCAGATTCTTCCATTACAGCACAGAGTTTATGCACAGAAAAAAAATATGGAAAGAGAAGGCATTCAGAGGTGACACACTCAGGAGGTTAAGGCCCAGGCACCCACTGCACCACAGCCTCCCACTGCACCCTTCCCATGGAGACACCACCTGCACTGGGACCACAGGMTGCCCAGGGAGGYTGTGGAGTCTCCTTCTCTGGAGGTCTCCAAACCCACCTGGATGCCGCCCTGTGCCCCGTGCTCTGGGTGTCCCTGCTGGAGGAGGGGGTTGGACTAGATGATCTCTAGAGGTCCCTTCCAACCTCAGCCCTTCTGTGATTCTGTGACATCTCCGCTCCCTAGGGCACTGGCTGAACTGTCAGGTTATTTAAGCAACTCCAAGCTGGTACTCACGTATTTATTACAGCAGAACACAAACTGTGACAGTTAGGGAGCTGCTACGCCTATGGGGGGAACAGGGGCCCTTCATGGGACAGAGCAGAGAACCTCTCTTATTCCTAAATCCCCTGGTAGCATCACCCCGTTCTAGGAACCCAAGAGGAGACAACGTCCAACACAGCCTAGCAGAGGACACAAACCGCAACGTGCCCTGCGACGGCTCCTCGCAGGTGCTCATCACACTAATGCCGCCCAAGCTCCTCTAAATGTCCTCCTCTAATTGAATGTCCATATGCTGGGTGAAATTTGAAGCGAACTGCTTACTGCACAAACGACTTTTTCCTCCTGTGTTAACACCTACTAAACCAGGGGGTGAGAACACTTTGATTCTATCACTGAAAAAGAAGTTTGGATTTTATGAACTCATCTTGCCTCTTCTGCCACTTCATTTTTAAATAAATTTCAATTTTCAGGACATTGCAGCATCTATAAGTGGTGCAGAAGTCCACATTTAAGCCTAAGTAATATGGATCAGATATACTTATTTCAAAACAACCATACTTAAATTAATAGCACACTTTGACCGTTACATTTTAATTTGATATTTTTTCACAGAGTAGAATCACAATGTGTGCAGAGTGCTAAAAATGGTTCCAGTGTAAAACAGTTCCATGTGGCAAAACCTAGAGAAATGCTGAAAACTCTTGTTTCATGTCGTGTCTCTGTCTTTTTTTCTCTCATCTAATTTCATCTGTAAGAGACTGTCCCTAGAGGACAAGAGAAGAGAGAGCCAATTATATCCAGAGGTTGGTTTCTCCAAAATGAAGGCATCTGTTCCATGCCAACGACTTCCACATGGAAGAAAAACAGAACTTTGAAGGCATCTGTGTTCATGGTTGACAGTCACAGATCTTAGGGTCTACTGTAACTGCCCAGCTGCAGACATGATTGCGTTGCTGCTGTTGTCAGCTGATCTCCTCACAAAAAAAAAAAAAAAAAAGAGATGGGAGCTTAAACCCTTAGAAAGCAGGAAAATCAGGTATTCTCACACCATACTGACACCTTTTCCCTTACGAAGAAGGTATTTTTGTCGATGCAATGGGTTTGATAGAAATACACTGCAAAGTRTATTTTCCCAAACATGGGAAATCTTTCATTTTACAAAATATTCTGCTTTAAGATTCTACTCCTTAAGCAACGCCCAAGCTCAAGCACAAGGTGCTCATTGTTGTTAGTAATTCAGGCTGATGCTTTGTAAGAGCGACTCAGAAACCCGCACGAATCACCAGCCCCATAGCCGTGCAGCCCACCTTGCCCAGGCCAACAGCCTCGGTAAGACCAAGAGGTGACACCTGAGCAGAAGCTCGGAGTTTTCACCGGAGATCCACACGGCAGAGAAACAACTGGCAGGGTATTTACCATTCAAACAGYGTTTCTCCCAGTGAGCAGACACTGWCAGGCACTTGAAGAAACATGCCGGGTAGTTCCAAGCAGGCCGCAGCGCGAGGCGCGACGCACGGCAGCGCCGTGGGGCTTCGCTTCTAAAACAGCGAGCGAACGGTCAACGCGACGCTCTGTGAAGCAGCGAGACCCTTGCTGATTTTCAAAAGCACCAAGAGACGTTTTGGGGTCTACAAATACTGACAGTGCGGTTGCAACAATCAGAACCCCAGGGGCCTAAGGAGAAAATGCATTTACATCCTCTATCCTCATTTACATCCTCTATCCTCCTCTCACTGGATGAAAAGAAAAAGAAAGGATCATCACTCCTGTAAGTATTTCACGCGCTCAGTATGTTTTTTTAGTTTTCCTACCTAGGACTTTTATTTACAACTTGAGACAAGACACTGTGTGTCGGGAAATACCCTCTCATTCCTGTTTCACAGCTGAATTCCTTGCTCTTTAGCTGCAGTTACCTGCAGCACACAACACGGTGGTTGTGGCCGCGGGGCCATCAGTGACAGCAGCCAGGGAGGCAGCTCCCCTCACCCGGCACCTGCCTCGCTCGGGCTCTCCATGCACRGGTCTCCGGGAGCCCAATGCTTCCCGAGCATTTCTGACCCGCCTGCAGGAAGGACAGGAGTTGGGAGCGGCCTCTGGCACAAGGACAATTAGCGCAACCACCTGCTTCCCGTGCGCTCCCGGCCCTGCCACCGGCAGAGCCACCGGGGTCCCTCCTCTTCCCGGAGCAGGAGCTGCGGGACAACAAAGACARCCGGGCCAAGAAGATCTCTAAAGAGAAGGGGACATTTCTGGCCTTAGAGAAAAAAAAATATGTTTTGCAGAAAATTGACCCTAAAAACTTCCCATGAACATCATGGGACAAGGATGGGACCCCTGACCCACTTCACCAGTAGGTTTGCAGTTGGTGAAGAGGTTTGCACTACACACTCATTAACTCTTCAACCTACCCCAGCTCCATCTGTGGTCGCTATTCACTATTCTGGAATGTCTGGAGCATGCAGCTGGCTCAGAAATTGYTTTATAGCTCTTGGGATATAAAATTTAGGAATCCTGGTCCCACGGACTTAGTGGGAACCTCTGAGAATCTCATTATTGAATGAATGGACTTTTTCTCTCCTTTTATATGTAATTGTTCAGGTAAGTCCATCATTCACAGTTCAAAGAGAATGACTCACTTTCCATTAAGACCAGGGCTACCCACTTACCCTTACAGAGGATACTGTCATTATGGCCATAGCTGGTCCAGCCTCAGAGCAATTTCCAGCAAAGTATTAAAATCACAGGAATAAGACGGGAGCAGAGAAAGCCTGAAGGTCTAGACCCACAGGCCAGTGTTAGACAAAACGGCCCTGTCCTTGGTGAGAACTGGGCATGTGAAGATCAAAGCCCCAATACTTCCAGTTGCACACTTACAAACTCTGCTGGCCCATGGCTTTGCATTTACTTATCATGATGCACATGAAACGCATGTAACACTCAGAAATCAAGCTACGTTATTCAGCTCAGTACAATGTTTTCCTTGCTTTCCTTGCTCCTCCTCAGTCTGCTTTAATACAGGTTGCAGCTCACTTTTCCAGTATTAAGTGGTTTGCCAACAAGCTTTAAAAATAATAAATAGCATAGTCATGAAACAGCTTTTGCCTAATGGCTCCTAGCACTCAGTGACTTCACTCACTAAAATCCTTTCTATAACATTACCCTTAAATACTTCTAGCAATGCCACCATTAAAATAAAATAAAAAATCATCCTGGCACTACCATCCATTGACAGCACACCCCCAGGTGCCATTAGCACTAAATTTGTTGGCAGCTTCCTCGGGTTTCTGGCACGGAGAGGCTTTAATGGCTTTGGCAACAAAGCCCACCTGGATGCCACTGAAAGCACTCCTTTGGAGCCCTCTTCCCAAATATCCCTTGCCGTAGGATCATTCTGTCTCCTTTGTTGCAGCCTAATCATCTCATTTTCTGGCAATAGCTTCACTCTCGCTTGCTGTCAGCGCCTGAGCTGGTCTATGGCAGCTCCCTTCTTGAGCTCCTCTAACGGAAGTGTGATTAAAGGCTGGGATAATATTTTCAAAGAGGATTTTAGGGCAGTTTCTTTGCTGCTCAAGTTGGGCGTCCGCTCGCCTCCCAGCTTTCCACTTCATTGTATTCCACCCCAGAAACACAGTGTGATGCAGCCAATGGGGAAGAAAAGCCCAGGCCCAAAATCCTAATGGATCTGGTGCTTCATAACAGAGAACATGAAGCTCTGGGACCACCAAAAGCCACGTGGCCATTTACTGCATATGCCCTCCAACTTGTCATGACGGCCAGGAGAACCAGCAGCCACGTTCTGCTGTTTGGGAAGTCAATGAAATGAAAGGTARGAGAGGTATTCTGGCAAATAAGCACCAGGAAGACACATGGGAGCTCTCGGGGTTGGATTGGGATTTTCTGACTAAACTATTTCAAATGTGACACCTGAAGTGCAACCTAAAGGGGCACCTGTGCATCAGGGAATTTTAAAATGTATTTAATAAGTCGTCAAGTAAACTGAATCACACAAGAAAATGACTAGTGGTAATGACTGCTACTCACGCAACTCACACACCAACAAGGCAGACATCCTTAAGCCTCCTTGAACTACAAAGGTAACTACAGCCTTGTGCAATCAGCAATGGCCGTGCAACCATCTCCCCAGGTGCCTGACAAAATTCCCACTTTTTATTCACTGCCTTAACACGGCTTTTCATAAATTATCCATTTTTTTATTCTGTCATTGCAGGCCACTGTTTGCAGACTAATTCCACTCCACTAGGTGGAGTCTTATGTCTTTCCAGACAGCAGCCTCATTTCCAAAAGAACCTGTTATCCCCTATGATCTCCAGCTGATATTTACTTTATTTTAAGCAGTAACCTCCACCTCCCTGGACTAACAGAGGAAGTGGAAACGAATCAAATGTTCTTGTGACAACTGAAGAAATCCCGAAATATCCCACGAGGAGCACGTGTCAGCAGCTGCAATACGGGACCATTCCCTACTACTGCTCTTCGAGCACCACCGGATTGTACTGATACTTGTGTTTTAAGATGGCGAAATTCTCAGCGAGCACAGAGTAAAAAAAATAAACAGCACTTGACTAAGTCATCATCTTTGAGCACCAGCTCTATATATGAAATAGCATTGTTCTAAACTTCTCTTAAATTCTTCATAGGTTGATAGTATTTTGAATGTCTAGGCCCCCCTTTCTCCCATGTATCCCACACCAGATTACAGGAGATGAAAGGCAGCACAAAAAGGTTTCTTTCTATTCAGATTTCCATTCACAACCACTGAAGTTAAACATGGCACCTTCAAGAGCGAGAAGCAAAATTACATGCAGGATTTTGGGGCAAAGAATGGAGATAACAGAGCACTCTCATCAAAGCGCTGAGAAGACGTAGATCCTCTGCACCAAACTACAACCTGCCTTCTGGGCTCAGACTCCCCCACAACCCCAGGACCACAAAATCCTACGGTCAAATCGAGAAGCATCGTGGTTTAAAAATCCCTTGGGAAGGCAGCCTGCCCAGTAACACAGCAGGGCAGAGCACGTGCTCGGCAATGTTGCTTCCACAGGGAAGATCCACGTGGGCCCTTCTCGCTGACACCCAGCTCCTCAAGGCTCCCGTGTCCCAAATTATCCAAGGTAGGGGCTGCGTTAGCTCCGCTTCTGCTCCTGACAGATACCACAAGCTATTTAAGGCTACAGACATTTTGCCCCGATCGGCTATGCTTTTTGTAATATTTACTTCTCATGCATATGTCTCTAACTATGTATACGTCCCACAGAAGGTGAGGTTTAACAGGGTTAGCTTTGTTGGGGAAGAGAAGATTTGAGGAAAGGAAACAACTTTCATGTTTAAAATATTTGATTCTAGTGACTGTCACAGGATGTAAACACTCTTTTGGGGAGGGAGGCTTTTTGTTTTGTTTCAGGAGCGCTCAGAGTTTTGGATAAAATCTGTATAAATAATCATCCCTCTGTCATTCAGCAGAAATTTATGCACGTGTGTGCAGAGTTACATTTGGGAATACAAACTATAAAGAAGACGTGCCACAGCCTTCAAGACAAGCATCCACAAGCACTGATCTCACAGAAACCCCATTCGACATTTAAAATTCAGTTTATTGAATTTTAATTATTTTTGATCCGTAGATCACTTGGAGGGAAATCCCCCAAGGTCAAAAGCTCACAGATCCAATTGTAAACCGCAAGAGACGCGTCACCAAGGTCCCTTCCTACATACACACCTGCCACAGAACAGAATTCCTGACAATTAGAACCAAGAATCCAAAGCCAGTCTAATATTAAAAATAGGTAATTCTCCATGTTGCACTAAGTATCACATAAAGAAGTAAACAAAAAGCTCTCATTTTACTAGGCACGTGTTTACCCAAGATGGGTGTAATAGCGTGTGAGCTCTTCTTGATCAAGATCCTTATTCAAGAAATTAACAAACAATCCCTTTTTTCATTAGATTTTTTTTTATTATTTTTGCAATTAAAAAGTAATAATGCTACTTTCTCTGGAGATGCCTTTGATAGGAAATTTATGTTCTGCCAATGTCATGCTTTCCAGGTTCATAAAACTCACTTGGATTAGCAGCTCTACAGCAACAAATATTTTTGCATATATCCATTCAAGAATAATCTAATCATTTTATTTAACTATGGGAAAAGCTACTCCATATGCCCCCCATAACTTAAATGCCCTTGATCTGCCTGAACTTAGATTTGTAGGTATAGTAAGAGTGAAATAAGAAAAAAAAAAGGGCTCTGTAATACACTGAACATCCTTTACTTTGCAAAAATCTTCCATATTTAAGTAAAGCTATATATGTTACAATTAGGCAGCAGTAACTCACCATTTTAAGAAACATTCATAGCTTTTAATAAAATTATTTTAAATGTGCAAGTTAAGCCCTCTTACCACCATCGTGACATTCAGCTATCCGGTGCCATTTTTATAATCCAAACAGATATGGCCCTAATTGCATAATGCCATTTTATCTGCCCAAGATAAAAGTGCCGATAAACAAAAATGCACATTAGGCAGGAGATTTTTCAGAATAGATTTAAAAAAAAAAAAAAAAAAAAAAACCACTTGCATTAACAAAAGACTGCAATGGCTTCCAAATTATAGGGTGTTATTTTTAGTGGAAGTAGTTCAATATTCATATTGGAGCAGATGTAGCAGTTTAACAAAACAGCTCTTCAAATCCTGCACAAATTGAAAACAGGAAAACTGATTGCATTTTCTCTTATCACTTTCCTTTTCTGAATTGACACTTTTGGCCTTCTGAAAATTTACACATGGCTTTCATCTCAACAGCACCTGCTGATCAAACAGAAACCTAACATTTTCATGAAAATGGTATAAAGCACTAGTTTTCTTTTTACCATCTTAAAGGGCATCAGCAGTCCATTTGATGGCAACAATTGTTGAGTAGATGGCACACTCAGAATACATTTTATATTTTCATTACACTTACTTTTAAAAATGAATTAAATCACTGGTGGCTCTGTCATATTAGCTCTTTGTCTGCTTTAAATTAATTTCCATCTCTATCTTTGCCTAACCATTATGGGTCTCACTCTGCAGCCAGCTAGTTTTTAAAGAACATTAAAAGACTTTGAAATAATAAGGCCCACTGGATGTCCTGTACTCACTGGGTCTTCTTTATAAATACACTTACAGGAAATCACATCAATTAATATATGCAAATATGCATACACATAGAGATACTGCATAAAAAGACATTTACCTTTACAATGCTTATACTAAGGGGGAAAACATACGTCTCTGTCATTCCACGATATTGTCCCTGCACTGCATCCTCTGGCTGTGTCAGCAGAGGATGCTGAGGAGGGAGGAAGCCCAAGCGGATCTATTTGAAGTTGTTCTTTGTTTCTGGGTGCCACCGGGCCAGGGTCTCACAGTTGCTCTGCACCTTCAGCGACGCTGCCGGGGCCCAGCGCTTGCGGCAGCAGCTGAAGACACCAAGGCGCGTATATAAAATATGAGACATAAGTACCTTGTTATCCTGTCTGCTGCCGAGCCTGTAAACTCTGAAGTGCAGCAGCAGGTAACAAGGCCCATCTCTCCTTGTACATAATTCCAGGTGTAATTAAAGATACTCCTGAAACCTGCTACGCGTCAGCTTCTTAACTGATGGAGCCTTAACCCCTCTGAAGTGCTCCGCTGCCATCCATTACCATTCTGCTTCAGCGATAAGGTAACCTGAAGGCAGGGATGACATACAGTAATATATGTGCCACTCCAGACAGCCGGGCTGTGAATTTCAGCGTTTCATCATGCTCAGCGAGGCAATCGCAAACCTGAAATGTCAATATGTGCAGTCAATGGAAGTAAAATAATGGCGCTCTATTGTCTTACCCTATCGATCTGCTGCTGTCAACAAGCATACGTGCGTCCCCCCCACGCATGCACACGCTGTCTTTAAACAAATTTTAATTAGGCTTTTAGTTACCGCATCACATCTATATATCTGTCCGTGCAAACGCCCCACAGAATGAAACAGCAATATAAATACTGCAAACTTTGAAACGTGTTTCCAAAGGTAACTGCGTGAGGCAGCTTTAAGGAATAACGGACGGTAAGGCAGCAGCAGCACAAGCGGATGCTCCCAGACAGGTCGGGAATGGATTAAAAAAAAAAAAAAAAAAAAGAAAAGTATCGGAGCCCGACATTCCCCTGGGCCAGGGGACAGTGTCTAAATCTGCTCCCTCCCAAAGCCGCGGCTTCCCGGGAAAACCACCCGGGTGTTTATTTATGTGGGCCGGGAGGACGCGCAGTGCCCGCCCCCCCGCGGGCGTGAGGCAGCTTTAAGGAATAACGGACGGTAAGGCAGCAGCAGCACAAGCGGATGCTCCCAGACAGGTCGGAATGGATTAAAAAAAAAAAAAAAAAAAAAGAAAAGTATCGGAGCCCGACATTCCCCTGGGCCAGGGGACAGTGTCTAAATCTGCTCCCTCCCAAAGCCGCGGCTTCCCGGGAAAACCACCCGGGTGTTTATTTATGTGGGCCGGGAGGACGCGCAGCGTCCGCCCCCCCGCGGGCGCCACGTCGGGGCAGGGACGCGCACACAAAGCGCGGCGTGTCCCGTGTCCCCCCCAACCTTCCCCCCTCCCGCCCCCCGGCTCTGCTTTTAAAGACCAGGCGCTAAACGCCCTATTGTTCCCCGGCCCCCCCACGACAGGCCGGGCGGGGCGGAGCGCGCGCCTCACCTCCGCGCGCGCCCGGCCCGCGCCGCCGCCTCCCTCTTTCCCTCGCTCCTTCCCTCCTTCCTTCCCTCGCTCCCTCCTTTCCCGGCGCACAACAAAGGCAGCTCCCGCGGCTCCGCGCCCGGCGCGCACGGCCCATGGAGGGGGGGTCCGCGCCTGCCTCCCCACACGGGGTGTCCCCGTCGCGGCCGCCCGCCCCACAGCCGCGTGCGGCCGTTACCTGCTCGCGGCCCGGCGGGGCCCGGGGGGAGGTGACGGTCCCGGTTCGGCCCGGCGGCGCCGCGCTCCTCCGGGCCAGCACGTCTACCCGGGCCCGGGGACGCGCGGAGCCGTCGGGCAGCGCCCGCCACCCGTCCGGGGCCCCGACCTGCCTGCCAAGCCTTGGGAAAAGGGTGGGAAAAGTTCTCCGCGGCTCTCCCTAGGAATCGGCGCTTTTCCTCTTTTTAGTTGCTCTGGAAAGTGCGTGGAAGAGCAGCACGGAGGCCGCGACGGGGACGACAGCACGGGAGAGGCCCTGTGCGGAGAGGGGGCTGCTTGCAACCCCCTCTCTGCCAGGGCGGCACGGTTGGTTCTTCGGGGCATTTTGTTTGTTTGTGCGCTTTCTTTTTTTTTTTGATTTTTTTTCCCCCCAACAAGCAAAGAAATAAAGGAGGATTTGGTCCATAACACAAAGTGAAAAACAGAACTTGGAGGGGGGAAGGGCGCCTATGTGAAAATCCTGTCACTGCAATGAATGTCAGATAGAAAGGGGTCTGTCACAAATCCGCCGCTAATCCAATAATGCGAAAACCTCTTGGTATCACTGAGACAGAGCACAAGGTAATTTTTTTTTTCATTCTTCATAAAGCACTCTGACTATATATTTAGCCTTAGCGATTTAGCAAATTTTCCTATCACAAAAGCAGGTATTTGGTTTTCCTATAAAGATTAAATGACTTTTACACACCAAATTCATCGCAGATTCCACAGATAGCGTTTTTACCATTAAGATGAGCCACTTTTTCCTCGACTTTCTCCAGTTGTCAGTTGTGTGACAACCATATTTAGAGGTGAGCGGACAGGTCATATTACAGGAGTTAGTCAACTCACTTGAAACCCAAGCCCTTGCCCTTAATGGTATATTCTGCTTTTCCAAAGGTAGGTGACTGTAATTAATCAACCTGCACGGGAGCAGGTACCAGAGAGTTTTCTCTCTGCTTTCAAAATATTACATACAAATGAGAGACTGCTTTTTTAAGATCGAGCTATGCAAGAGGGTTTTCCCTGCAGTCTAATGTGCCACGAACTAATTTAGGGTCTATCAAATTCTCATCTTCCAGGGCCACAGGATAAGGCTTATGTCCACACTGGCCATTCCAAYAGGCAGTTTGACTACGCGAGTGACAACTCTCCAAAGAATACAGCCCTTCTAATGTAAACAATTTGCTGCAAAACCATTCAGATTTAAAAATAAAGCAACGTTTGGTAATAAAATAAATAMGATCAGAGTGCAAACGTGTAACAGAAGTGGCGTTCCATAAGAACAGCTGTCTCCAAGTCCAAGCTGCAGGCTAGAAATCTTAATTTCAACTGACTCTCTCTTAATAATGGGTTACCTTCCTATAAAGCATAAAGTCCATCTGCCCCAGGCAGATAAGTTTTGAAGCATTAAAATAGATACAAATCTAACATTTTCTTTCTGGCATTGAATATGTGAATTCTAGTGTGCTATAATGTGAGAATTCCAACATATGACCATTATGGAATAATATCTCATAGCTCAGCTTGTCATTACTTTACTTGTAATTCTTATGTTAATTATGTTCATAATTACTATAAACAGATGTGGTAGGAATTCATGTGACCTTTTACTGCAGAATGCATTTCTCCCTCTTTTCACTTTCTTTTAGCAATCTAATATGAAGCCAGAGCAAAGCAATTCTGACGTACTCTGCGTGCATGTGTGTACATACTTAAAATGAAACCATTTCCATCTGTATATTTCAGTCAGAAGACCACCTATATACATGGATAGAAAAGTGATGCTGCCTGAGAAGTCTACCCTAAAACACACCCTTTAAAGCCCGTGTTTAAACCAAGTCTTTTGGCTACCCCTGGCTGAAGCCACAACTGAAGTGCGGGGCACAAATGGGATACTGCGTTTTTATTCAGCACCTTTGTTAATGCAGCAGGATCCTGCTTTACAACTACATGACAGCCACGCTGCAATTTATTTTACTCACAGCCCAACCATCACCGTCTGTACACAAAACACATTTACAATAAAATCACTATGGATTTCATTAAGAGAAAGCCTACTCGAATTTCATTTCTTTGGACCTAATCTATAATTAGTGTGGACAGACAGGTGCAAGCCCTTCTCCTCTACAGATGGCTACTGGAAATGGTGCAAAATAGCTCCTTCTGTTTAAACAACACACAGATAACCTGCTCTGCTCTTATCACTTACAATTACCTCCATTATACTGAACTAATGTTTACTTTAATAAAATGTCCACTGTTCTCTATCTAAACATTATTTGGAAACTTTCAAATCAATGGCAGAAAAAGATGAAGATGGAAATCAGTGTCTATCAGATGAAATATTTTGAAAAAAAAAAAAGCAATGTCTTCTTAAAGGGCGGGATATTCTGACTTTCATATTTGCATCAGCTGTTTCTTTTTTTCTTTCACAAAACCACATAGTATACTTTTTCTTAATGCATTGATGCTACTATACATTAAGCCAAATAACAGCTTGTTTGCTGTTAAGTAAACAAGAGCAGGACCACTGTGATTTTAGATCAGTTTTTTGGAAAGCAACACCTACATAGAGAAGCAAGAGCCTTTACACTAAAACTTAGGTTTTTAAACTACCTATTTTGGAGCTTTCATGTGAAACAAGATGAAAAAAAAAAAAAAAAAAAAAAAAAAAAGGAAACTGGAGACCAATGTTTTAAGATCTTAGACCCTCACTACTTTTGCTAAATACAATGTTAAAAAAAAACTTTTCTAAGTCTTTCAGGCTGTTATTAAAGGCTGTATGAAAAAGAAACAAAGAAAAAAGAGCAGACTTCTGCTAAACAAATGTAAGTTTTTTTCTTTTTTTAATTTATTCAGATTTAAAATAATTTCTTCCTATTGCTGCTTAACCAAACCATAAGAAATAAGCTCTATACAACAGCAAGTTCACGTTTTACTTCAGCTGATAAGGCTTCTTGATCTCTGCATGACAACTTAAGTTCCTACAGAACAAAGAACAAGGTCTTTCTTTTCTCCCTAATTTAAAAAATCTGAAGCTCCCGCAATAGCAACATAATAATATCCTTATTCAATTAGCTAAAGATTTAACAGTAATGGACTGTGGCAAGTGGATTTGAAAGATGAAAATGGCAATTGCAGCCCCTTTCCCCCATCGCCCCCAACGCAAAGAGCACAGATGCCCATTTCTTCCAGTGCATCTGGCAAGGACGAGCTCGCAGCCTGCGTGTTACCTCAATGAAGTGGGCTCTGCATTCAACGCCTGTCGTCTGAAGTTCATTTCAGAGAAGTGAGAAACAGGATTTGACGGGGAAGAATGTCCCGGGCTGCCTGGCCACTGCCCAGCACTCCAGGTGGAGCTGTTTTGCTCCCCTTTATTCCGCACACAATGCACCAGCCCCAACCCCATGTGCGCGGAGCGCTCCGTACGTACACGCGAGACACCACTTCACTGACCCACCACTTACACAAAACACCCAAACGAGTTAACACTAAGGTGCTCAAAATGGTAGAAGGCAATGTTTGACTTGCAAGGATTTTGGAAACTATTTAAAAGCTCCAAGCCTTTGAAGCAGAGCAACTTGTGCAGCAGTTGCCAGGAAGCAGTGACCTCACGCCGCTGTCTGCATTCCATCACAAGCAGATTGTTTCTTCCCCGTTAGGACAGTCGGACAGCTAGAAACCCAGCCTTAGAGGTGCTCACACGCACATTAAGGCTGCAATTTGCATCTCTCTTACGTGCTCCTCTGCTGCTTSCAGCTTGCCAGGATATTAACAGATTTAAATGTGGGTTTTAGCATTCGCATTATTGCATGACCGAGTTCCCTGTGGCAGAAAAGAAAAAATGATGCAATATAACTGTTACAGGGGAGTAATAGTTATACTGCAGCTCGGGTATGATAAAAATGATCTTAGGAAACTTCTCAATAATCAGATAAAGCAGCTTTCTGAAAAAAACACCCTTTATAGCGAGCCTGCAATGTACCCTGCAACTCCTGAAGCCTTCACCAACTTTGTGTTTCCATGGACTGCACCCTAGTGAATAAGCCATATTCACATCTCTTTCCTGACATTTTTCTACTGATGGGGAGCCACAGAAACATCTAGTGCTATAACCAAAACATAAATAAGACAGACCAACTTTCTTAACACTCAGACAAGCTGAAGGAAATTCCCTGATCATATTGGATTTCCTACGGAAATCTGCCCAGAATAAATGGAATGAGGTTTTCAGACTTCCCCTGAAAAGGTCAAGCATCAGCTTTAACAACCATCAGAAACCAGTTTCAATCCTCTCAGTCGTCCAGATACACCAAAACTGTTTGCACAAAAATGAAAATAATAAAAAAAGACTAAACACACAACCTGGATAACAGAAATCAGATCTAAAAATACCTTTCATCTCTTGCCACAAACTACAGTTAACAAAGTTGATTATTTAAACTTTCCATCGCATCTGTCAGGATACAGAAATGCAGAAGGGAATGTAAGGCTACAAGGGTATAATTAAATAAATTATATTCACCCTTAACCCTAACATATTGTGTTTACAAATACAATAATTATGTTTCTAGCTACATGTCAGAAGAAAATATTTTTTAAGTCCTTCAAAGCGCATGCAAGCATTACTGTAAGTAGGAAATAAGTCAAAACACATTAGTAGACCAAAAAAGGAAGGGGGGGGGGGGAATCCTGCTTTGGTCAGCAACTCAGACCACCATCAGGGGATAAATCAATTTGCAGCAGCTGCGGACAGCCATTTAAGCCCGGGACCCGAGCAGATTAATTAGGGGAAGCGATGTTAAAAGTTAAAGGGGTCAGAGTTACATTAAGCGCAGGAGCGGCCGCCCTTGGCTGCGCGGCGCGGGGCGGCCCGGGGTCCCCGGCCGGGCGCTCGGCCGCTTCGCGCGGAGCCCCCGCGCTCGCCCCGCGCCCCGTGTCGGCTCCCACGGGGGAGCCGCGGACCCCGGGGAGGGGAGAAGCTCCGCGCTCCTGCGCGGGGCTCAGGGGAGCCTCGTTCCGCCCCTGCCCGGCCGCCGGAGCCGCTTCGGGGCCGCGTCCCCTCCGCCGCTTTCAGTTTCTCTCTGGCAGTGGAGGGGGGCAGCGGGCAGGGCCCCGCGTGAGGCGGCCCCCGACGAGAAGGGGACAAGTCCTTTCCCAGCCGCAGCCCGAGGCAGCCCCAGCTCCCAACCCTGGCACCAACAAAAGGGCTCGAACTCGCCCAAAGTCTCATCTAAATGGCCCGGAGGGGAGGTCTGCCCGCGCGGAGCGCCCCGCAGGGCTCCGCACGGCGAGCTGGGGGATCCCGCCGCTCAGGTGGGAGATGCCGCGGCTGCCTCGGGGGGCACTTCGGGCAAGGCAGCCCCGCTGCTCTGCCGTCGCCGAGGGAAGCGGGGCTGTCGGCAGGAGCGCGGCGCTGCCGAGAACGGTGCGCACCGCCTCAAATATTCCTCGCARAACAGCCTGAAGTGGTGCTGCCGGCGCCGTGTAACCCGGCGGCTGCAAGGGAACAAAAWTCCCACCAGAAATATTTCGGGCACCCCGGCTCACAT